>NC_044558.1:33436839-33758988 GCF_007565055.1 Rhinopithecus roxellana
ATAAAGCACAGTTGTGGAAAGTAATGTCCTAGGCCTTCCCATTCACTCACCACTCACTCAGCAACTCACCTAAAGAAACATCTGGTCCTGAAAGCTTCAATTATGCTAAGTGCCCTACTCAGGCATACCATTTTTTGTCCTTTATATTGTATTTTCACTGTACTTTTTGTATGTTTGGATATGTTTTGGTACACAAATACTTATCATCATGTTCTAATTGTCTGCAGTATTCAGCACAGCAACATGCTGTACAAGTTTTTAGTCCAGGAGTAGGGGCTATCCCATATAGACTAGGTATGTGGGAGGTTATATCATCTGGGTTTGTGTTAAGTCTATTCTATGATGTTCACACAATGATAAAATCACCTAATGATGCATTTCTCAGAACATATTCCCATCATTTAGTGATGCATGAATGTATATTTATTGTTACAGCATTTACTTTTCTAGCCTAAAACCTAAAACCTTTATGCAAAACAAAACCAAACAAAAAAACAAACAACAACGAAAACCCTTTGCCCATTTAGAAAATGAACTTTAGCTACCTAGTAAAAGTAGATTTTGGTACATTTTGTGAAATTATCTCTCTTAACTGCTGTATTTATGTTAACATTTGCATTTTTTTTTTGTAATCCTCATCAAACACCTCATTAAATAAAGTACGACTGAAAGATAACTCTTATTTCTAAAATTGATTCATTTACTGAATCAAGCAATAAAATACGGTCAAATCTTCCACGGATATACTTTCCCCTTACTATTTCTCTTTCTCCCTTCCACACTAGTACCACTCTATTTCAGAAGGCCATTCATTTCTATTTGGATTAATACAATTACTTCCTGACTCTCTTAGCCTCTTGTCTTACCTTCCTCAATTTTACTGATACTGATAATTATTTAGGAAATATAAATATATTCATCTCATTGTCTGCTTTAAATAACTTTTAATGATTTCCTATTGCTCTTCAGCTACGATGCAAAATACTTAATACTTTTTACAATGATTGTTTCAATTTATTTCTCTTCATTCATCTCTTAGTACTCCTCACCTGTCTTCTGTATTCTGGCACCCATGAAAGTCTTTCAATTCTCAAATCATACCATTCACTTATTTTTCCTCACACTTTTATGTCTTCTATCCCCACTGTTTGAGCATCTTAATGCTACTCTCTTCATCTTATGTGATATATTAAAAACTTGTCATGCTTTATATCTCATCATAGATGTCACTTTCTCAAGATCACTGTCCTTCAAGCCTTTCAAGATGGGCTAGTTGTAATGTACTTCTCCTCATCATGTGAACTTTAACACACAACTCTCAATGCTATGAGGAAGATAAAACAAGTAGGGTTACATGGGTCATGGTTGAATATAAAGTCAAGGGGAGAGGAAAGACTTTATATTTCTCCACATTTCTGAATTCATTGAAGATATTTCTCTTCATTATATAAATTCCCAATACTGGTGCTTATGTGTATTATGTGGTAGGTGCTTAAATAACTATCACAGTATGAGGAACAATGTGTTGACCTTGTATTCATAGTTCATAAGTCATTAAGAATTTATCAGAGCTTAATACGAGGTGGTGCCCTGTAGTAGGTTTATCAGCAAATAAACTAAGCATAAGGTATACTCCTGGGCTCCCAAAAACTGTAATCAAGTAAGAATATGAATGTTTTCTACTGTGGTATGATAATCTATTTTTTATACTGAGAAGTTGGTAAGGTCTTGATTTAGTTATGTGTGATCCAGGTAACTACACAATTTATTTAATTCTAACTAACTTTCAGCTGAATGAGAGAGAGTTAAATTTTTAAGGTAGTCACTATGGTATAATTCCATTTTATCACCAAGACATTTACTTAAATAAATATAATAGAACTAATGAATAAAAGAATCATTGAATCAGAATGGAAAGTTGGCGCTATTCATTTCTTAATTAAATTTTTCCAGATCATTGCATCTGGAGCAGCAAGTATAATTAATTATGAAAACAGTTACCTCAGATCCATGTCTCTTTTGAGCAATGTATTGGAAGATCATTGAATATGAAACCTCAGGAAGCAAGGTCCATGAATGTTAACAATTTAGAACTGACAATTACTATTGTTTTACACTAAATTGATATGCCTCACTTGTCTATATTATCAGTTACTGAATTATTTCTTTTGTGTTCTTTTGAAAGAGTCATGGTGGCACATGTTTTCAGGAATAGATTATTTTCTTTTAATTACACTAACTTGTGGAATTTGTAGTATATAATAGAATTAAAGTAAAATTAAATCAAAGTGATTTGAGGTGATCAATTTTTCCATAAACAAATTCATATTAACACAAAGTTTGCCCTAAATTTCATAATATTATTTATAATTTTAATAAACAAATATGAAACAATTTATATGAATATATATATAGAAAATAATATAGCTATCTATATTGATAATATATACATACAGATAATATAGATATATCTATCATCTATCTATATGTAGAAATGGATTAAATGTTTTTTGAAGTACTTGAAAGAAAGTTGGAACAATCACGCACCTTTACTCCTCAGTACTTCAGAATATATTTCCCAAGAACAAAGACCTTTTCTATAATATATTTTAAAACACCTTTAATCATGTCTAACCTGGAAATGTAACATTTGTACAATATTTATAATCTGTAGCACCTATTCAAACTTTGTCAAATGTTCCATTGACAATTTTTCACCATTCTCTAAATTAAATCTTAGATCATGCATTTCATTTGTTTTATTTCTCGTAAGTCTCTTTTCGTTTGGAAACTTTCAGCTTTCCTTTGTCTTTTTTTGTTGTTGTTGTTTACATTTGATCTTTTTAGAGTACAGTCTGTTATTTTGTAAAATGTCTCTCAATTTTGGTCTCTGTCAGGAGTAGCATTGAAGTAATGTATCCTGCTCTGTGCACCATATTAGGAGGCACATGCTGAGTGTGCCTTTTGGATGGTGGTTGACTTTGATAATCTTTCTTTCTTTCTTTCTTTTTTCTTTCTTTCTTCTTTCTTTCTCTTTCTTTTTTTCTTTCTTTCCTTCTTTTTTTTTTCTTTCTTTTTTTCCTTCTTTCTTTTCTATCTTTCTCTCTTTCTTTCAAATTTCCCTTCCTTCCTTCCTTCCTTCCTTCCTTCCTCCCTCCCTCCCTCCCTCACTGTCTCTTTCTTCCTTTCCTTTCCTTTCCTGTCCTGTCCTGTCCTTTTCTTTCTTTTCCTTTTTCTCCCTGCCTCCCTCTCTCTCTCTTTCTTTCTTTCCTCTCTCTCTCTCTTTTTTTTTTTTTTTTTTTTTTTTTTTGATGGAGTCTCTCTCTGTTGCCCAGACTGGAGTGCAGTGGTACAATCTCGACTCGCCACAACCTCTGCCTCCTGGGTTCAAGCGATTCTTCTGCATCAGCCTCCCAGGTGGCTGTGATTACAGGCGTGTGCCACCACGTCTGGCTGATTTTGTAGTTTTAGTAGGGACAGGGTTTCACCATGTTGTTCAGATGCTCACCAGGTTTCTCTGCTGAAAAGAAACTATTCATTCTTATGAAGGGAAATATTTTATGCCTGTGTAAATATCTTGCTTCTCACTAAACTTTCTCCAAATATTTTTATGGACTTTTTCTAGTATCCAGCCTATACCCTCTCGGTGAGTAAAATCTAACCCTGGAATATATTATCTGCCAAATTAACAGTAACATTACATTGTCTTGTCCTGAGTTAAAAATGCAAATCAGTTGCTAACTTTTATATACAACTATACATTTAAGTTAAATTTTTTCTTCCATTTTATTTATCTAGTACCTATGTGTGCCTCAAAGTAACAATGAAATAGAACATGAGAAATTTTAAACTAAAAATTCACTTTTTTCTCTCTACAGTTTGTCTTTTTTCAGAAGTATTCTATAAATAGTGAATATATATTTCTATATATGTACATTTTTCATCTAAAGTAATGCATTTATGGAGTATAATTTTTAAATTGTTGTAGAGCAGAAACATGTCTATCAACAAAATTAATAAAATCATTTAAAACTATGGCATAGTCTAACATACAAATGTCAGTTTTAATTTACAATAGCAACTCATTTTCTTTAGGTATGTAGCAAATAAACCAATTAAATTCACAGCTTTAAATAATCTGTGCAAATTAAAGGAAAAGACAAGTAATTCTAAACAATACACAATGAAATGAATTACTTGCCTTGGCATTAAAAAATCACTTTTTTTTTTTTCTCTGTATAATTACTTTACCCAGCTGGTCATATGTGGGTTAATTTTAACACTGATTTTGTATACCTTAAGAACATATCTGCTAGGGAAACCTCACAATGCATAAGTGAGCACTGAGTAAGAATTGTGCTTTTGTACATATATGTGTGGGGGAGGTTTGGAAGGCAGGACCTTCTTTATGAAAATAAGATAGCATGTTTTAAAAATTCAACATATATTTATGAGCATTCTTTGTACTCAGTTGTAGTCTTTCATCTCAGCTCAAAATTTTAAGAGTGAACAAAACAGAAAAAAAAAAACTCTTTCTCATGGAGCTTATATTCTAGCAAAAGGAAATAAACAAGAAATAAATAACATCTATCTGTTGCATTCACTAGACGTTTACTGCAATGTGTCCTGCCATTGCCAGTATCTCAAGAGGTGATACAGCCCAAGGGTGCTGCTGTCTCCCAAGGGGCTCAATGGGTTATTTCTAGGAGTACCACGAGGAGCTGGAAGCTGGAACCAACTGCCTATTTTACAGTAAACTGCCTTGGCTACATTGATGATGGAAGGATCAGCAAGGAAAGCAGAATATGCAAGTACTCTCTCCCTGCTGAATTTCAAACCTTCTTTAAGTGTTCCATTTGGCAGAACATAGCAGGAAGCCAGTTGGCAAAGAAGGAATGTAGTTTTCTCAGCACCTGTATTACTGAGCAGATTATGGAAGGATGAAAATTCAATAAAAAAATAATAACTTCCTAACCTGCTCAAGTAAGTTATAATGGCAAAATACAAAATATACTGATATCGCTAAATCCAGCAGGACATGGATGCTCAATAGCCTGTTGTTTTTCTTTTGGCTTACTTTGAACATGCACACTGTTTTTGAAGTGCTTATTGTACATTTCTGCAGAATCTTCATGCATGTTTATCTTGTGTCCGTAATTCAAAAGCTTGGAATCTTCTTCATATACTCTGCGATTAATTCACCTTCATTTTTTATGACAAAACCCTTTTTCAACTACAGTTTCATTAGAATTTTGATGTGCAAAAATCACAAGCATTCTTATACAGCAGTAACAGACAGAGAGCCAAATCATGAATGAACTCCCATTCACAATAGCTCCAAAGAGAATAAAATACCTCGGAATCCAACTTACAAGGGATGTAAAGGACCTCTTCAAGGAGAACTACCAACCACTGCTCAGTGAAATAAAAGAGGACACAAACAAATGGAAGAACATACCATACTCGTGGATAGGAAGAATCAGTATTGTGAAAATGGCCGTGCTGCCCAAGGTAATTTACAGATTCAGCACCAACAAAATATTAAAACTACTAATAGAAAAATGACAGAGCAATTTATAGATTCAATGCCATCCCCATCAAGCTACCAATGACTTTCTTCACAGAATTGGAAAAAAAATGCTTTAAAGTTCATGTGGAACCAAAAAAGAACCCGCATTGCCAAGACAATCCTAAGCCAAAAGAGCAAAGCTGGAGGCATCATGCTACCTTACTTCAAACTATACTACAAGGCTACAGTAACCAAAACAGCATGGTACTGGTACCCAAACAGAGATATAGACCAATGGAACAGAACAGAGCCCTCAGAAATAATACCATACATCTGCATCCATCTGATCTTTGACAAACCTGAGAAAAACAAGAAATGGGGAAAGGATTCCCTATTGAATAAATGGTGCTGGGAAAATTGGCTAGCCATAAGTAGAAAGCTGAAACTGGATCCTTTCCTTACTCCTTATATGAAAATTAATTCAAGATGGATTAGACACTTAAATGTTAGAACTAAAACCATAAAAACCCTAGAAGAAAACGTAGGTAATACCATTCAGGACATAGGCATGGGCAAAGACTTCATGTGTAAAACACCAAAAGCAACGGCAACAAAAGCCAAAATTGACAAATGGGATCTAATTAAACTAAAGAGCTTCTGCACAGCAAAAGAAACTACCATCAAAGTGAAGAGCCAACCTACAGAATGGGAAAACATTTTTGCAATCTACTCATCTGACAAAGGGCTAACACCCAGAACCTATAAAGAACTCAATCAAAACAAACAACCCAATCAAAAAATGGGCAAAGGATATGAATAGACACTTCTCAAAAGAAGACATTCATACAGCCAACAGACAAGTGAAAAAATGCTCATCATCACTTGCCATCAGAGAAATGCAAATCAAAACCACAATAAGATACCATCTCACACCAGTTAGAATGACAATCATTAAAAAATCAGGAAACAACAGGTGCTGGAGAGGATGTGGAGAAATAGGAACACTTTTACACTGTTGGTGGGACTGTAAACTAGTTCAACCATTGTGGAAAACAGTGTGGCGATTTCTCAAGGATCTAAAACTAGAAATACCATTTGACCCAGCCATCGCATTACTGGGTATATACCCAAAGGATTATAAGTCATGCTGCTATAAAGACACATGCACTCGTATGTTTATTGCAGTACTATTCACAATAGCAAAGACTTGGAATCAACCCAAATGTCCATCAGTGACAGATTGGATTAAGAAAATATGGCACATAAACACCATGGAATACTATGCAGTCATAAAAAAGGATGAATTCGTGTCCTTTGTAGGCACATAGATGCAGCTGGAAACCATCATTCTCAGCAAACTATCGCAAGAACAGAAAACCAAATATCGCATGTTCTCACTCATAGGTGGGAATTGAACAATGAGATTTCTTAGACACAGGAAGTGGAACATCACACATGGGGTCCTATTGTGGGGAGGTGGGGGAAGGGATAGCATTAGGAGGTATACCTAAGGTAAATGACGAGTTAATGGCTGCAGCACACTAACATGGCACATGTATACATATGTAACAAACCTGCACGTTGTGCACATGTACCCTAGAACTTAAAGTGTAATAAAAAAAAAATTTTGTTGGTGCTTTAAAAAGTTGCATAATTTTTAAATATGTGCTCCTACAAAACCATTTTACCTATAAGAATTATTATAGGCAAAAACACCATTTTACCTATCAGGATTATTTGGTGTTAAGATTTTGTAGAATTCAAGGGTTTTTTAGCGTGAATGTTAAATTTGTGTTAAAGCAGAAACATGTATTCATATGGTAATCAATATTATGGACTAAAATAAAGGCAGCTAAGGGGTACATGGAATACTGGTGAAAGGGATATTGCTTTATGTTTGATGGCCAGGAGAAACTTTATATTATCATTTGAGAATAAGCTTAATGGAAGTGAGGATGTAAGTATGTGGATATATGTGGCAAGCACTTTTCAGGTAGAGGGAAAAGAGAGTTATTTGTCCATGGACAAACAGCAAGGCTGCCTCAGAGGGAGGAAATTGGAGAGTAACAGGTTATGAGGTCAGTGAGACTACAGGAGACCAGATGATCAAGCAAATATTTTCAACATTTATATATATATATATATATATATATTTATTTATTTGAGACAAAGTCTTGCGCTATCACCCAGGCTGGAGTGCAATGGAGCGATATCAGCTCACTGAAAACTCCACCTCCTGGGTTCAAGCAATTCTCCTGCCTCAGCCTCCCAAGTACCTGGGAGCTAATTCTTGTATTTTTAGCAGAGACAGGGTTTTGCCATGTTGGTTAGGCTGCTCTTGAACTCCTGACCTCAGGTGATCCTCCCACCTCAGTCTCCCAAAGTGCTGAGATTACAGGCAAGGTTTTGGATTTTACTCAGAGTTTATGGGAAGTCAATCTGGAGTTTGAGCAGCGGAGTAAGTTAACGTTATTTATATTTGTAAGAAAAACTATGGCTGCTTCGATGAGAACAGGCTAAAGCAGCAAGGTTGGTATGATGCTTAATGTTGAGTGTCAACTTGATTGAATTGAAGGATGCAAAGTATTGTTCCCGGGTGTGTGTGTGTGTTGGTGTTGGCAAAGGAGATTAACATTTGAGTCAGTGGCCTGGGAAAGACAAACTCATCCTCAATCTGGCTGGGCACAATCTAATCAGCTACCATCACAGCCAGAATAAAAGCAGGCAGAAGAATGTGAAAAGACTACAGTGGTTTAATGTTCTGGCCTACATCTTTCTCCTATGTTGGATGTTTCCTGCCCTCGATCATTGGACTCCAAGTTCTTCAGTTTTGGGACTCAGACTGGCTTCCTTGCCCCTCAGCTTGCAGACAGCCTGTTGTGGGACTTCGCCTTGTGAGGTTTATTACTCCTTAATAAACCGATAGATAGATAGATAGATAGATAGATAGATAGATAGATAGATAGATAAATAGATAGATATGCTAAGATTCTTATAATACATATGCAAGTGTATGTGTATATATACATATTTTGTACGTGTGTGTATGTATGTGTGTGTGTGTGTATATATATATCTCCTATTAATTCTTTCCCTCTAGAGAGCGTTGACTAATACAGTTGAAAACAGGATGTTCTAGCACTACTTTAGGACAGGAATGAGAGGGCCTTATATTAGGAAGAAGCAGAGTATTTGGTGAAATATGACCGGATGATATATGTAAAATCACCTCCTGCTTAATGACTGGAATCTATTCCTGAAAATCAATATCTTTGTAGAACATTGCTAAATTCCTATATAATTTTAAAAATTATAATTGTTCACACACCAAATCAAAAGCATCAAGAAATTTGATAAACAAAACTCCAGTCTAGTAAAAGGTCTATCATATCTAAATCATATCATCATGCCATATAATATCAAAATAACAAAAATATCATAGTAACCATTATAAGAAGCTTAGCATATTTTTCCAGATCAAGAATTAATATGTTTTTCAACAAATCAAGTCATAAAAATGAGAAAGAATGAAGAAAATATAAATAAAAGCAATTAGAAATTACAATGATTTTATACAGAGAATATAAAATAAGAAGAAACTTGGAAAATCTCATGGGGCAATTACCAAGAAATACTTGAAAAATAAGCATAAGGTAGAAAGGATAGAAATCTAATCTGATACGCAAACACACACAGACACACACAACATTTTAAAAGTTGTAGTAATTTAAATAATGTAGCTTTGAAGCCTAAGTTGACCAATAAAAGAGTAGAATGGAATAATAACAATCATGGTAATTATAGATAAAAGCATGCCTTTTACTGTCAAAATTATTACAAATAGTAAACATAATTCAAGTGTTAAAATAAGGGAATGCTAGCGCTTAGCAAAGTATCTTCAGCCAATTGATAGACTATTCTTCAGGTTTTATGAGTGTTTGGAAAGCATTTTTAATGACAAAGAAATATTAAGATATAAGAGAAAATATTAGTGTTAGCTATCACATTTCCATATGGTAATTATTGTGCTAATAATTGTATACACACATATACACACATAATATATTTTACTCTCACAGTTTTATAAGCAAGAAATGGATAGTACAGTTAGTAACTTAAGGTTTCTCAGCTCTTAGAATGCAACCATGTTTCAACCCCAGGCAGTGGGACTCCCTAAGCCCCATTTGGTCTACTCAACTTCTTTCCCTACCACTCCACTGCCAATAAAAGCAAACTACAAAGTTGTTTTTCTCCTCTATCATCTTAATTCTATCATGTAATACTTCTAACAAAGAGACTACCCGGAAAAACACATTAAAATACCAATA
This sequence comes from Rhinopithecus roxellana, assembly GCF_007565055.1. Classification (NCBI taxonomy): domain Eukaryota; kingdom Metazoa; phylum Chordata; class Mammalia; order Primates; family Cercopithecidae; genus Rhinopithecus; species Rhinopithecus roxellana. The sequence continues at coordinate 33,446,677 of NC_044558.1, forward strand.
ATATAGCCTATGTGTGATTATCACAAGTACTTATTTTATCTTGCGCTTAATTTTTCCTTTTCAATTCTCTAAAAAGAGGAAAACAATAAAGGTGAAGTTAAAAAATGCCAAATATTTCCACCAGCAAAAAACTAATAGCCAAGAAAATATTTGCTATACAATAAGTTTTGAAGTACAGATGTATTAATCTACAATGTAAATATTGACAGATGTACTTATGTTAACATTAAAAATATTTCCGGCTGGACGTGGTGGCTCACGCCTGTAATCCCAGCACTTTGGGAGACCGAGGCGGGCGGATCACGAGGTCAGGAGATCCAGACCATCCTGACTAACACGGTGAAACCCTGTCTCTACTAAAAAATACAAAAAAAAAAAAAAAAAAATTAGTCGGGCGTGGTGGCGAGCGCCTATAGTCCCAGCTAATCGGGAGGCTGAGGCAGGAGAATGGCATGAACCCAGGAGGCAGAGTTTGCAGTGAGCCGAGATCGCGCCACTGCACTCCAGCCTGAGCAACAGAACGAGAGTGTTTAAAAAAAAAAAAAAAAAAATTCCAAGCATCTGCTGAACTGTCAAAGAAAAAAGGATAGTCTAATAGGTGAAGAGCAGGCAAACATGCATTCTGAAGTTAGCAGATTTCCTAAGTAAAAAAATTTGTGTAAGTTAAACCTCAGGGAAAACAAACTAGGGACATAGATATATAAACTGGCCTTCTCGTAGGGTAGTGTAAAAGTGTATGTGAGTGTTTTCCTTTTACATCTACTGTTTTGTTGTGGTGTTTTTACTGTTTTAAATGCAAGAGAAAATAAATGAATCAGAATGAAAACATTTCACATTTGCTAAAATTCTAGACAATTGCAGCACATTTAAAATAACAGGAATGTATAGAAATTGAAAGCTCTATGGAAACAAATTACCAGTTATATAATTAATTTGAACTTTTTTATCACTGAAATATTTAAACCTTTTCTCAGATGTTTCATTCTAAAAAAGATTTTAACTTAAAATGTGCTTATGATATCCAGTAGAGAATAATAACTTTATAGTTTTTTTCTGGATCAAAAATCCTAGGTTATTTTCATGAGACATTTGCATCTCTGGAGCCATTTAACAGAGGCCACATACAGGACAATTGTAATTTTCTTTTAGGGAGACAAAAATGATTTTATTACATAAATAATAGATGTAAGTTACATACATTCAGATGTAATCAGGAAGCACCAGGCACCCGTTAATGATAGAAACATGTCTACATCTATTTTTAAAATTATTTACATGATCAGGAAAATTCTGCATATGGCAACAAATAATGAAAATCAGAGAGTAATGAGTTCCTATTAGATGTAAATCTCAAAAATCCTAATTGATGAAGATTGAAAATCAAAGGAGAAAAAAAAAAAAACTGGGGAAATAAACATATAGTACTCTCCAGAATTTATTCCCATGCTCCAAAGGATTTACCTATACTGACAATGAATAAATAAATTACAAATAAGAGAAGAAAAATTATTTTTTAAACAATAGTAAACTCCACTAACTCAGAAATTATGAATATGGACACGTAATATGAGCAACTTATATGTGGCAATAAAGCACTACAATTTTTCCCAAATAATATAAGTTTAATTATAAAGAATACATACATATATTTCTTCCCACAATCATTAATTTTACATATGAAAGAAGGAAAAAAAAATCTTAAATTCTGTAGCACCCTGTAATTGCTCTTTGGCTGTAAGCTTAAATGCAATTTTTCATTCAGTTCTAATTCTTAATATCATTTTTTTTAACATAAAAATCTGCTGAGTGATAGTCTTGAAATGCTTAACTTGATTTTGTGTGTTCATTTATGTTGCTAATAGTTTTTCCTGCTGTGACTTCTCAAATCCAAGTGTCTTTTTATCATGCCAAGAAACATTTTATGTTATCTTTTCATTGCTGGAAACTCATTCTTTGTGGAGAGTTTCCATGTCATGTGCCTTAATCCCTTTGGTTTCTCTTATTTCTTTCTCTTCCACACAAATATAGCACACTATATTGTGTTTTTCCAGCAGATCAAAGCAGATTCTATTTTTGCTTCATATGATGATTTCACATGCTACTTTTATTATTTCTTGCCTTAGAATTATTTTTGATATTTCAATTCCTCACAAATTGGTGACAATTGAAAATATTCTTGCACTTTATCAGTTTCATTTTATATGGTCTAAAATCCCCAAGTTGGTCTTTTAATTAATGGAATATCATAAATCCATGTTATAGTGTTTTACTAAATATATTCTGTAATCAGTTACTTCTTCTGTCCTCCTTTCTTTGTTTATTGTTCATTCATTGAGTATATACTATGTAGCCAGTTCTCTGCTAAGGAGTTTAAATGTTAACAAACATATCATACAAAGCTTATAAAATTGAAAGAAGAGTTAGTATATAGAAGGCAGAAAACATCACATTATGTGTGTATGTGTATGTGTGTTTGTGTGTGTATGTGTGTGTGGTGGGTGACAGTGGAGGGAATGTGATTTTAAGCAGACCGCCCAGCATAAGCTGGAACTGTGTCTAGGAAACATATGTAGTTTGGTGTGGCTGGCGTGTAGGATGCAAATTGTTTCAACTGAGTAGCACCTTATGCTGCCTTTCAGGCAAAGTTAAATATAAAAATGTACTTCTTACCCATATAATTTACCGCAATACAGACCAGTCTAGCAGATCCAAAAAGCAGCCTGAATCTATGATAAGTGCATTTACAATTTATGTGCCTAATGAGGTGTTCATCTTGATCAGTTAATGTTTATTTTCCCCCTAACATTCAAATATTTCCTGAACTGTTTTATCAGTGATATAACAAAGGTTCAACTTGTCAATTGCATGAAAGCATTCAATAGAATGAAATGTATTTGACATTGTATACATTCTGTATTTGTTAATTGGAAGACTTAATATTGCTTATATGTCCATATTACTCAAGCAACCTACAGATTCAATGCTATTCCTATCAAAATCAAAATGGCACTTTTTACAGAAATAGAAAAAAAAAAAAACTAAAATTCACAAGGAATTCCAAAAGATTCAGAATAGGCAAAGTAATCTTGAAAAAGAACAAAGCTTGAGGCATCACACTGCCTGATTCCAAATTATATTACAAAGCAACAGTAAAACAGTATGGTACTGGCATAAATACATACGTATAGAATAAACGAATAGATCAGAGTCCAGAAAAAAATTCATGCATATACAGTCAACTGATCTTAAGAAGGGGGCTAGGAATACATAAAGAGAATATAATAGTTTCTTCAAAAAATAGTAGTAAGAAAATTGGATTTCGACATGCTAAAGAAATGAAATGGGATCTCTACCTTATACCATACACACAAACAAAACCATAATGTATTAAAGGCCAAGACTCCTAGAAGAAAAACATAGGGGAAAACTTTCTTGACATTGATCTTAACAATGATTTTTTTTGAAGCAAAGCAAAATCATACAAGTGGCATTATATAAAACAAAAATGCTTTTGCATAGCAAAAAAGGAAAAAAAAAAAACAGCAGACTCAAAAGGCAATCCATGAAATGGGAGAAAATAAGTGCAAATGATACATCTGATAAGTGGTTAATATCCAAAACTTATAGGGAACTCCTATTAATCAATAGCAAAAAAAAAAAAAAAAAAAAAAAAAAAAAAAACAAAAACAAAAACAACAACAACAAAAAAAAACCTGATTAAAATTGGACCAAACTTTGAGAAAACATGTTTTCAAGAAAACACACAAATGACTAACAGGTATAAGAAAAGGTGATCCGTGTCACTTATCATCAGGGAAATGCAAATCAAAACCAAGCTGAGATATTTCTGTCACTCCTATTATGATGGCTGCTATATTAAAAAACAACAGCAACAAAGATAAGTGTTGGTGAGGATGTGAAGAAACTGGAACCATATACACTGTTGGTGGAAATGTTAAATAGTGTAGGAGCTATGAAAAACAGAATGGAGGTTCCTCAAAAAATTAAAAAGAGAATTCCCATTTGATTCAGCAATTCCACTTCTGAATATATATCCAAAATAATGGACAGCTGCATCTTGAAGGAATGTCTCCACTATTATGTTCATTGCAACATTATTCACAATACCCAAGATATGGAAACAGCCCAATTGTACACTGACAAATGAATGAATAAAGAAAATGTGGTATATACATTCAGTGGAATATTATTCAGCCTTCAAAAGGAAAGAAATCTTGCCATTTATGACAACATGGATAAACTTGGAGGACATTATACTAAGTAAAACAAGCCTGTTACATAAGGACAAATATTCTATGATTCCACCTATGTGAGTTATTTATAATAATCCAACTTACAGAAGCAGCTAATAAAAATAGTGGCTGCCAAAGGCTGTGGGGATGGAAGAAATGGAAAGAACTTGTTCAATGGGTATAAAGTTTCAGCATAAAGAAGAATAAGCACAAAGAAGAATAAGTTCTAGAGATCTGCTGTATAACATACTGCCTATAGTAAATAATACAATACTATGCACTTCAAAATTTGTTAAAATGATAGATTTCCTTTTTTTTTTTTTTTTTTTTTTGAGACGGAGTCTCGCCCTGTTGCCCAGGCTGGAGTGCAGTGGCGCAATCTGGGCTCACTGCAAGCTCCGCCTGCCGGTTCACGCAATTCTCTGGCCTCAGCCTCCCGAGTAGCTGGGACTACAGGCGCCCGCCACCATGCCCAGCTAACTTTTTGCATTTTTAGTAGAGACAGGGTTTCACCGTGTTAGTCAGGATGGTCTTGATCTCCTGACTTCGTGATCCGCCCGTCTCGGCCTCCCAAAGTGCTGGGATTACAGGCGTGAGCCACTGCGCCCGGCAAAATGATAGATTTCATGTTAAGTATTCTTGCCACAAAAGCAACAAAACAAAACACACACACACACACACACACACACACACAAACAGGACACAAAAAACTCTGAGATGTGTTGGATATGTATTTCCTTGATTGTAGTAATGGTAACCCGGATGTTTGCATATATCCAAACTTATCAAATTATTTACATTAAATATTCTTTATCAATTATACCTCAATAAAGCTGTTTAAAAAATTACCAATTAAAATCAATCATTAGCAACTGCAATAACATTGCTGACAGTGGATCTCTCTGGCAAAAACATTCAGAAAAATACAGTTTCCAGTGAAATCTGGGTAGCTTGTTTTATGTACAAAGCAGAGGGGAGTCAGAGCTTGGTGATATGAGTAAGACATTGATTACAAATGATGTTGCCCTTTACCCAGGCTAAATGCCAAGTTCTCTTGGGGGCTCTCAATGTCAACTATATTTTGTTTTTAGCTAGAATTATAGGCTGATCTGAATATGGGCTGTTCTTTCCACATCATCTCCTGTCTTGAAGCATAGGTCTTCACTGAAAGAAGACTACAAATAGCATATTATCTTACATAATGGAAAGGGGGTAATGATTTGAAAATCCAGAAAGATAAAAGGAAGTGAAGTGTGAGATCTCTCACACACACACATTTAAATTTTGTATTTTTACTATTTTTGAATAATAAAAAGATTCAAGGAGAGTCATGGACAGAAAAGAGGGATTATTTTAACTAAATATTTTTCAGATTTTTGAATGATTCAGCATTAGAAAACAGTCCTGTGATTCTGTTGAAGGCAGTGGGTTATGTCTTAGCAATCTTTCCACATTTGTAACTTGGAGCAGAGCTAGAATATGAGAGAATTCAGAATTTTTTAAATTAATTGAACAAATTCAAACTATTTTTCCCCCTGAATCTACCTGCAATCTAAGTTTCTAAAGTGGCATTGAACATTCTAGAACCTAAGCATAATTCCGCACATCTTTGTAAAGGCCATCAAAGTGCTAATGCTCGCATGCTGTGGTTTGAAGTTCTCTTCAGAGCAGGGCTAGTGGCCTGACCTCAGTAAAGCCAAATAGGTCCTGAGCTTTCTCCTTCAGTATCATATGGCTTAACATAGCAATTGCAAGTTTGCTGTTGGAGTGGCTGATGGGTTGAGAGCTTCACATATAAGTCCCTATTTATGTGTTTGGTATGAAATTAGCTATAACAGTAATTAAATATTGATGTAAATATTGAGGGTCCAGTCACCAAGCCAGAGGACAATGAGAGAGTTTACCCTAGAACTAATAGAAGCCATTTCATCAATAGCATAACCGCAATAGTAAGACCTTTATGACACATTTTTGTATGTGAGCCTAAAAGCAAATAATTTGTTTGAAATAACTTTGTAAATTATATCAAATAAAAATGGTACAGTTTTTATATCTCACATTTTGGGGAGACCTAATTTCCTTCTCTTTTAAAAAATGGAAAAAATCTACTCTGATTTTTAATGTGGTGACATCCTTAGTTATAGCAGAGAAACAACACTCATTGTGAATATTGACAGCTTAAACTGCAGTATGGTTTGGCTTATACTTTGGAAGTCTACAAAACTGATATGACTTTTGTATTCCTGCTCACTGGGATGATGCACTAATTTGATGGTGGTAGACTTGGTTAAATTTGAAATAATGATATATGAAATTACTTTAAACACAAAGAACTAAAATCTATAGCTCAGACATTAAAAATCAATTTAAATGTATAACTGAGTCTTTATTATACATATTTATATATGAATATCTCAAAACTCAAAACTAAAGAGAAGAACAAATCAAAGGTAATTAATCACATGCTGAAGCAAAAGGCACTTCTAAGAGTTCATTTGTAAATCTCTTATTATCCATGGTTTCTGCTCATTTTTTGGTGTGTTTTACAATCTGTTGAAGTACAGCACAGGCATCAAAGAGTATAAATTATGAATGTACACACCAATTAATTTTCATAAAGTTAGCACATCTATTTAATCAGTTTCCATATGAAGAAATAGAACATTTAGTTCTATCTAGCTTCTTCAGTCTCCCTTTTTATTACTACTACACTCTTCTTCTAAGATAACACCTATCAGATTTCTGCTTTAGAAGGCATGGAAAGGTGAAAAACAAGGACTTAAGTCTCCAATTTGATTAGTTCAGACTGGGAAGTTGAAATAGGTGACCCCACCCAAAGAAGTACTGCTGTTAGATGAAATAGTAAGCTTGACAGCAACAAAATTCAGTCCAAAAAGGAAAACTGTCTGTCTTGGTCTTGAATTGGGAAGAAGAATTCCCTGAATTTGATGTCATAAATAGCTATCATCAAGGTTCAGAACTTATTTCCATGTTACCTGAGCCTCCATAGCAAGCTATAACCAAGAAATGTTTCTCAAAAGTTATCAGGCGGTTTCCATCCTAGGGAAGACTGTAATTTCCAAATATGTCCTCACCAATATGTATCCATCTCATATCCTTTTCAAAGTCCCCTTGCTTGAACCCAGGTAGACCTCTGTAACTTTGTGTAATAAAGCATGACAAATTATCTTATGTGATCTTTGAGGAGAGATCATAAAAGGCAATATACTCTACCTATCTTTCTCTTAAGGCAAGTGTCTTTGGCACTCTGAACTGCAATATAAAAAATGTGAGTACTCTGAACCTTTCTTGGTGGAAAGGATGCAAACATACAGAGAGAGTGACATGAGAAGGCCCAGTTGTTTCATTCTCTAGATATTTGTGTCTTGTAGACACCATGCATGAGAGTGAGGGAGCTGAACTTTCAGATAAGTCCAACTATGAAGTTGCTCAGACAGCTGGTAAAATAATGCCTTTTTGAATGAAACATAAGGTCAGAGAAGGTGTCATGGCATTCCCATGAATCTTCAGATTCTTAAAGCCCAACACATTCTATGCAGGACTAACTAGAGAAACTATATATTCAGAGTCAAGGAGAATAACTTCATGGCCGATAGAGAAGAAAATCAGTATTGCCTACAAGAAATTATACTGGCAATAGACTTCTATGAAGCAATAAAGAGGGCAGAATAAAGGAGAATAATGTACTTAAAGTACTAAATAAACATTTCACACATATACACACAGTGAGTTGAGACTAGATATGGTATTTAATGTATAATATCCAAATTTACAGGTTAAAAAAGATTCAGAACAACTTTTACAGTACTTAATGCATACATTTAAAAGAAGAAAATGACTAAAAATAACAACCTTGGATTATAGTTTAGATATTGCAAATAAAATAGAATAAAACATGCAAAATTATATGAAATGAAATGATAAAGAGAAGAGCAAGAATTAAAGAATTAGCCAACAAGCAAATAGTGAGGATCAACATCTTTGAAAACTTGGAAAAATCTAGCAAACTCTCACAAGCATCATCAGGAAAAATCCCGAGAAAAAGGCACACATAAAATTACGCAGAATGACAAAAGGAGATAACTACAGACCCAGTTGGGAAGACAATGTGTAATACAAACGAGTGTTACAAAAGTATATATTGTAAGATTCAATTTAAACAAAGGTTAATAACTAACAAAGTTATATAATGTATTTTTTAATTAAAATGATGAATATAAAAAAGAAAATGATAAACTGTAAATTTTACGCAGTGAAGAAGGAAAAAGACAAAGAGAAGGACATTAAAATCAGTTCCCATACCAAGAAATAAAACATTATTTCTATGTTCTATTGAAATGATATTTGATGAATTTACAAGTATTCATAGTATATTTTATATTATATATTATACTTATTCATTTTGCCTTATATATAAAATATTTCATAATTAGATTTTTAAAAGATAATTTTATTGGAAGGTGAGAGTAATTGGGATAGCTAAGTGAATATATCTAACGATATGAATGTAACAGTTTCTCGTGAATTCAGAACACAGTATACTTATCTTTGTAATTAGACACCTAGCTTAAGGGTAGATGAAAATATAACTGATAATATACTTATGATTATGTACATTGGCAAAAACAACTTGTATCTTGAATATTTTACCAATGCTTATTTTATCATTAAACTTATCTTCTCTATGAAAAATAATATTTAATTAAAACAAAAATGGTTTCAAGTTAAGAAATAAATCATATTTTATTGGAATGTTTATATAACAAATATTCCACAAATAGCAATTTAATAAAATAGAAAATAACTTTATTTTTAAGACACTATTATTTCTTCAATTAGTTTGCTTGGGCAATTTCCTACACACTTTCAGTGGACATTTTTTATTTTTCTTACCTTATCTTCATGATCCAGAAATTTAAAACATGTTATGACATGTTAAATAAATTGTTCAGGCCTTGAAACATTCAAATAACAGAAAATACACCTTGGCAAAACACAGACATGTTAGTCTTTGATTCTTTTAATGGTTTAGGCTAGTTTATGACTTTCTGTTAATAAAATCCATAAAATTAAAATGACTACGCAAGGGTTTATGAAGCGCCTCTGACCCAACATCATGAAGCCAATGGTAGCAAAATTGTTCCCTTAATCTGCTAAAATACCTGGAGGCAACTATTTTACAATACATGGATAGAAAGGAGGCCTGGGAAATCCATTTTTGGGGAAACCTCTCATCTGGCAGTTATACACACACAAAGAAGTGTCAATGTCTACAAATTATATTTTAAACATTTTGAATTATATGTCAAATGACACCTTATTCATCATACCTTAGAGAGAAATAAATGAGAAAGACCCTGGCAAAGTTAAAATATAATTATTACTGTTCATATAATCAGTAATAAATGTTGTCTCTAACAACAAGAAATGACTGATAAAGATTATTAGATCTTTGGCTTAAGGCCTTCTCACCATTTTTCTTTCCTAAAAAATAAAAAATTCACTTTCTGATGGATTTGAGTTTAGGGGAATGGATTCTATATTCAAATTCTACTAAGAAAATTTTTTCTCTAAGCACTCTGATTGATGTAATACTCTGTGCTAAATATTTGATGTAGTATGTTGGAAACTTGCATATATTGCTCAATATATATCAAAAAAAGGAACTAACATCTGTGGTCACAGAAGTCTTACAATCACTGGCCATGCATTCCACCTGTTGTGGAAAGCCAAGAGAATTGAGAAACGGAGGCAATAAAACATAACAATTAATTAGTCCAGTTGTATTTGAGTGATAGCTACAACCTAGCTTTTGAAATATTTTATTATGGTATATTGTTTTGCTAGATAATTATTAGAAAAACCCCACCCAGCAGTGGCTTGAACAAGTTTTTTTATTCCTTTTATCATATAACAAGAAGAGGTAATTATGGTAATAGCTATAGCAGCTCAGTAATCTAGTATTGCTATATCTGCAGTTCTCATGGGCTCTGCTCAAGACCCTAAGCTGACTGCCATGAACCCAGTAAAAAATATCTATATTTAAGGCAGGAAGAAAGAGAAAGGGTGGTTCAAGCTATTCCTGTCTTTTTCACAAGGAAGCAAAGTATTCTCATGAACATTCCTTGTAGACTTTCATATGTGTACATCTTAATGTCCAAAACTGTTTCATATTACTCTCTCTAAGGGCAATGAAGCCTGTAAGAATGAGACTTAACTTTCTAGATTCTCTAGTTAGTAGATGAGAGAAGCAGAAGATTTCTGGGAATGGAAATTCAATTAGCTGACCACTAGAATCTGCCACAGTCATCAAAAGCTTTATTCCATCATTCAATGTATATTTGTTCAATGTCAAGTATTGTTCTATTTAAACAACATATATACATATGATAAATAGACTCCTTAATATGTATAAAATATATGTTCATAAATACCAAAAAACTAAAAGCAACTTAGGAAAAAAGGTGAATCACTTCAGATAAAAAAAAAATCAGAATACAAGTTTACATTTGAAAATGTACCTTTTATTTTATTTATTTATTTTTTTTTTTGAGACGGAGTCTTGCTCTGTCACCAGACTGACTGGAGTGCAGTGGCGCGATCTCAGCTCACTGCAACCTCCTGAGACATTCTCCTGTCTCAGCCTCCTACAGGCGCCCGCCACCACGCCCGGCTAATTTTTTTGTATTTTAGTAGAGACGGGGTTTCACCATGTTAGCCAGGATGTTTTCAATCTCCTGACCTCATGATCCTCCCGCCTCGGCCTCCCAAAGTGCTGAGATTACAGGTGTGAGCCACCGCGTCTGGCCGAAAATGTACTTTTAATAACTGTACCTGGATATTGTAGAAAATGTTATGAAAACAATACTTGCACTTTAAATAGTGCCATACTATAATATAGAATTGTGTATTTATAGAAAGCTCATCAATATAAAGATGTTTCTGTAAAAAGATAAGGAAACTAATGTACCCATAACGCATATGACAAAGAGCTTAATGCACCACATTTTACCTTTTACATACTTGTCAATTATTTGATACTGCTATTAAATTTCTTTTTTCTTAATAAAGAAATAGCATAGACTTAGCGTACATGATGATAATACATTTTGTTCTGTGAGAAAATGTGGGGAAATGAAAAAGATAATTAAAGGGAATAATTTAATTGTGACATTATGTATGAGATCCTGAGATAAGTATTATGAAAGGAAGAGTATCATTTTATAATAACAAAACTGTTTATGTGGTAAATTTCAGACAAATGTTAATTATTTTGTTTAAGATATGTGATTTTTCAGTTCTGATCTCATCAGGAATCACATAAGAAAAATTGAAGCAAATTCATTTCTGTTTTTGGAAACTGAGAATAGCCAATTTTAGAAGTTCAGAAAATAAAAACACTGCTATAATGTGTTCCATCACATTTTTCTTTTCTTTTCTTTTTTTTTTTTTTTGAGACGGAGTCTCGCTCTGTTGTCTAGGCTTGAGTGTAGTGGCGTGAACTCAGTGGCTCACTGCAAGCTCCGCCTCCCAGGTTCAGGCCTTCTCCTGCCTCAGCCTTCCGAGTAGCTGGGACTACAGGTGCCAGCCACCACGCCCGGCTAATGTTTGTGTGTGTTTTTAGTAGAGACAGGGTTTCACCGTGTTGGCCAGGATGGTCTCGATCTCCTGACTTCGTGATCAGCCCTGCCTCAGCCTCCCAAAGTGGTGGGATTACAGGCATGAGCCACCACGCCCAGCTAATTGTTTTTTTGTTTTGTTTTGTTTTAAATATGTGCTTTGAATGTCTAAACAATGTATAGTTGTGTACACTTTGTTATTAATTTTATCTCCCAACCATCTCTATGGGATCAGTTCAGAAATGAACTATTTTCCTGGCTAGAGCTACATTTGTTCTATACAAGAGCAACTAATTGCTACAATACTTGTTGAACATTATTTCCTTTTCATGCTCACTTTCTACTGAACTATTCCCAATATTAGGAGTAGAGAAGATCATGACAGGAATTTACCTGTTTAGATTGTAACCACCATCTTTGTTTCTCCTTAAAACAAATTTGTTTACTTTCATTATCAAAATAATTTCCCATTCTCTATTTGGCATTTGTCCTTGTGTTTGCTTAGCTATAAAAGAATATTTGAAACTGGGTGGTTGTCAAAGAAAGGCATTTATTTGGCTTATGGTTTTACAGGCTATACAAGAAGCATGGCACCAGCATCTGCTTCTGGTGAGGACTTCTGGAAGTTTCCACTCATGGCAGAAGGGAGAGGGGAGCAGGCATCACTTGATGAGAGAGAAGGAAAGAGAGGAGGAGGTGCCAGGTTCTCTTTTTTAACAATCAGATCTGGACCCAGGAACTCAGAGCAGTAAGTCCCTCATTACCCCTTCCACCAGGCCCTGCCTTCAACCCTAGGGATCAAATTTCAACATGAGATTTGGAAGAGCCAAATATCCAAACTCTATTAGCCTATCAGTAGCCCCTTATTCGTCCAAGAATAAGTATATTCCTGTATTAAAATCTATAGTATAATGCTGAGTGATAAGCTCTTAAAGTAAAAGTAAAAATAAAGAGGTGAAATTAATGTTAATGGTATATTTTATTTAACCAATATTCCAAAATATTATAATTTCAATAGGTATTTAATGTATTAATAATTAATGAGATATTTTATCTTCTTTTTTCTACGAAGATCTCAAAATTCAGCCTTTAAAACATACTGCAATTCAGACTAGTTGCATTTCAAGTAGCCCATAGCTAAATGTGCCTAGTGGCTATGGCCTTAGTACAACTCTGGTGTATCTCTGATGTAGCAAATATTGTTTCAATTGACTAAAGCAACACATGTCCATTAACAATCAGGCATGGTACCGGGTTAAAATAATTTTGTATAATTCAAGGTACTTGAGAAACATTAAGTGTCCAATAGTAAACTTCTTCAAACTAGGCATGATTATACTATTTTTATATTTTATAAATTAAGAGTGTTTACCATCAATAGGTCTTTATTAAAGGAGGTTTCAGGAAGAAGGGAACAGTGTATTGAAGGAAGGACTGAGTTGAAAGAATCATAGATAAGCAAGAAAAAAATACCAGTTTTATATATATATATATATACACACACACATAAAATCATGTTAATTATAATAATGTAATAACATTATGTTATAAATTATTTATATATACAATTAGTGTATATATAATTGTATATATTTAATGTGTATATACTTAATGTACATATTAACATACATAATTATATATACATTAATTATATGAACATCTTAAACATATATTAATATAATTATATATTATCTTTTTTTTTTTTTTTTTGAGACGGAGTCTCGCTCTGTCGCCCAGGCTGGAGTGCAGTGGCCGGATCTCAGCTCACTGCAAGCTCCGCCTCCCGGGTTCACGCCATTCTCCTGCCTCAGCCTCCCGAGTAGCTGGGACTACAGGCGCCTGCCACCTCACCCGGCTAGTTATTTGTATTTTTTAGTAGAGACGGGGTTTCACCGTGTTAGCCAGGATGATCTCGATCTCCTGACCTCGTGATCCACCCGTCTCGGCCTCCCAAAGTGCTGGGATTACAGGCTTGAGCCACCGTGCCCGGCCATAATTATATATTATCTAATAATATTGTCATGTTAATATTATTATATTAATAGGTCTTATATTGCTATATTAATACTCACATATAATATCAATATTATTACCATATATAAACATATTATAATGTTAAAAATTACGATGTTTAGATAAATGATTAATGTATATATAATTATGCATTTATGTATGATTCCCATTATGTAGAAAGTACTAAAATAGTTCCTGAGAACATAGAACCACATAAAGAGAAAAATTTCTGACCTCATAGTACTTAGACTCTAGAGACAAGTAACAAAAAAAAATAAAATACATAGTAATTTATTTCAAACTACTATGATATAATTAAATCAGAGAATGGAAATAGAGAGTATTCAGAAGTTCCTACAGTTTTAAAAAGGATGGTTAGGAAATTAAGTATATTTTTTGTCTTTGTTTTTTGGTCAATGCATTTTTAGAGCGGAGCACAAAGCTTAGCTCAACTTTTTCCCCAAAGTGTATTCATTTAATTTGTAGTACAAATAGGGCATATCTGAGTGTAACACATGGTGCTATTAATAATTATCCTGATACAACAAGAGAAAATAAGGATTCTCCCAGGCAAAGAGCAAGAGCCAGCCTATCCATATGTAGAAGAAGTTCTGGCAATCCCTTATGCTGCATGTCCTTTTCCCCCTGGAAAAATAAGCTCAGCTCAAATACTACAGTATGTCAGTGTGAGTCTAATGCAATATAATTAATCGCTGAGTGTATATATAGAGAAATGTTTGCATTGTTCTATAGTTTTAAATAAAGATTATGAATTTTAAAATGGGAGATATTAAAAAGAAATGATAAGTTTTCTACAATTAAGAAATACCCAGAATATATTAAACTAAAATGTAAAAGTAAAATAATGTAAATAAAATGAGGCAAAATAATTACAATTTTAAATAAAATAAAAATCATCAACTAAGAGATTAAACTAGAATTTACAAAGTAAGACTAAAATAAAGTGAATCCTGTGAGCTAAATAATAATTTAGAATAACAAGCAAAAAGGAAAATAAGAAACATAATAAATGAATAAAAATAAACTAGGTATAAGACTTCACAAGAAAGTCTAGTTGCATTTCCTGGAATAAGAAAGTCCCTGGAATGGTTCGGCCTCCTTACTAAGTAGGATGCACAATCTCTGTTGTCACTTGTTTCTCATCAGTTTCCTGTTGTTACATGCCATCCCCAACCACTTCCAGGTTCATATGTTGTTAATCCTTCCTGCCTTTACCCCAATATGCATATCTTTTTCCTCTGCTAAAGGAAGAAAGACTCATTGATTTAAATTTGAAGACACAAACTATAGCTAAGAAATATTTTGAGCAAGAACTTTCGTCAAGAATGTATAAGCTGTACACTTAATTTTTCTACATTTGTTTCTTCTCAGCTTGTTTTTCTTTGATGAGATATTGACAATTCTTCCAAATTAAACTTTTCTAAAAAAAGGAGTAATTCTCCTTGTGAGAGACAAATGTCAATGGTTAGTAAGAGTAAATATGCAGAGACATAGATTCTAAAATTTAGTGAGAATAGCCTGGAAGTCTTGTTAAAATATAGATTGGTATGCCACAACTAGTTTCTGATTCAGTAGGTTTGAGGTGGGTCCCAAGAATTGGTATTTCTTACAAGTACTCAGGTGATATTGACGTTGCTGGTCCAGAGACCCCAGCTGAGAATGACTACAACTCAACTGAAAGATACATTCTACTATGAACTACAGAAACATTCTTTTTCTTCCCTGTCATTTTATTGGAATAATTTACCTATATATTCTGCAAAATCTGATTATCTTAGAGGGAATGTTATTGACTTATGAGGCAACATTGCTCACAAGTTGAGTTCATTTATAATTGGCACCTATTCACATGGCTGAAAGTCACTTAATCTCTAAACTTTTATTTTCTTACTAAGAAAAGAGAACACATCTGGATTGTTAGTGTTTGTACATGTGGTGATGTTTAATAAGAGATTCCACATAAAGTGTTTGATACAGTGCCACAGAATTATGTACTCAATACTGTTAAAAGAATGAAAAAAAAAAAAAAGAAATAAAAGGAGGGCATTAAGAGGAAAAATATTCAACATGGAACATATAATTGCACGCAAAACACAATATCTTAACTTTCCAAAAATATCTACACAACATTTTTATATGTCTTATCCAATTCTTTACAGGTAAATCATAGTATTAATAAAATGAATAAGTTTTTTTCTATAAGAGTAAATGAAGTTATTAAACATTTTTATTAAACTTACAAATACATTGCCTATAGAATTTAAAAACTGTGTTAGTTTATTATTATGCAATGAATATAAATGTACTGTAAATTTTACATATGGGAATGATTTTGACATTTTCTCCCACGGCTTATGTATTAAATACATGCAATCTACTAATATGTGGTAGTGGTTAATTTCTTCTTTTCCTCCCTGATTTTGTGACTTCAATCTAAGGTTATTGAGAATGAACGATTCTGCTAGATATTAGAGAAGTACAGAATTTTCCCATTTAAAAATAAAATTAACTAAATTAAATTCCTAGATAACTATCTTGACAAACAAATAAAAAATTCTTAATGATAACCTCCATGCTATTTTCAGGAATGTAATTTCTTACACTAAAAATGCTAGTGATAATTCTTTTATTTCAAATACATTTTTTCTAGTTAAGATAGTGTTTGTTTCCTCACATTTACTTAGCACCAGTTCTAAATTCTGTTTTATGTCTGCATTGAAAGAGTCCTCAGACCTTTTCTCCTGATACCTACAAAGGTAAAGGAATTAATGTTAACTGTTTCTCAGTCTTGCTTGAATAAAATGAATGAAATTGTATTTTTAGCTAATGTAGTTGTAACAATTTATTTATAGTAAAATGAGGGTAAAGAAAAACACATACAGTCATTAATTTAAATAATTCTTAGAAGTCATATATATAAAATAATGATTTATGAGAGTATACTAACTGAGGACACACCCAAATTCTGTTGATCTGTAAAATAAATAGCTTGGTCTACCGTACTATGAATTCCTGCCAGGTCTCAGTGTGAGTTAGAGCTGTTTCGACTATTAAACAGCAAATAGTAACATCTGGAAATGTGAAGGTCAAAGGTCATTTTACTCATGAAACTGCACGAGCATGATTCATAATAACCTGTATCTAACCTTCACATGAATTGAAGACTGCTGCTGACATTGCTGTATAAATAAATTTTAAAAATCCATTATTTCATTCTATTGTGATTTTATTTTGATAACCTGTGTTAAACAACTAGTACAGAATTCAATAATTCTCAGTGCTTCATTCTTCTGTTTAAATTGAAAAACATTTTTGCTGAAATTAATTCCATTGTAAGTATGTTATAATAATATTTGGCAGACAAGGTTTGCTAAAGTAAAAAGGTTTCCTTATAATTTTAAAGTGTACATGTTATTTTCTAGAACTTCCTTATTGAGTTAATAAGTGACTGTATTATATTTACATTTGAAAGCATGCACTACTTTAAATAATATTTCAAACAGAACTGAATTTCTTCCTCCCTTTCATTATTTCCCTCATATCTCACGACATACTTTTTTTTTTTTTTTTTTTTTTTTGAGACAGAGTCTCGCTCTGTCGCCCAGGCTGGAGTGCAGTGGCCGGATCTCAGCTCACTGCAAGCTCCGCCTCCCGGGTTTAAGCCATTCTCCTGCCTCAGCCTCCCGAGTACCTGGGACTACAGGCACCCGCCACCTCGCCCGGCTAGTTTTTTTTTTGTATTTTTTTTTAGTAGAGACGAGGTTTCACCGTGTTAGCCAGGATGGTCTCGATCTCCTGATCTCGTGATCCGCCCGTCTCGGCCTCCCAAAGTGCTGGGATTACAGGCTTGAGCCACCGCGCCCGGCCGCGACATACTTTTTATGGGACTGAAAGTTTTTGTTCTCCACCACTTGAAATGTGTATGTTAAAGCCTAGTCTTGCTGTATTTACAAATGGGGCCTCTAAGGAAGTCATTGAGGTAAAATGATTCCATAGGGTTAGTGTCCTTATAAGAAGAGACGACATACAGCTCTCAGTTTCCCTACCCACAACAAGCAGGCAAGCAGAGTTCATGTTAGCACATAGCAAGATGGCCAAGGAAGAGGCCTCACCAGAAACTGAAAATGCTGGCACCCTAATCTTGAAACTTTAAATTCCAGAACTGTGAGAAAATAAATTTTGATTTTTTAAGTCACTCAGTCTGTGCTTTTTTTGTTTGTTTTTTGTTTGTTTTGTTTTGTTTTTTATGGCAACTCAAGCTAACTAATAACAGCAGTTTACTTTGGGTTTTTTAGAAGGTGATGCGTGCAAGACTATCCTCCCCACACAGTATTTCATTGAGTTAAAGCATGGGGTTGGAGGGCATACTGTTCACAGATGCTGGGTAATTTTGTTTGTAGATTTTAGAATTACCTAGTGACTATCAAGAAGTCTTAATTTTTAGCAGGCCAATTTATAAATATTATCTGTAACTGACTAAAAGGCCATCTCTTAGAAGAAACCAAATAAAAAAACATTTTTAGAGTTCCACATATAGGATTGTTTTTGTACGTAATGAAGGCAGAGAAAACTTATTTTCCCCCTCCCTCTTTTGTGGACAGAATTGTCCTATTTTTGTTTCAATTCAGATTGCTGAATAAAATTTTAAATGTCCTCTGACTGAAATTCTGCTGCATTGATCCACAATCATAATCAGTCTAAAAAAATTTAAAGCATAAGGTGTAAATTCATTTGAAAAAGCACAACTTCAAGACAGCAGATGTTCCACAAGTATGTAAATTGGATACTATTGAGAAATCAATGTTGTACTGCTCTCAGCTCAGTCCCTTTGCCAGTACTGATTACTCTTAAACCAATAGATCAGGTTACTACTATGTAACTCCTTTCAACTTACTAAAATGGGTGAATCTCTGACTTGTATAAAGGCTTTTAAAAATCATGGTGGTGTTTCAATTGAGCTGTTTCATATTAGAGAGAAGAAATTTTAAACATTCAATGATAATAATCTCAATATAGAGAAGTAAGTGATTTGTTACTAGATTTGGTTGGGTGAATATTGGTTGGTTGCAATAGTTAGTCATGATTTCCAAAGAGAGTGTTAGCCAAGCCGGTGAAATAAAGACAGCCATCGGTCCTGGTGACATGAGGATGTTGTTCTTAGAGGAAGAAGGGAAAATAAACCAAGAGTATCATTAAATTTTAGTTTTTAGAATATTTTTAAATTACAGTTCCATCACAATTAAAATTTTATCTCCTATATTTGAAAAGTATTTTAATGTGTCTTTGCATGGAACTTTATATCTATGAAGGCATATGCTTTATGATTAGTTGTAGATCTTGTTTAATAAGTACCAGGTGCTTGTCAGTTAACATTTGTCAGTTTTCTATCATTATCTGTGTGCAAATGTTTCCAGTTAAATAAAATAGGAGAATTGGGGACTGTGAAAGGGTGAGCCTATACCTGGGTCATAGCTGGTTTCGTTTGATATGCTAACATTGAATGTCTGGTTTCTTTAAATAACATATTAAAGCCAAAGGATTGTGAAAAAAAATGACAGGTTTTGACCTTAAATGGAGGCATTTGCAGATTAATTTTATTTTGTAAAATAAAAAAAGAAAATGTAAAAAGACTGGTTTGACACAAGAAAATAAAATTGTACTGCAGATACATTTGGGTCAGCATGTTTTTGGTAACAAATGTAACTTTCATATCACTTTGGCTTTGTGTGTAATATTATACGGAAAGTATTCTTAAAAACTACACATATTACCTAGAGTGCTAATATTCCTGAACAAATATCTGAGGAAGTATACAGACATCTAAATAGGCAAATAATACTATACTGGCATTGCGAAAAAATAAATAGTTCTCGGTAATTTTTCTTAATTTGTCTTAGGATTTTAGAGCTGGCTGTGTGTGTGTGTGTGTGTGTGTGTGTGTGTTATGATAGCAGATTTCCAAAATTCAACTGGTAAAGATTGGTGAGAATTTATAACCAGAAATAAGTGCTCAAGTTTAGAATAACTGCATGAAGCTTTAGACTTTTCTCTGGTATCTAACTCAGTTTTACAAAGAGGCTTACCATCTGTATCTTGTGTTTTTCTGTTTCTTTTTTATAAATGACTTTCTGCTGTTGCTTTTTTCCTCACCTTTGATTTAATGAACTCAACCTCATTAAATAATCACTGAGTCTTACTTTCAATAGAATATACATTATTTAAGAACTTGGTGTATTAGAAAAGATATCATCATTATGTCAGACTTTCTAGAAGACATAATTCTTCTTCCTCCCTATTCCTTTTTTTATTTTTTTCAATTCCTGGCCAGTGATCCAGACACACAACTCAACTTGCTCACTTGATATCTTTATCCAATCTATCTCTAAAGTGAGTAAAACCACACTTCCTTTGCTTTAAAACTTTTATTCACCTTATATAGTCAATTGTTACATCTTATGGTTTACAAATACAATTTTTTTTTTTTTTTTTTTTTTGTAGATGGAGTCTCGCTCTGTCGCCCAGGATGGAGTGCAGTGGCGCGATCTCGGCTCATTGCAAGCTGCGCCTCCCGGGTTCACGCCATTCTCCTGCCTCAGCATCCCGAGCAGCTAGGACTACAGGTGCCCACCACCTCGCCCGGCTAGTTTTTTGTATTTTTAGTAGAGACGGGGTTTCACCGTGTTAGCCAGGATGGTCTCGATCTCCTGACCTTGTGATCCACCCGTGTCGGCCTCCCAAAGTGCTGGGATTACAGGCTTGAGCCACCGCGCCCAGCCTCAAACACAATTTTAATATTATCCAAAGTGTTATAGAAGTACCTCTCATTTCAATTATTTCAAAAAGTGGTGATGTTTATATGCAGAATACATTGGAGAGGAGCAAGAATGTAATCTGTTGCATCAATTGAAGTGAGATGAGTTGCTACAAGTAAAGATAGAAAGAAGAGGGACTTTTAAAATAATTTTGAAACTAAAATAATAAACAGTTCTTCGAGTATGATTACAATTTGGCAGAGAGAGATTAAAGGCTAATAATGTTATTTAAATTATTGGTGTAGAAAACTGGAAAAAAATAAGATGTATTATGGTGAAGAAGACTGAGAGAGAAAATTTGGGGGCATACTGTCTTTCTTCTAACATAGTGGACAAGCATGGACTTAGATAAACATGATATCTTTGCAGTAATTGTAGATGTTTTCAATTTAATCACTCACCACTTTGCTATAAGCAAATGTGATCATCCTCTGAAGTTTCCTATGATTCCTGAAACTACCTGATACTTTGGAAGGAAGCAGCGAAAGTGAGCTAACGGTGACTTCTATAGCTTTACATGTCTATTTCTCACTGATTTTGTAAATATCTAATTCCCTGTATTAAATCTCTTCCTATTTCAAATAGCTATAATGAGTTTTGTTTTATGGGCACAACCTTGATTAATCCTTTACCTCAGTTATTTAAAATAAATGCATTACTTTGAAAGGAAATATGTCAAAAAGTTTCAATAATATCACCTATTGAAATAGAGTGGGGAAAAGTGATTCTTGACAAAATAATTTTGGCAAATATTTTTATTTTCATAAATTTATATATTTAGAAGCAATTAACATTTTATAAACAGAAAAAATGTATATTTTGAATTTTGTATAATTATAATAAATATTGATTAATTAATTAGTACATTATTGCATGGCATGCACTGTTCTAGGTAGTGGGGATACAACTTTATTCAAAGCAGAGAACTTGTGTTCATTTAGCTCACAATTGTATGTCAAGGAATAGAATGATAGAAAACTGGAAGGGAATTGAGAATGGACACATTTTAGGCAGATCCTAAATGAGCTGAAATACTGATTGTGTTGAGCCAAGAGTGGCAAGTGCAAAGGTCATAAAGTGGAAATTGCTTTGGCTTATTCAAGAAACCTCAAGAAGATGAAGGGACATGGTTTGGTGTGAGCAAGTGGAAGAAGAGCCAGATCTAAAACTAAAGGTGCTATTGTAAATGCAGTGATAAGCCACTGGAGTGCTTGCATAGTTGTACACATAGATGTACAGCAACATAATTTAACTCACATATTAAAAGCATTCTTTGGCTAGTGTGTGGAGAATAGTGTGTGCAGGGTTAGGATGCAGGAGTGAAACCAGTTGACCTGTCAGGACAACCCTACACGAAGTCCAGCCTAAAGATGTTGAAAGCTTGAAACGAAGGCATTGTGGTCGAAATGATAGAAAAAAGTCGAGTTCAGTATATTTTGAAGATAGAACCAAAATTATTAGTCCTGAGGAAAAGAGAAGAGTAAATAATTGATAGGGACAGGAGGCAGGGAAATCTGGACAGCAGAGGGCGGGTCCCTGGTGAGAGCACCACCCTCAAGCCTGGAAGCACAGCCCAAGGTGAGAACTTACATCCTTGTTTTCCTGCTTAAATATTGCCTTTTCCAAAACCACCCACAGCCTAACCTGCCCCCCATTTTGTGCCCATAAAAACTCCAGCCTCAGCTGACAGAGAGAGGGAAGCAGCTGGACATCAGAGACTACGGTTAGATGTCAGAGAGAAGCAACTTGACTTCAGAGGGACAGCTTGATGGTGTAACTTTGAAAAGGAGTCCAGCCAAAGACAGCCAGACTTCAGGGGAAGATTACCTTCCCGCCGTGTCCCCTTAACAGCTCCCCTTCATGCTGAGAGCCACTTTCATCAGCAATAAGATCACCTGCATTTACCATCTTTCAATTTGCTCATGTAAACTCATTCCTCCTGGATGCCAGACAAGAACTTGAGTGCCATGAGTACGGGTGCAAAAGGCTGTCACACTGTCCCTGCCGTGAGCTGTTAACACTTAAGCCATCCACGAATGACAAAGCTAAAGGGCACTGGTAACACTCCTCCTGGGGCTTCAGGGGTCATGGGCTACCCCTGCCCCAGATGCTGCCACAGGGCCCACATGGAATTTTGCTCCTGCTGGTGCCCAAATGCACTTGCTCCAGCTCCTGCACCCACTCATCTGCATGCCCCCTCCCATGAGGGGTGGAACACAGAGGGTTTGAGGGAGTGGAGTTCACTGCTGCCAGTGTCGAAGTGACTGGTTAGGTCCAGCACCCCTGAACTCCAGTTCCCACCTAGAAAAGGGCCAGGGAAGTATCTTACTTCATAATGGTGACTAGATTTTGCATCTGAGTAACAAGTTAAATAATTGGATGTTGCTGTATTACAGTTCTAGTAAGGACCTATATATGTCAGCTTGTTAAGTTTTCACAACACTGTGAAAAATATTCTACTTAATCAACTTTTAAAAAATTAGAACCTGAGATTTGGGTACATAAAATAAGTAGTATGAGGTCACACAATTACTAAGTTAGTAGAGAAGAAAGTAAGTTCTCCTAAAGTTGCTTTGCAGTCATAATCAGAATGTAACATTTGGCTATATTTTATTGATCAAGTAAAATATCTCTGCTACCTCATTTTCTGCCAAATTGCTTAAAAAACATCAAATGACTTATAATCCTTTATTGATGAGTGATGTTATAGATTTACTGATATAATGCAATTAGAAATAAATATTAATTTATTAAATTATACCAAAACTTTCACATAATCAGCTAGGGAGAACCTTCTAATAAACAAAAATTAACTTTGCCAGATCAGGAATTTCCCAATTTAAAATATTATAGAAAACTTTTATCAAGGGAATATCATTGGTATATTATTGAAAAAATTACTCACAAAAATGTATATGTTTTAAAACCATAAATTTATGCATAGATGCATACATTTGTATAATTTATAATAGCTAATACTTATTGTGTGCTTATTGTTTGCATGCAATGTTTGTTAGCCACTGTTTCTAGGTGCTATAGGTGTATAAATTCATTTAGTACTCATAATAGTCCTAAGAGTTGCATTACTAGTATAGGTAATTATAATTATTTTAATTTTAAAAATCAGAAAACCGATGAGTACAGAGAGTACAGCATTTGTCTAAAGTTGCAATTAATAAGTGTCAGAGTTAAATCTGAAGACTCTGCTGAGGCTTCAGGGTCCTTGGTCGTATGCACTGCAAAATACAGTGTACTTACTTCTTGCTTTTTCTTTTGACAGCCTTATCAAACTAAAAAGTAGTTTATGTTGCTATGAAATATATCATTTTGTCATAATAACTACAATAATGTTTTAACAATTATAATAGAAAACTAATGTGTATCTTTCATTCTGACCTGGAATTTTTAAAGGTATACATAGAAACTCATGTTTTGACATAGTAACATTTGTTTGTATTCTTCAGGAGATGATTAGATCCATGTTAATGTGAAAATAAGGCTAAGTATGTGAGATACATAATACACCAATAGGATACCTAATTTAAAAAAAGTAACAATACAGTAATTTTTTAAAGTTATTTTTGTGCATTCACTGATATATTTTTATTTTGTATTGTTTCCCTCTTTTAGTACCTTAATTAGGCTCTATAGTTTCTGAGGGAACTGGTTTATTATATGTAGTTGTGAATAAACCAGAAGTTACTCCTGACATTTATCTTGTTTCATTCTTTTTTTTAATTCCAAAAAATGTGTGGAAATTGTGAGGCGCTTATATTGTTTGACCTTAAGATTATACATCCCCTAGATTGCATTTTTCTTGAGTATTCATTCTCATTTCTAAGATGGTATACATTCCTATCACTGAACTCATAAACATTGAAATGAAAATATCCAAAATGTCAAGGATATGAAAACAAATGATCTGTGATCTCCCAAGTTGATGAATGGATATTACTATATATTTTAACATGCACACAACGTAAGTTTAAATGTCACAGCATGACATTATACAATACAATAATTACATGTTTTCTATGTGAATTAATAAAATTGGGAAAAAGGAAAATGGGTTATCTTTGATTATCAGCATAACTTATCTTCCTTAGATATTTTTCTATTTTGAATTTACATTTTAAGGACAGTATTTTTTATCCACTAATTTAAAAAACTCAAAGAAATGAATACAATGACTTTTAATAATAATATTTAGCAGAAAATTATGAGCATTAACAAAAATTTTGAGTCCTAAATAAATGCCAAGCACTATTTTAGGTTTTAACTTACTCAATTTTTATAACAAGTCTGTTGAATAAGTGTTATTGTTAGTTGCCTACAGAGAATAAGTAACTTGTGCAGTGTGCAGAAATGACCTAATAGAGACTGACTACTGTATCTAGTCTCCTTAAAAAATCAGTTTCCAAATAGCAACTACTTTTGCTTTTCTCTGTTTTCCCAGTATTCAAAATTAATAATTAGATCTAATAGATACTGAGTGCCAGTTATGTGTCAAGCTATGCATTATCACATTCAATCCAGTCCTCTCCACAAGCAGAAAAAAAATTATTATTATACTTAATTTACAAATGTGAAAACTGAGTCTCAGATAATTAGTGAGGGTAAACCTGCAAAAGTAAAAAAATACTATTGGAAGTTGTTTCAAATCCAGAAAATCTGATCAAATCCATATTTAAAAACTCTTTTCATTGCCTTCCCAATAGTTACCTATATGCTGACATTTTATACTAGTGTAATAATAATGCATCTTATATTTTTATGTTTTCATTTGTACATTTAGTTTAGTATTATAAATATTTTCTTATAGATCTAGATAGAGTATGTAGTCACTTTATGGTTTATTTATGGTCCATGGAGTTGATATGCTATAATCTTCCTAATTATTTTTTGATTTAGATAATTGGATAGATAATATAAACAAAGTCCTTTTGCATTTAAAAATAGTTCTTTATCCTATTTAACTTATCCCAAACATTTGAAAGAATAAGCCATATTTTTCCACTCTGGAGTGCTTTTGCAGCTTATTCTCTGCATCTGATAGTTGGTCTCATCCTTTTTATTGGCTTCTGCTTCCACCTGTAATACATGATTTTAAATTCTCTTTCCAAGCTCTGGCCTTTTCTTAAATGCCAAACTAGAGATTTCTAAATGCTACCTTGATATCTTCACTTCATTGTTTTACAGGCACCGCAAATCGAGATTTTCAAAGTAATTTTTACTATCTATGCAAGTTTTTTGCTTGTAGGCATTATCTTGAGTAGAGAAATTTTTTCTCCTTCCAGTAAGTGAACATAATACTTAGGTCATCTCTGAGTTCTCCCTGATTTCATATATAATTACTTATAATAAATTGTGATATTTCTTTCTCTTGTATATTTCTTTATTCTATCCACTTTGCTTCAAGCAGACTAGTAAAAGTTCGTAATCTTACTCTACATATTTATTGCAATAGCTTCCTAACAAGTTTGTTTCCAGTCTTTCTCTCTTCCAAATGCTGCCAATTTTCTTTATAAAAGACACATGTGGTGTCCCATATTATCTTAAAAATGTCAAGAGACCCCATTTATTCTAAAATCATATATTTTATGATATGAGAAAAGATAATTGCTCTTCTCATTTCAGAAAAAGGCACTTTAATACAGTGCCTTTTGTCAGGAAAAGCAAACCAAATGGGAGAGGCTGAGGCCTAGTTGTATCAGGCCATTTTTTGCATTACTATTGTAAAGCAAAGATAAATTTCTCAAACCCCTAACTGATTGAATGGACCCCTCCTCTCAACCGAGGACATTCCAAAATAAACCTGAAACACTAATTCAGTCCATAATGGGAAGAGAGTTGGGACATGCCTCATTATATTCTCCTCCCTTTGGAATTCAGGTACAACTGACCGACACTAACATTAAAACAGAGATCTTAAGACTGGCAAAACAGACTCTTTGTAGAAATAAGATAACCAAATTCCAGTTTGACCCTAGTATTGCATTATATGACAGAAGACAGGCCTTCAAAGAAATACAAGTATTTTAACCCAAAATATACTACTTTGACATATTTAAAAATGGCCCTGCAAAGCGGTCTCTTGTGGGGTAAATTTACTTTCTGTAGAGAATCTTCTTCCCTTACTAGGTATTTTCAGGAGTGTCTAACACCTTTTAAGATCTGATAAGACAGTTACCATCCAGTGTCTCCTGATGAAGACTGCCACCTGGAGGCTTCATCTGCCTAACAAGAACCTTGGCTTCCACTGTCTCCCTTATCTTAACCTCAAGCATTCTTTCTTTCTACTGACTTCAACACTTTAGGCAAAACTTACCTTTTTCAATCAATTGCCAGTCAGGAAATCTTTGAATCCACGTATGACGAGGTATCCAACACCCTTTTCTAGCTGTCACACCTTTCCTGACCAAACCAATGTATACCTTACATGTATTGATTGATGTCTGCCTGTAACTTCTGTCCCCTTAAAATGTAAAACATCAAGCTGTGACCCAACCACCTTGGGCACATGTTCTTAGGACCTTCTGAGACTGTGTGATGGCAAAATAAACTTCTAAATTGATTGAGACTTGTCTCAGATACTTTTTGATTTACAGTATAAAGGAATATCTGAAACTGGGTAATTAAGAAAAGAGATTTAATTGGCTCATGGTTCTGCAGGCTGTACAAGCATGGCATCACCATCTCCTTGGCTTCTGGTGAGGGCAAGAGGAAACTTACAATCCTGGTGGAAGGCAAAGTGGGGGTAGGCACATCACATGGTGAGAGCAGGGAAAAGACAGAGAGGGTAGGGAGGTCCCAGACTTAAACAATCAGATGTCATGTGAACTAGATGAGCAAGTACTCACTTATCACCAACGGAATGGTACTAAACTCTTCATTAGGGATCCACCCCCATGATTCCACCACCTTCCACTGGGTCCCTCTTCCAATGTTGGTGATTACACTTCAATATGAGATTGGGGGGAACAAATATTCAAACCATATCACTGATATTATAGTAAATTGGTTATATTAATTTTTATTATATCCTTAGAGTTTGGGTTAACAAGGTTTGGGGACTCTGGAACCTGAGAAAAAGAAAAGAATCAAGAAAGGATAGAGTTAACTTATTAGAAATAGGGGCCTGACTGAAGAAGTATAATTTTGAGAAAGTAAAAAACAGGGAGAAATATCCAACTATGTAGATGATCAGTGCTACTTTACCTGTGATTCTTTTTATAATTTCTCTGCTGTAAATTTTTAGCAGAAAACATATAAAGTGTTTAATGATACCAAGGATATTTGTAGATACGTGTAGTAAAGTCTCAAGACTCTTTCATACTAACTTGTAATAGTATGAAAGTCATGGCAGAAAGGAAAGCAAACATGTCATTTTTCACATGACAGCAGCAAGGAGAAGTGCTGAGCAAAGAGGGAAAAGCTCCTTATAAAACCATCAGATCTTGTGAATCCTCACTCATTATCCTGACTGTAAGTTTCCTGAGGCCTCCGCATCCATTCTGAACTGTGAGTCAACTAAACCTTTTTCCTTTATAAATTACCCAGTCTTAGGTATGTCTTTATTAACAGTATGAGAAAGAACAGACTAATACACTACTCTCTCTATTTATCAGAATAAGCTCTTTTCCTAGCATATGAAAAGTTAATCTCACCATTAGCCCCAAAACTCTGGTTAAAAATAGACATTAAGGGAGAATATCTTGCTGGTGTGGAAAAATATGGATTTTTAAGTGATGGAATAAATTTAGCACCTGTGTGTCATGGTAAACTTACTTAGTTGTTTTAATACAACAGTTCTCAAACTTTCTGGTCTCAAGACTCTCTCATACTATTAGAAATTATTGAGGTCCGAAAGAGGTTTTGCTCATATGGGGATGCATATTTTGATAGTTATATTAAAATTAAAACTGAGGAATATTTAATATATTCATATACCATGTCTTTTTAAATAGCAAATATAACCTACTACAATTTAATATAGGTATCTTTTTATGAAACATAATCATGTGTTCCAAATCCAAAAATATTTAATGAGAAAAGTGTTATTTTCGATTTTTGCAAATCACTTTAATGTCCAGTTTAATATATTGTCATATCTACTTTGGTATATATTCTGTTGAAAGATGTCTTGCTTGAACTATGTTAAATAAATTCAACTTCACAAAGATATACAGTTTTCATATAATCATGGAAAATCTCCTTTGATACTAAATCTTGACTCAGTCTGTATATTTTCTTCATGGTTAGTTGCAATGTGGAAACTGAAACCATATCAAGGAACATTCTAACTCTATTACTTTAAATGCATTGGTCTATCTTGTGTTTTGAATTGATTCTATGCCCATGTATTATTTTGGAAAATGTTGGTTCATTGAATTATGTGCATATTCTAAATGTTGCCACAATTCATGATATAGTTGAAAACTCATATTAATATCACAATTGATATCATCAGAATAAGTCTTAAATATTGAGTACATATCAAGCTCATGGTGGTAGCTACAAGTTTTCCAAATGCCTAATTCTTCTTGACATCTCCAGCCAGTGTTTTCAGTTGTGGGTTCTGCACTTAACTGTTCAGGGGATTCTATGCTTTCTTCCAAACAAGGCTTTATATTTAATTACTTTTACTTTTTCAAAATTTTATATAATTTATTGGTAAACATTGATCTTCCAGAAACTAGTCATAGTTCAATCAATTTTCAGTCCTCACAAAAAGAAAAAATACTCATACATCTCCTAGGCTTGTAGTCTGCATCCTATCCTTTCCTTGTGGATTTAAATTTCATTTTTTTAGCTATTATTTTAGTGTGCTGTATGAAGCAAAGTGATTGGACATGGGTGACTAAACAGTCATCTTTAATTGGAATTTCAGTATTTTATGGTTTAAAAAGAGAATAATGTTTTCTTCATCACTCATGTTCATTATTCCCCATCCATTTATTTCTTTACAAAGATAATTAAAATCTCCAATGGAACTTCAGGTAGTCATTAAATGAGCACTTCAACAAACCTTTAGAACTAGAAGTACACAAGTACTAACTTACAATGTATGTCATGTATTGAAATATGACCAAGGGATATGTATATTCTCAAATTACTGTAGGTAGTACTGTATGTAAAAAAAGTGCCAGCCTCTATGTGTCACATTGCCTGTGAATCATCATCCTGGTTCATTCTCAAAAAGGTGTTTAGCATGAGAATTAAACTTTTATTAAAGTTACAAAAATATTTAAGACTTTAAAAAATATATTATTTAAGTAGAATCGCTTAGAATGTTAATAAAATTGCATAAATGAGTTGCATAAATAAACAACTAGAATATATCAAATAAAGATAATGATGTTACATATGATCCAAATAGCATATTGCAATGGCATATACTCATTTACTTTTTATACGTCAAGTTTATCCTCACTTATATGTTTGCCTATAATAGTAAGGACAACTGAGTATTTTCTTATTGTCCTCTCTAGGACAATAAGAAAACTAACTCTAAATGTTGGAGATCTGCAGGAGAATCTGTGAGTTTTAAAACCAACAATAAAAAATTAAGAGATTGGAAAAGGTTAGAGAAACTTGTAATTTGCATAGAGTAAATATCTAATAAATGATGTTGAGAAGTGAGCTGCGTATAAACAAATAACTGTTACATTTCTGTTGCTGAAAGGCTTCTAAGTGTAAGGACAAATGTTTAATGCATGGTGAGTCAAGGCCGCTTCCAATTCACATTTCAGATAGAACCAACAAAAATCATGTAGAAAGGTGGTTAGATGAGATGTTGGAAATATTGATAGTGAGCAAATATTCAAATCTGTTGAAAAAATCATTGCTTTCAAACTTCAGTTCCATATAATCTGGAGTCTCAGAAATTACCTCCAGGTCCTTCTCAATGTATGAAAGGGAATTTGAACACAAATGTTTGTTTTATGAGTCATCACAATATGAAATTCAGTTGAGAAATGAAACCTTCACCATGCAATTTTCATGTTGATCAGTTTGTCAATAGTTCAGAAGGAAAGTTTCATTCAGCTGAAAGTGGAACAAAGAAAAGCTGGGTTGGGGATTTTTACTTTTAGTGACTTTCCTGTCATTGTACCTGTTCATT
This sequence comes from Rhinopithecus roxellana, assembly GCF_007565055.1. NCBI lineage: Eukaryota > Metazoa > Chordata > Mammalia > Primates > Cercopithecidae > Rhinopithecus > Rhinopithecus roxellana. The sequence continues at coordinate 33,477,539 of NC_044558.1, forward strand.
TCTACTCAAGAACAGAAAAAAAAGTGGACAGTTGTTTTTTGTCTGCATTGACTTACAAGGTCTGATCTCTTCTGAGATATGGTACTGATTAAAAAAAGGTTTTGAACCATTTGGAATGCATTACTAAATGATGTTATGGAATACCTTTTCTTAAGAGCTTTAGGACCATGGTTCAAAACAGTTTTTCTTTGTATATCAGACAGGGGAATTAACAAAATCAAAGGTCCTAAACCCTTTGAAACTGTATACAGAAGTTTGTGGGAGGGGGCCTTAGTGCATTATTATGAAGAGAGTGTACACAGCTTTCATCAGATCCTTAAAGGGGTAAGAAAACTTTACAAAAGGACAATAGACATTTGATGAAAACAGTCTTTCCAATCCTATGATTGTATAAATATGCTTATATATTCAAGTTTACAAAAAAATAAATGAACTAGTAAACAGGAAGGAAAAGCTTGACTACATAAGACTTTAAGAAAAAATAAATATTTAGAAATAAAGACATGTTTCCTTAGAGCACTTAACATTGTGGCAGGCTTTTGTAATTTAGAAAGGAATGTCATTTACTTCATTTGGTGCAAAATAAATATAGAGAAAATAATATTTTTTATTAATTGTTTTAACATTTTTCAAAGTGTTTCAAAAAGTTAACTTTCACTAGTAACTGATGGTGGCCTAATATTATGATACTTTTTGACAGAGAAAGGACCACCAATAAAACTAAAGATAAGGTTCGCTTTCATTTTGTGTTATTTTGAGAAACTATATGTCATTGTGAAGAAACCAGTTTGTTCAACACAAGAAAGAAGGGTCACTTAAAGAACTTATTTACTTTATTTTATTTTTATTTTTAAATGTATTTATTGATTTTGGTTTTTCAAACATTTAATTAGCTAGTACTCATCAAATATTTTTGTTTGTTTGGTAAAAATTAATCCATATTTTGTAGTTATGTGCTAAAGATCATTACATTAAAACTATTTGAAACAAATTTTCCAAAAAGAATAAACTCAATTTTTGATTCACAGATTCATTTAAACTTTAGGATGTAGACTTTCTTTACTTGGCTTAGGAGTTAATTATCATGAACTCCTAATGTGATTTATTTTGCAATATTCACATTGACCCAAAGAGCAAAGTTTTACAAACCTGCGTGAAATAAAACACTACTTACAAGTAGTTAAAATCCATACTTATAGAGACTTTTGTAGATGAAATCCATGCTCACAGACTTTTGTAAATGTCACTCATGTTTATAAGACTGGAGGAAAAAGATGCCATTGCTTTCTTCTTATTTTTTTCTACATTTATTTATTATATTTAAGCTAATCTCTATCATATGTAACTCTATTAGCTTTATTCACTTTTTTAGTAGAACTCTTTAAATAATAGTTTCATGGTCTTTGAAGGATACAGTATTACTCTTACATCAACATATTGTGGGGACTGAGACAAGAAAACTGAAGAGTAGTAACGAGGGCTGTAAAGATTCTTTCCCACATAATTGATTTATGTCATCCCTGAAATGCAAGCAGGTCCTTGAAATTCAGTAATTGAGTGTCCTTGTACTTCTTCAGATCTGACACATTACATCTTTGTTATTGACTACCCTGAGTTTCCTTTAATTAACTTATAGAAGTTGCAACATGAGGAAGGTTTCCATTTGGGGTTACTAACTTCATTATAATGTCTTCACTGTCTAAAGTATGCTAATGGAGTTTGATGAGATAGAGTCCCTCCCTCCAGCAAATCTAACATGTCCTTAGATACTGTTTTACTTGGGTCATTTACAAGAACCTCCACCATATTGTAACATAGACTAATGATCACAAATAACATCAAGAGAACTATTCACTGAATGACTACTTGCTAATAAATAATAAATAATGTCAATTAATTCAACCAAAATTCACTTCAGATTACTTTTATCTGTTGTATTTTGTGCAGCTTCAGGATACTTACCATGATAATAATAATTACTATTACCCCATCAAGATACCAAAGTAGGTGTTTCAAGAATACAAAAATAAGTAATATGACCCTCAGCCTCAAGTAGATTATCTGCTAAATAACCTAAAACACTGTATTAATAATATAGAAACCAGTAAAAGCCATAATTGATTTGCAAGGTGATAGAAGGACTCAAGATATGGAAAGATACTCTATCAAACCAAAATTATGAAAATTTGTTTTCATAGTGTTAAATAATGACATTCACATCTACCCATATGTTTTTGACCATATTGAGCACATTATATGAGATGTGGTTTCCCCTGTTTCTCTGGATTTATTTTCCACTACTTTTCCCATATGTTATGTCACAATAGTAAGTCTTTTCTTTGAGACTCACGTAGGCCAATTTAGTTCCCATGTCAGGGTCTTTGCAACTGTTGTAACCTCTGCTGGAAAGTGTCCCATCTGCACTTTCACCACCAATTTTAACGTGCCTGGCTTCTCTTCATCATTAATGCCTTGATTCAAATATTATCTCTTAGTGTGGCTGAGCTGACCATACAATCTAAATTATACTCTTTATCTGTCCTGTGTCTGAGTTTCTCTCATTTGTAATACTGTCTTATATTATGAACCATTACCCTCTTATTTTCTCATATCACATTCCAATAGCTAAAATTATAATATAGTTAATTATATGTATTTATTTGTCTGTTGGCTGTATCTTCCTTGATTAGAATCTAAACCTCATGATAGCACAACTGTGTGTGTCTTCCTAACTGCTCTAAACTCAATGCTTAAAACATAGCATCAGCATGTAGAAGACATTCAACAATATTAATGAATTTTACATAGATGTGGTTGGGGACGTCACTGAACAGAAGAAAGTTTTATTTGACTCACTTTATATTTTAAATTGAACACAGATCTAGTTTTGTTCTTATTTAAATAATTTTGATGAATTTCATTATTTTTTTCAATGCAAAATATCAGCTTCATTTCCCTCATGATTTAACCTTGAGTGAGATTTTCACAAACAGAATTTAACAATTGATATGGTTTGGCTGCATTCCATTCAAATCTCACCTTGAATTGTAATAATCCCAACACGTAAAGGGTGGGGCCAAGTGGTAATAACTGATAAAAGAACAGTATGGGGGTGATTTCTCCCATACTATTATTGTGGTAGTGAGTGAATAAGTCTCACGAGATCAGATGATTTTATACGTGGGAATTCCCAAGCACAAGCTTTCTTGCCTGCCGTCATGTAAGACGTGACTTTGTAACTTATTCACCTTCTGTTATGATTGTAAGGCCTTCCCAACTACGTGGATCTATGAGTCAATTAAACCTCTTTCCTTCATAAATTTTGCAGTCTCAGATACGTATTTATTAGCAGCATCTGAACAGACGAATACACGCATGCATTTAGATCTTAAAGATACTGAAAGAATTTCAAGGGCTAGAGAACCAGCAAAAAGTGGAGAAAGAAAAATCTATTTCTGGCTTGTGGACAGGGAAGACAAAGTATTTGAGAAATATCAAGTGGTTGAATTAGACTGGATCTCAAGGTTTGTGTATCAAAATAGTAGGAACTAAGACTGAAAAGTAGAGAGAAGATGAGATGAATTAAAGGGATTCTTTTAGGCTAGCACTTTAAATTTTACAAAGATCACATCTGAATTGAAAGATACAAAAAGATAGAATTTAGGAAAGGGGCATTTGAGGTTTAAGAAGCTTGTTAGCATGGAACAGAAGTAGGAAAACCTACTCACTGCTCTTAATTCAGTTTGAGCTCAAACATCGAAGGCACACAACTTTCAAACCCAGTATGATATAATAGGTGTCCTCATTCTTCTCCAAGCCCACCGTGGAAACTTAGAAATGTAAGTCCTAGGAACAGCTCCAGTCTCTACCTCCCAGCGCGAGCCACACAGAAGACCGGTGATTTCTGCATTTTCAACTGAGGTACTGGGGTCATCTCACTAGGGAGTGCCAGACAATCGGTGCTGGTCAGTAGCTGCAGCCCGACCAGGGAGAGCTGAAGCAGGGTGAGGCATTGCCTCACCTGGGAAGTGCAAGGGGGAAAGGAATCCCTTTTCCTAGCCAGGGGAACTGAGACACACAACACCTGGAAAATCAGGTAATTCCCACCCCAATACTGCGCTTTAAGCAAATGGGCACACCAGGAGATTATACCCACACATGGCCGGGAGGGTCCCATGGCCACAGAGCCTCCCTCATTGCTAGCACAGCAGTCTGTGATCTAACTGGAAGGCAGCAGCGAGGCTGGGGGAGGGGCGCCCGCCATTGCTGAGGCTTAAGTAGGTAAACAAAGCCACTGGGAAGCTCAAACTGGGTGGAGCTCACAGCAGCTCAAGGAAACCTGCCTATCTCTGTAGACTCCACCTCTGGGGACAGGGCAAAGCTAAACAACAACACAAAAAAAGCAGCAGAAACTTGTGCAGACGCAAACGACTCTGTCTGACAGCTTTGAAGAGAGCAGTCGATCTCCCAACATGGAAGTTGAGATCTGAGAACGGACAGACTGTCTGCTCAAGTGGGTCCCTGACCCCTGAGTAGCCTAACTTGGAGACATCCCCCTCTAGGGGCAGTCTGACACCCCACACCTCACAGGGTGGAGTACACCCCTGAGAGGAAGCCTCCAAAGTAAGAATCAGACAGGTACGCTCGCTGTTCAGCAATATTCAATCTTCTGCAACCTCTGCTGCTGATACCCAGGCAAACAAGGTCTGGAGTGGACCTCAAGCAATCTCCAACAGACCTACAGCTGAGGGTCCTGACTGTTACAAGGAAAACTATCAAACAGCAAGAACACCTATACCAAAACCCCATCAGTACATCACCATCATCAAAGACCAGAGACAGATAAAACCACAAAGATGGGGAAGAAGCAGGGCAGAAAAGCTGGAAATTCAAAAAATAAGGGCGCATCTCCCCCTGCAAAGGAGCGCAGATCATCACCAGCAACGGATCAAAGCTGGTCAGAGAATGACTTTGACGAGATGAGAGAAGAAGGCTTCAGTCCATCAAACTTCTCAGAGCTAAAGCAGGAATTACGTACCCAGAGCAAAGAAACTAAAAATCTTGAAAAAAGAGTGGAAGAATTGACAGCTAGACTAATTAATGCAGAGAAGGTCATAAACGAAATGACAGAGATGAAAACCATGACATGAGATATACGTGACAAATCCACAAGCTTCAGTAACCGACTCGATCAACTGGAAGAAAGAGTATCAGCGATTGAGGATCAAATGAATGAAATGAAGCGAGAAGAGAAACCAAAAGAAAAAAGAAGAAAAAGAAATGAACAAAGCCTGCAAGAAGTATGGGATTATGTAAAAAGACCAAATCTACGTCTGATTGGGATGCCTGAAAGTGAGGGGGAAAATGGAACCAAGTTGGAAAACACTCTTCAGGATATCATCCAGGAGAACTTCCCCAACCTAGTAGGGCAGGCCAACATTCAAATTCAGGAAATACAGAGAACACCACAAAGATACTCCTCGAGAAGAGCAACTCCAAGACACATAATTGCCAGATTCACCAAAGTTGAAATGAAGGAAAAAATCTTAAGGGCAGCCAGAGAGAAAGGTCGGGTTACCCACAAAGGGAAGCCCATCAGACTAACAGCAGATCTCTTGGCAGAAACTCTACAAGCCAAAAGAGAGTGGGGACCTGATATTCAACATTCTTAAAGAAAAGAATTTTAAACCCAGAATTCCATATCCAGCCAAACTAAGTTTCATAAGTGAAGGAGAAATCAAATCCTTTACAGATAAGCAAATGCTTAGAGATTTTGTCACCACCAGGCCTGCCTTACAAGAGATCCTGAAGGAAGCCCTAAACATGGAAAGGAACAACCGGTACTAGCCATTGCAAAAACATGCCAAAATGTAAAGACCATCGAGGCTAGGAAGAAACTGCATCAACTAACGAGCAAAATAACCAGTTAATACCATAATGGCAGGATCAAGTTCACACATAACAATATTAACCTTAAATGTAAATGAACTAAATGCTCCAATTAAAAGACACAGACTGGCAAACTGGATAAAGAACCAAGACCCATCAGTCTGCTGTATTCAGGAGACCCATCTCACATGCAGAGACATACATAGGCTCAAAATAAAGGGATGGAGGAAGATCTATCAAGCAAATGGAGAACAAAAAAAGGCAGGGGTTGCAATCCTAGTCTCTGATAAAATAGACTTTAAACCATCAAAGATCAAAAGAGACAAAGAAGGCCATTACATAATGGTAAAGGGATGAATTCAACAGGAAGAGCTAACTATCCTAAATATATATGCACCCAATACAGGAGCACCCAGATTCATCAAGCAAGTCCTTAGAGACTTACAAAGAGACTTAGACTCCCATACAATAATAATGGGAGACTTCAACACTCCAGTGTCAACATCAGACAGATCAACGAGACAGAAAGTTAACAAGGATATCCAGGAATTGAACTCATCTCTGCACCAAGCGGACCTAATAGACATCTATAGAACTCTCCACCCCAAATCAACAGAATATACATTCTTCTCAGCACCACATCACACTTATTCCAAAATTGACCACATAATTGGAAGTAAAGCAGTCCTTAGCAAATGTAAAAGAACAGAAATTATAACCAACTGTCTCTCAGACCACAGTGCAATCAAACTAGAACTCAGGACTAAGAAACTCAATCAAAACCGCTCAACTACATGGAAACTGAACAACCTGCTCCTGAATGACTACTGGGTACATAACGAAATGAAGGCAGAAATAAGGATGTTCTTTGAAACCAATGAGAACAAAGATACAACATACCAGAATCTCTGGGACACATTTAAAGCAGTGTGTACAGGGAAATTTATAGAACTAAATGCCCACAAGAGAAAGCAGGAAAGATCTAAAATTGACACTCTAACATCACAATTAAAAGAATTGGAGAAGCAAGAGCAAACACATTCAAGAGCTAGCAGAAGGCAAGAAATAACTAAGATCAGAGCAGAACTGAAGGAGATAGAGACACAAAAAAACCCTCCAAAAAATCAATGAATCCAGGAGTTGGTTTTTTGAAAAGATCAACAAAATTGACAGACTGCTAGCAAGGCTAATAAAGAAGAAAAGAGAGAAGAATCAAATAGACGCAATAAAAAATGATAAAGGGGTATATCACCACCGACCCCACAGAAATACAAACTACCATCAGAGAATACTATAAACACCTCTACGCAAATCAACTAGAAAATCTAGAAGAAATGGATCATTTCCTGGACACTTACACTCTTCCAAGACTAAACCAGGAAGAATTTGAATCCCTGAATAAACCAATTGCAGGCTCTGAAATTGAGGCAATAATTAATAGCCTACCAACCAAAAAAAGTCCAGGACCAGATGGATTCACAGCTGAATTCTACCAGAGGTACAAGGAGGAGCTGGTACCATTCCTTCTGAAACTATTCCAATCAATAGAAAAAGAGGGAATCCTCCCTAACTCATTTTATGAGGCCAACACCATCCTCATACCAAAGCCTGGCAGAGACACAACAAAAAAAGAGAATTTTAGACCAATATCCCTGATGAACATCTATGCAAAAATTCTCAATAAAATACTGGCAAACCGGATTCAGCAGCACATCAAAAAGCTTATCCACCATGATCAAGAGGGCTTCATCCCTGGGATGCAAGGCTGGTTCAACATTCGCAAATTAATGAACGTAATCCAGCATATAAACAGAACCAAAGACAAGAACCACATGATTATCTCAATAGATGCAGAAAAGGCTTTTGACAAAATTCAACAGCCCTTCATGCTAAAAACGCTCAATAAATTCGGTATTGATGGAACGTATCTCAAAATAATAAGATCTATTTATGACAAACCCACAGCTAATATCATACTGAATGGGCAAAAACTGGAAAAATTCCCTTTGAAAACTGGCACAAGACAGGGATGCCCTCTCTCACCACTCCTATTCAACATAATGTTGGAAGTTCTGGCTAGGGCAATCAGGCAAGAGAAAGAAATAAAGGTATCCAGTTAGGAAAAGAAGAAGTCAAATTGTCCCTGTTTGCAGATGACATGATTGTATATTTAGAAAACCCCATTGTCTGAGCTCAAAATCTCCTTAAGCTGATAAACAACTTCAGCAAAGTCTCAGGATACAAAATTAATGTGCAAAAATCACAAGCATTCTTATACACCAGTAACAGACAACCAGAGAGCGAAATCATGAATGAATTTCCATTCACAATTGCTTCAAAGAGAATAAAATACCTAGGAATCCAACTTACAAGGGATGTAAAGGACCTCTTCAAGGACAACTACAAACCACTGCTCAGTGAAATCAAAGAGGACACAAACAAATGGAAGAACATACCATGCTCATGGATAGGAAGAATCAATATCCTGAAAATGGCCATACTGCCCAAGGTTATTTATAGATTCAATGCCATCCCCATCAAGCTACCAATGACTTTCTTCACAGAATTGGAAAAAACTGCTTTAAAGTTCATATGGAACCAAAAAAGAGCCCGCATTGCCAAGACAATCCGAAGTCAAAAGAACAAAGCTGGAAGCATCACGCTACCTGACTTCAAACTATACTACAAGGCTACAGTAACCAAAACAGCATGGTACTGGTACCAAAACAGAGCTATAGACCAATGGAACAGAACAGAGTCCTCAGAAATAATACCACACATCTACAGCCATCTGATCTTTGACAAACCTGAGAGAAACAAGAAATGGGGAAAGGATTCCCTATTGAATAAATGGTGCTGGGAAAATTGGCTAGCCATAAGTAGAAAGCTGAAACTGGATCCTTTCCTTACGCCTTATACGAAAATTAATTCAAGATGGATTAGAGACTTAAATGTTAGACCTAAAACCATAAAAACCCTAGAAGAAAACCTAGATAGTACCATTCAGGACATAGGCATGGACAAGGACTTTGTGTCTAAAACACCAAAAGCAATGGCAGCAAAAGCCAAAATTGACAAATGGGATCTAATTAAACTAAAGAGCTTCTGCACAGCAAAAGAAACTACCATCAGAGTGAACAGGCAACCTACAGAATGAGAAAAAATTTTGTAATCTACTCATCTGACAAAGGGCTAATATCCAGAACTTACAGAGAACTCAAACAAATTTACAAGAAAAAAACAAACAACCCCATCAAAAAGTGGGCAAAGGATGTGAACAGACATTTCTCAAAAGAAGACATTCATACAGCCAACAGACACATGAAAAAATGCTCATCATCACTCGCCATCAGAGAAATGCAAATCAAAACCACAATGAGATACCATCTCACTCCAGTTAGAATGGCAATCATTAAAAAGGAAACAACAGGTGGGGGAGAGGATGTGGAGAAATTGGAACACTTTTACACTGTTGGTGGGATTGTAAACTAGTTCAACCATTATGGAAAACAGTATGGCGATTCCTCAAGGATCTAGAACTAGATGTACCATATGACCCAGCCATCCCACTACTGGGTATATACCCAAAAGATTATAAATCATGCTGTTATAAAGACACATGCACACACGTTTATTGCGGCACTATTCACAACAGCAAAGACTTGGAATCAACCCAAATGTCCATCTGTGACAGACTGGATTAAGAAAATGTGGCACATATACACCATGGAATATTATGCAGCCATAAAAATAGATGAGTTTGCGTCCTTTGTAGGGACATGGATGCACCTGGAAACCATAATTCTCAGCAAAGTATCACAAGAAGAGAAAACCAAACACCGCATGTTCTCACTCATAGGTGGGAACTGAACAATGCGATCACTTGGACACAGGAAGGGAACATCACACATCGGGGCCTATCATGGGGAGGGGGTGGGAGGAGGGATTGCATTGGGAGTTATACCTGATATAAATGACGAATTGATGGGTGCTGACGAGTTGATGGGTGCAGCACACCAACATGGCACAAGTATACATATGTAACAAACCTGCACGTTATGCACATGTACCCTAGAACTTAAAGTATAATAATAATAAAAAAAAAGAAGTGTAAGTCCTATGACTGCACTCATTTCTCTCCTCATTATACTTAGTATTTATATTTGTATTTTTTATGGGACTCTTATTGAATAGCACAGTTTATTTTGTTTAATTTTAAGTACAATTTTCTATTTAGAAACATAATATTTACATAGAAAAAGACTTTTCCTGTGTAATACAGTCTCTGACGATGCCTAGAATTAACCCTTACATTCTGTGGTTAGACAAACAAAATCTTTTCCTCATCCTCACCCTACACTCCCCACCATGCTCAGCTGTGATCTCACCATGGTACTTTATCCATGGTTACAGAAGAATGTTCCTCACAGTTTTACTCAGGAATAAAGTTTCTGGTAATACATTTTCATATGTTTAATTTTTCTTTGTTTTTAAAGTTTATTCTGCAATTCATAGTCTAAAGTCTTCTTTCCACATCCTTATTACATTAAATCTATGATTAAATCTCTGCTCAAGAGATTTCATCTCCCTTAGGATTTTTTTTTCTACCACTGGGAAACAATTCTAAGATTCCCACTGAGGCAATCTGACCCTGATTGAGATCTAATCTTTGCTAGTATACCTTACTAACCTTGACTCAAATATCTATTATTTATTGGTCTCCAAACTTCTATTTCACAGTTTATGGCCAGTATGTGCTAGACTGACATTGGCATCTTAAACTTATTTTTTGCCTTGACCACTTTAAGAATGATGTATTTTTAAAATACAACCAGCAGAAAAGGTTCATTTTAGTGACATATAACACTGAGACAAGGTTGTAATTCAAAAACAAAACAGAACAAAGGCCTAGTAGACAAGTTAAAAGATGGTTAAAATTAATGGACTTTGGGTTTTATAAAGGCTTTGTGACTGTATGAAATACACAAGGCAAACAACTTAGTAACAACAGGATATTTATCTTATAAAATATGATCTATCATTTGCATAGATTTTTAGAAGTGGTATAGTTCATTGACAATAATTGTATATCAACTATAGTCATCATGCTATGCAATAGAACACCAGAATTTATTCCTCTTACCTAACTGAAAATGTATACTTGGACTAACATCTCCTTTTTCTCATCTAATCCGTGCCTGCATCCTGTGGTAACCACCATTTTACTCCCTATGAGTTTAGTTTTTTTTTTTTTTTTCCATTCCACATATAAATAAGATTATATAGTATTTTCCTCTTTGTGACTGGCTTATTTTACATAACATAATGTCCTCCAGGCTTCTTCATGTCGTTGCAAATGACAGAATTTTCTGTCTTTTAAAGGCTAAATATTATTCCAGTGTCTACTTATAGAATATTTTAAAAATCCATTCATCTGTTGATGAAGATTTAGGTTTAAGTCTGGCAAGGATTTATTAGGAAGCTTATTATCATAGAGAATAAAAGCCATGAAAAGAAGAACTCACATCTCCAAATTCTGGCATTGAACTTTAACACTAGTTAGAAGCTAATAAACATTAAGGAGGTTCTGAGGAGAATCTTAACTAAGTCTCAATCTTGCTGACTACCCACACACACAGAAATGATCCCAATGCTCTCCTCAGGCTGCTTAGCCATGCAGTGGAAAAGACCTTCTCCCCAAGCTTAAGCTATCACTCAACAGCAGGAGACTCCTGCTCTTCTAGCTATGACCACAGGACACTTGTGCGTGACAGACAACTCCAAGCTGGGCAACTTGACATGCATGCTAAACAAAGAAAAGGGAAAGAAGCAAGTAGGAACAAGTGTTTCCAGTTGCAGACTCTCCTGTTGGCTACTACTGACAGAATCCTGAGGTGTCAGAAAGTTTCCTACAGCCCACAAATAGTATCCATTTCTTTTAAAAACAAGTCACACAACAATCCTGCCACAAAGCAACATGACACTTGGAATCACGTGGCCACATCCACTGGAAAAGCAAACATTATCCATGACTGTTAGATGCCACCCAGCCCAAGACTCAATTTCTGCAGTGACCTAGAGAACCACGATTTTCTCCTGACACCCACACATCATATCTTCTCATATCTTGACCATTGAGAATAATGTTGCAATGAACATGAGAGTGCAGACCGCTCCCCAACACACTGATTACAGTTCCTTTAGTTATATACCCAGAAAGAGGATTACTGAATCATACAGTAATTCTATTTTTAGTTTTTTTGAGGAAACTTCATACTGTTTTTCAAAATGACTGTACTAATTTACAGTCCCACCAATGTGGTATAAGGGTTCCCCTTTCTCTACATTCTCACCAAGAATTATTATCTTTCTTTTTTTTTATAGACGTGATATCTCAGGTGGTTTTAACTTACATTTCCCCAATATTAGCAATGAACATTTTGTATATATATTTATTGGTCATTATTATGTCTTCATTTGAGAAATGGCTATTCCAGTCCTTTGCCAACATTAAAATAGCTTTTTTTTTTTCCTTGTTATTGAGTAGTATGAGTTCCTTGTATATTTTGGATCTTAGTTTCTTATCAGAAGTATTCTTTGCAAATATTTGTCCCTATCTCTTTATTTCTTTTCTTCGCTATACTGAAGAGTTTTAGTAGGATGAAATCCCATTTCTCTATTTTTACCTTTGTTGTCTGTACTTTAGGATCTTATTCAAGAAATCACTGCCCAGATCAGTGTCATGGGGTCTTTCCCTGTTTTCTTTCAGAAGTTTTATAACTTCAGGTCTTAAATGTAAACCTTTAATGTATTTTGATTTGATTCTTGCATAACAGATGAAATAGTGTTCATTTGTATCTTCTGAATGTAAATATCCAATTTTTCCAACACCATTCATTGAATAGACTATCCTTTACCCATTGTGTGCTCTTGGCCCGTGTGTCAAAAAAAAATCAACTGACTGTAAATCGGCCAACTTAATTCTGGACTCTTTATCCAGTTCCATTGGTCTATGTGTCTGTCTTTATGCCAATACCATGCTGTTTTTAAAGTTAGCATAAGGAAAGAAATACAAAGATCAGAGAAAAATAAATAAAATAGAGATAAGAAAATGAAAGATCAATGAAATTAAGAATTTATTCTTTAAAAAAAGCTAAACAAAATTGACAAACCCTTACCTAGACTAAAAAAAGAGAGGTAAGATTCAAAATTAGAAATGAAAAAGAAGACATCACAATTGATAACATAAAATACAAGGGACCTTAACAGACTACTATGAACAATTATACACCAACAAATTGGACAAAATAGGATTAATGAATACATTTCTATAAACATATAAATTACTGAGACAGAATCACGAAGAAATTAGAAATTAGAACAAACCCATAACAAATAAGGAGATAGAATCAGTAATTAAAATAATCTCATCAAAGAAATGCCCTAAACCAGATGGCTTCATGGCTGAATTCTACCAAACAATTAAAGAACTAATACCAATCCTGAAAATCTTTCAAAAAATTAAAAAATAGAGAATACTTCTAAGCTCATTTTGTGAGATCAGCACTATTCTGATACTAATGCTAGACAAAGACAACACAAATAAAGAAAAGTACAGACCAATGTCACTGGTGAATATGGATGCAAAAATTATCAACAGAATACTAGCAGACTAGATTCAGCAGTACACTAAGAGAATTATTCACCTCAACCAAATGGGATACAAGGTTGGCTCAATATATGCAAATCAATAAATGTAATTCACCATGTTAAGAAAACAAAGGCACAACACATATGATCATCTCAGTAGATGCAGAAAAGCATATGACAAAATTCAACATCCTTTCATGATAAAACTCCAACAAATTAAGTCTGAGTGCAATGACTCACACCTGTAATCCCAGCACTTTGGAAGACTGAGGCAGGCAGATGACCTGAGGTTGAGAGTTTAAGGCCAGCTTGGCCAACATGGTGAAACCCCATCTCTACTAAAAATACAAAAATGAGCTGGGTGTGGTGGCACACGTTTAATCCCAGCTACCTGGGAAGTGAGTGGGGAGAATCACTTGAACCTGGGAGGCAGAGGTTGCAGTGAGCCAAGATGGCACCACTGCACTCCAGCCTGGGCAGCAGAGTAAGACTCCATCTCAAAATAAATAAATAAGTAAATAAATACCCAATAAATTAGGTATGGAAGGAATGTTTCTTAACACAATAAGAGCCATGTATGAAAAGCCCACAGCTAACATCCTACTCAATGGTGAAAAATTAAAGGCATTTCCTCCAAGGTATACATACCCACAAGACAAGGATGCCCACTCACAAGAGTTCTGTTCAACACAGTCCTGGGAATCCTAGACAAACTAATCAGGCAAATAAATAAGCAAATAAATAAATAAAAGTTATCCAGATATGAAAAAATAGTGAAATTGTCTCTGTTTGCTGATGACAAAATCTTAAATGTAGACAATCCTAAAGATTCCATCAAAAATCTGTTAGAACTGATAAGCAAATTTAGTAAAGTTGCAGGATAATAAATCAATGTACAAAAATAAAAAATCACTAGTGTTTCTACGAACTACTACATGAACTACAGTACACTATGAACTACTTGTAAAATAAATTAGGCTAACAATCTCATTTATAATAGCAAAAAAAAAAAAAAAAAAAAACGAGTAAATTTAATCAAGGTGAAATTTAGACATGTGAAAGATTTGTATACTAAAATCTATAAAATACTGAGGAAAGAAAATAAAGATGACACAAGAAGTGGAAAAATATGCTGTGTTCATGGATTACAAGAATTTATATTGTTAAAATGTCCATACTACCCAAAGTGATGTAAAGATTCAAGGCAATCTCTGTCAAAATTCTTCACAGAAGTAGAAAAAAAATCAAAAAATTTGTATGAAGCCACTAAAGACCCAGAAGCCAAAAAATCTTGGCCAAGAGAACAAAGCAGGAAGCATCACATTACCAGATTTCAAAATGTATTGCAAAGCTATAAAGACCAAAACAGCATGGCATTGGTATTTGCATACATTTTAAACTTATCTATTTTAATAAACAAATATATAATTGGTTACAATTTTCATCTATTATTATACATGTGTGTACAAAAACAAAGCAAAATAAGCTCCCTTCATTATCTTAAGTATCAAAATGATCTTAAAGACAATGCAATATTTACATATTGCAACATATATAAAGTTCTCTTATATATTGCCACATATATAAAGTTCAAAAAAAAATTTTGGAGATTCATTTCTAACATGATAGAATGAGAAAGTCAATAAATGCATTCCCCCAAAAGCAACCATAAAGTTGGACAAAACTGTCAAATCAATAATTTCAATACTCTGGAAATTGACTAGTAACACTGAACAAGCTAAGCGTTAATTCATGAAGACTATTGAGCTGCAAGTGAGAAGAGATTGAAGTGCATTGTGTTCTTGCCTGGAGTTTTGTCCACTGTCTCTGCTCTGGTAGCATGTCAGGTCTAGCTAGACACACAGTCTATGAAAACCAGAAGTATTGCTGCCACTGCTAGAATGGTCTTACTTGACTTACTACTAATTCTACTTTTAGGAATCTACCTAAGATAAATGAACACATATGTCCTCTTAAAGGTTTGTATGTGAATGCTCAAAGAAGCATTATTTGTAAGAGCTAAAAAATTGAACAATTTCAAATACAGTAAGTCTTTCCTTAACATCATCAACAGGTTATTAGAAACTGTGACTTTAAGTGAAATTATGTATAACAAAACCAATTTTACCACAGGCTAATCAATATAAAGAAGATTGTTAATTTCCTATGTCATTACTCTGGTCACAAAAGCATCATGGTACTTCTAAATATGGATCAAAACCTTTCTCATATTAAATATTGAAATAAATGTGAGCCATATATACATTTAAGAAAGATGGATAAAAACCAGTAAGATACTTATTAACCCAATTATTGCACTTCAGGGTCATGGGTGGCCAAAACCTAATGCAGCTCAAGGCACAAGGTGGAAACCAGCCCTGGATAGGATGCCATCCTATCATAGGGCATACTGACACATGACCCCATACTCACACTGGGACCATTTTGACATACTAATAAGTCTAACATGAATATCTTTGGGATATGAGAGAAAACTGGAGTACCTGGAAAAAACTTATGCAGCCATGGGGAGAATGTGCAAACTCCACACTGACAGTGGTTTTATGCAGTAATTGGTGATTTTTTTTCCTCACCAGTGTAATAACAAAACAACATCAAATAAAATGACGTTATTAAAGAAGTTGCTGTATCCTTTGACTGATGCTTAAACAAAATGTAGCATATGCATATAATCGAATACTATTCACCAGTAAAAATGAATTAAAACAAATAAATGTGTATGCTACAACATGGATATATCTCAAAAACCACATGTCAAGTGAAATAAGCCAGACACAATAGACTATAGTACAATTCAGTTGGGGCCTAGGTGAGAATTATTTGCATGTGGGGTGGGGGAAAATTTTGAGGATGATGGAAAAAAGTTCTAAAATGAGGTTATGCTAGCAGTTACATAACCCTATAAACTAATTAAAAAATTGTTGACCTATATACTTACCATAGATACCTTTTAGAATATGTAAATAATATATTAAAAGCTGTACAAATAAATTAACATCAAAAAACAATCACAGTGCCAACTTAAAAAAGTAGAATAATTACTAAAGAATAATAATTACTAAAGTAATAATTACTAAAGAATTTTTATTCTTTAGTATTTAAATACATAGAAATATTAGAGATACATTTAATAAAGAAAAAAACAATAAATCATTCAATCTTGCAAAAAAAAATTGATGTCACATTATTCCTCATGTGAACCCCAAATATCTGAGACAGGTTTAAGTTAATTTAGAAAGTTTATTTTGCCAAAGTGAAGGACACACGCCCTTGACACAGTCTCAGGAGGTCCTGAGGATATGTGCCCAAGGTGGCTGGGACACAGCTTGTTTTTTTTTTTCATTTTAGGGAGACATGAGATATCAATCAATATGTGTAATGTGTACATTGGTTATGTCAGGAAAGGTGGGACAACTCAAGGCAGGGAGGGGGCTTCCAGGTCACAGGTATGAAAGAAAATTGCATTTTCTTGAGTTTCTGATTAGCCTTTTCAAAGGAGGCAATCAGATATGCATTCATCTCAGTGAGCAGAGAGATGACTTTGAAAAGAATGGGAGACAAGTTTGCCCTAAGCAGTTCCCAGCTTGA
This sequence comes from Rhinopithecus roxellana, assembly GCF_007565055.1. Lineage (NCBI taxonomy): Eukaryota > Metazoa > Chordata > Mammalia > Primates > Cercopithecidae > Rhinopithecus > Rhinopithecus roxellana. Next base: position 33,494,687 of record NC_044558.1, read on the forward strand.
TTTTTCCCGTTAGCTTAAATATTAAATTAATATTTAAATATTATGCTATTTTATGTAAGAGACTTGAGTATCCATAGATTTGGGTGTCTATGGGCATCCTGGAACCAATCCTCCATATATATGAAGGGACAGCTCTAACCCTAAAAATACACATACTACCAATAAAAATTTTGAAGACTATACAAACTTTTCTAAACTATCAATGACAAAAAACAAATTTTGATACATAACTCTAGAGAAAGACTCAATTTTCTAACTCTTCTCGGTATAGCAAATCATACTACAAAATAATTTTCATACAGGGAGAATATGTATATATAACAGAATATATAACCAGAAACAAAAACCAAAAATTTGTTTTAAAGATTGAACAAGAGAGCTAATCAATAAAATGTGTTTCATTTTTGAATATTTATGGTAGTGATTGTCAGCTGTTTAAAAAATATAACTTTTTGAAATTTGTTTTTCATGTTCTAAATAAACATGTACTTTAGTCTAAGTTGGTATTCATAACTTCTAACATTTTATTCTTCTTGAAGAGATTTCCGCCTGTAATTTGTATAAGCTTTATGACCTAGAAAAACTTTGATCTGCCGTTGGCCTTAATGACATTTTTAAGTCTGTGGCATTCTTTGTCTAGTCCATACTGGCATTTCCAAATAGTCAGTGTATGATTTATTGTGTCCTGGTCTCTGCCACTAGTGGAAGACCCTGAAGCTTCCTTCTCCCTTCCTAAGGTCAGAGCTTCTTTATTTCTCATGATTTAGAATTATTGGCTAGTCTGGGACAGTTATGTTTGGGACAGTCCAACCATTGACGTCTCTACTGCGGGAGTATAAATTAGTTCAACCATTGTGGAAGACAGTGTGGCAATTCCTCAAGGTTCTAGAACCAGAAATACCATTTGACCCAGCAATTCCATTGTTGGGTGTATACCCTAGGGATTATAAACCATTCTTTTATAAAGACACATGCACACATATGATTACTGCAACACTATTTACAATAGCAAAGACTTGGAACCAACCCAAATGCCCATCAATGGTAGACTGGATAAAGAAAATGTGGCATATATACACCATGGAATACTATGCAGCCATAAAAAAACAATGAATTAATGTCCTTTGCAGGGACATGGATGAAGCTGGAAACCATCATTCTCAGCAAACTAACACAGGAACAGAAAACCAAACACCACATGTTCTCACTCATAAGTGGGAGTTGAACAATGAGAACACATGGACACAGGAAGGGGAACATCACACAGTGGGGCCTGTTGCGGTGTGAGGGGCAAGGGGAGGGAAAGCATTAGGAGAAATACCTAATGCATGTTGGGCTTCAGATCTAGATGATGGATTGATGACTTCAGCAAACAACCATGGCACATGTATACCTATGCAACAAACCTGCACATTCTGCACACGAATCCCAGAATTTAAAGTAAAATTTAAAAAATAAAAATAAAAACAAAACCCTCTTACCTTTTCACTGGGTGCAAAGGAACCTATCCTTTCTTATTCAAAGCTCTCCTTCTATAAAAGAAAAAGAGAAATTGACTTCTAGCATTTCTTATACTGCCAAAGAAAATTAAGGGTTGTGAAAATCTTTACTGAGAAATGATTTAAAACAAGGTATTAAAAAATTAATATTGGTCTAGATGGAATCTTAGGACCTTTCCCCAGACCATCTTCCCATCACCTCATCCCACTTCCTATCACCTTTGATTTGAGTCCCCAGATGTAGAAAATTTAATTTCGGTAGTAATTTTGGAGTTGGTGAGATTTCACATCTCAAATTTACATTTTTTTTCCCCCACATAAGAAACTTAAAAAAGGACATCTTTTGTCATGACAGCAATTAAAATGAACTGCCATTCTTGGAGTTCCTCAACACGCATTTACCTCTAGGCCTTTGCCAGCTGTTAGAAATTCTCCCTCATGGTTCATGCTTGACATTGCCGCTGGCATGTAGCTCTCTTTTCCTTGTCATCAAGACTCTGCCCCTCCTATCACTGCCAGTCTTCCACTGTACCCTTCATGTCACTGCTGAGAGTGTTCTCAGAGAGGTGGCTGGGGCACCCTTTCAGTTGGGAGACTGCTGCTCTTTTCTTATCTTACAGCTTCCAATGTCAAGCAATTCCTCTCATCTCCTGCTCAGGGAATATTTGAGTGTTAACACAACATGCACTAGAAAATGTTCTTTTCTGTGTTCTTTTTAATCACCAGATCATTACTAGACCTTATATTTCTGTTCTCATCTCAGGTGAGTTTTCCCACCCTTCATCCACATGCATTATCTAAAAGGGCAGTGATGGTCTTGCCCCAATCCTAATATATATTTATATTTTGCCTCAAATAGTAACATTATACTTTTCCACATATTTATGTTTTTCTTTTCTTACAGGAAGTACATCTGCTTTTGTGTACACAGAAGTCTTGATGACCCACCCATGTGTACTAGTGGAAATATAAGATCGACTATTTACTGGGTCCAGAAAGGAAAGGTTATACAGTTGTACGGGGGGATAGCAACTATTCTTTCTTTCTTCTTCTTCTTCTTGGTGTCTTTATTTTATTTATTTATTTATTTATTTATTTATTTATTTATTTTGAGTCTTGCTTTGTCACCTAGACTGGAGTGCAGTGATGCGATCTTGGCTCACTGCAACCTTCGCCTCTTACGTTCAAGCAATTCTCCTGTCTAAGCCTCCCAAGCAGCTGGGACTGCAGACATGTGCCACCATGCCTGGATACGTTTTTGTATTTTTAGTAGAGACAGGGTTTCACCGTGTTAGCCAGGATGGTCTCAATCTCCTCACCTTGTGATCCGTCTGCCTCGGCCTCCCAAAGTGCTGGGATTACAGGCATGAGTCGCCACGCCTGGTCTAGCAACAGTTCTTTCATAATTATTTTTTTCCTCCATAGAAAGTATAATTTTGTGTTATATATAATAAATGTATATATAAAATATATATGCATAATATATAATATTAAATTTTAGTATTGGGGTCTTGCTCTGTCACCCAAGCTGTAGTGCAATGACACAATTTCAGCTCACTGCAACCTCTGCCTCCCGGGTTCAATTGATTCTTCTACCTCAACCTCCCAAGCAGCTGGGATCACAGACATGTGCCACCATGTCCAGCTAAGTTTTTTTTTTTTTTTTGTATTTTTGGTAGAGATGGAGTTTCACCATGTTGGCCAGGCTGGTCTCACACTCCTGACTAAAGTGATCTGTCCACCTAAGCCTCCTAAAGTTCTGAGATTACAGGCATGAGCCACCGTGCCCGGATGATATTAAATATTAATCAATTATATACATGCACATAAATATACACACACATAACTGAGTAGAATATCCCAAAGACTACCAATACACTTTTTTCTATTTGGTCAAGAAGGTGGTTTCCAAAATCCCATGGAAATATTTTAATGACTACATCAATATTATTTCTTCCCTCATTTAACCCTCCAACTAAACTTCTATTAAAGTTTTACCACCTACTTCCTATAAAAGAGATTAATGATGTTTGGAAACACTCTATAGATCATTTTTCTATGTCACTATGAGACAAGTTCCATTAAAATTACATGAGACAGACTAAAAATGATTGAAATAAATTATCTTACAAAAAGAACATTTTAGAGATTAGTTTTAAAATGAATAATCACATTTCTTTTAGAGTTTTAAAGACTAAGAATATATTAATTGAAGAAAATTAGAGACACATGGAACAACGCAAAGAACACATGAATATGTAAAACATGGATGTTTAAACTTTTGGCTTCCCTAGACCACATTGGAAGAAGAAGAATTGTTTTGGGCCACGCATAAAATACACTAACACTGATGCGCTAAAAAAGAAAAAGAAATCTCATGATGTTTTAAGAAAGTTTACAAATTTGTGTTGGGTCACATTCAAAGCCATCCTGGGACTCATGTGTCCCACAGGCCATGGGTTGGATAAGCTTGATGTAAAATTCTACTTCATAGAAATAACCACTGTTAATTTCCTCTTATTTATATATTCATGTTTATATATATGCACAGAACTGTAATTACACTGAACATATTTATTTATATACTCACTGTAACCATTCTTTCCATTTCATTTATTTTATACACTTTTAATATATTTAAAGTATTGTGAACTTTTCCTTAGCTTAAAAATATTATTCTAAGCCATTTCTTTTAAAGACAATGCTGTGGCTTGACTTTTTTGCTAATAAAGCAAGACATTATCATGTGGATATAAAAAATGGGAAAAGGCAAAGGCCGTAGATTATTGAAATGCTATTTTGATGAGATATAGTTCTCTGCTTTTTTTCTTAAATAACTAATTGCTTGACTAATAAACCTATAGCTAGAGATTTTAGCCCTGAATCTTAAACTACTTAGGTTATATGGAATAAAAATGCATAAAAGCAAATTGATGGCCAATATATGCCAAATGCTTTTAGTAATTTATACATTTTGAAGCATTCAAAACCTACCACATAAAGGGTCATTGTGTGTGGGTAAGGATCATTAAAGAAAAATGTATAGGTATTTATTTTGCACTATTTGCAAAACCGAAGGAATATTTTGGCTGAGGTGCCAATGTATATGACAATAATGCCAGAATGATAAAGGATTTCAGAATGCACATTAAAAGTTATGGCAATAAGAATCCTGCTAGTAGTCATATTTACAATAAATATTTGAGGAATTCCTCATGAAATGAGCAACAAACCTAGACTGGTAGAGATAAACTTTTATTTGAAAGGATTATTGCAAGGAGAGAAAGGGATTATTTACAATAGGGCGAATGCTCTAACTAAAAGGTCTTCCAAGCATCTCAAGAGTTAGGCAGAAAGGGGTTTTCTTTCACAGAGATGAGTAAACAATGCTGGAAAGAACAAGGTATGGGCAATGGGGATGAAAGATAGGGTGGCATGATTGGTGGGCATGCCAAAGAATATTTTAACCTAAGGCCAGCCTATTTTCAGGAGGTGTGCATGCTGGCTCAGACTGAGGGTGGGCCAAACCTCAGAAGTCTTCAGATCCAGAATTTTGAGAATCTGACTTTGGCCTTGTAATAGGTGTAATCATTAACGTTGTGTGTCAACTTGATTAGGTAACTGGGTGTCCAGATATTTGGTTAAATATTATTTGTGAGTATGTCTGTGAGGGTGTTTCCAGATGAGAAGATGAGATTAGCATTTCATTCAGTAGACTTGGTAAATCAGATGGCTCTCCCCAGTGTGAGTGGGCACTCACCAATTTGTTGAGGGCTTGAATAGAAAAAAGGGAGAGGACAAGCAAATTCACTCTTCTGTCTGAGTGTTGGAGCTGGAAATTCGAATTCACTCTTCTGTCTGAGTGTTGGAGCTGGAACCTCAATTCTTCTCCTATCCTTGGACTGACATTTACACCATCAGTACTCCTGGTTCTTATGCCTTTGGACTCAGAATGAAATTGTACCACCAGCTTTCCTGGGGACTTCTGAGCCAATTCTTTATAATAAATTTCTTTGTGTATACACACACTCACAAAGAAATATAGACCTATATACCTACACACACACACACACACACACACACACACACACACAGAGGCAGGAATCACTTAACAAAAGGAATACATTTTACAAAATGCAGCCTTAGTCAACTTCACTGTTGTGTGTACATTATATAGTGTACTTTCACAAAACTAATTTGTATATCCTTTTACACACTTCGGCTATATAGTATAGCTACTTGTTTCTAAGCTACAAACCTGTACAGCATGTTATTCTACTGAATACCATAGGCAATTATAACACAATAATCAGTATTTGTGTGTGTAAACATATCTAAACATGGAAAAGTTACTGTCGTAGTATTGCATAAAAGATTTAAAGAAATTATACATATGTAGAGGTCATTAGCCATGAATTGAGCTTGCAGGACCCAAATTTGCTCTTAGTGATTACGAGGTGAGTGAATATGAAGGCCTAGGACATTACTGTACAGTATTGTAGACTTTATAAACATTGTGCACTTAGGATACACAGAAATTAATTTATAAAATTGTATTTTTTTCTATAAATTAATCTTAGCTCACTATTACTATTTTAATTTATAAACTTTTAGATTTTAATTTTTTTGACTCTTCTGTAGTAATACTTAGCTTAAAACACAGACACATTGCACAAATGTACAAAAATATTTTTACCTCATTCTATAAGACTTTTTCTGTTTTTGAAATGTTTTATTTTATTTTTTACTTTTTAAACATTTGTTGTTAAAAAATAAGACACAAACACACACGTTAGCCTAGTCCTACAGTGGGTCAGGATTATCAATATCATTCTCTTCCACCTCCACATCTTGTCCCACTGGAAAGTCATCAGGGCAAAAACACACATGCAGTTGTCATCTCCTATAATAACAAGGCCTTCTTCTGAAATATCTCATGAGCATCCTGCCTAAGGTTGTTTTATAGTTAACTTTTTTTATTAATAGGAGTACACTCTAAAATTGCGATAAAAGTATAGTGTAGTAAGTACCAGTATAAATACATTCACTAATATCATAAGTCATTTGTTATAAAGTATATGTCACTGCACATATTTGTATACATTATACTTTTCTATGACTGGCAACACAGTAGGCTTGTTTACACCAGCATTATCACAAACACGAGTGATGTGTTATGATATAATGTTAGGTCGACTATGACCCTACCAGGTGATAGAAACTTTTTATTTCAACAAAAAATTATAATCCTATGGCGGTTACATTACATTACAATCCAATGAGACCATCATTATATATACAGTGCATTGTTGACCAAAATGTTATGTGTCACATGACTATATACATATATATCCTATTGTATATATATCAGTGTTGCTCTTTCCCTTCCTATTAAACCCGTGCTAAAGATGATGTTTCCCTTAATTCATAGTCACTGAACTGATAGGGGATTTCTATATTTGGGTTCTCACTGGTTCTATCACAGTGACACATCATTCTCATTGTTCCTGTTAGCTCAATTCATGATAGAATATCCAGTCTGCCACGCATGTTCTCTGTACAATTTAAGGTATATTTCTCATTATGTATTTGAGTTCTTGTACTTATTTCATATCCATACCTCTTAACTCTGATAATAAATGGAGACATGGCCTCACTTTTAAATGCTTTGTTGCCAGTTTTTGTTTGTTTGATTGTTTGTTTTTTGTCTGTGTTTCTTTTCCTGTTTACAGTCTATTTAGAATCTTTTTTTTTTCCCATCCATCCACAGACTTCCTTCTCCAGTAGCACTTCATTTTTCACACAAGTTTGGTCTTGATTTACAGTTTACTAATTGTGATACAGTCTATGAATATTCATTACATCTACATTCACAAAATTTGAACAAAATGGACTATATTTATGGTTTAATCATACTAAACTAGCCAACATGCTCATTTCTATTTTCTCTATCAAAATCTTTCATTATTTTTTCATAATTATTTATGACTAGCTCTATCAAATTAAGAGATAGAAGAAAAATGAAAAATGTTTAACCGAAAGACATTGAGAAATCCATTAAAGTTTTAAAAGCAGAGCAGTTTTCCCAGGGATAGCTCCTCAGGCTTAGCTTGTCTGAAAAACAACATAATTGAAACTAAGCTATAAAGTCTAGTGTAGGGGAGGATTAAGTTGAGTACTTGAAAAAACCTTATGTGGTGCCCACCGCTATCCACTCACTTCATTGAGGGTAGATTTCTTCTCCTAACCTTCCTGGTCAATTGCAATGTCCTCAAGAATTGTTCAGGGGACATTTAAAAAGTTACCTATATCAATACTGACAGCCCATTCCTGCTCATAGTACTCCTTAGTCAAAACCTGAATTTCTGAATATGAGAAAATAATAATTGGGAAAAATTGACAAAACGGAAAGAACAAGTAATCATAGGAAATGATTTTTATTGAAACAAATAACTTAGGAAACAGACTTGTGCTTTTGAAAATAGTCTAGCCAGTACTTGCAGTGAGATAATAGACAATATTAGATAATTAGATAGTAGGCCAAAAGACAATGTTTTAAAAAATCAAGAATATTCAGTTATGAGAGAAGAAAATCTGTATCTTTAAAATTAACTAAAAAGTCATGGTCATTTAATCAGAAACCTGTTTTCTGGGCACGGTGGCTCATGCCTGTAATCCCTGCTCTTTGAGAAGCCGAGGTGGGTGGATCACTTGAGGTCAGGAGTTCGAGACCAGCCTGGCCAACATGGTGAAACCCCATCTCAAATAAAAATACAAAAATTAGCCAGGCATGGTTTCGGGCCCCTGTAATCCCAGCTACTTGGGAGGCTGAGGCAGGAGAATCACTTGAACCCAGAAGGCGGAGGTTGCGGTGAGTCAATATAGTGCCATTGTACTCCAGCCTGGAAAACAAGAGCGAAACTCAAAAGAAAGAAGAAAGAAAAGAAAAGAAAAGAAAAGAAAAGAAAAGAAAAGAAGGAAAGGAAGGGAAAAGAAAGAAAGAGAAAGAAAAGAGAAAAGAGAAGAAGAAAAGAGAGAAGAAAAGAAACTTGCCGATATGACTTGTATGCAGAGCATATGCTAATTTAGATTTGATGGAAAGAGTGAGGGAAGAGCACTTGAAATGAAACCAGGAATGTAACTAGGAAAGAGCCCAGTGAAGGTCTCATGAAAGAATGCTCCAGAGTCAAGAGAAGCATATACTGTGAATGAAAAGTTGGCTTGCTTGAAGAACCATTAAAACTCCTGCTTCGATGGGTGAGAGCAATATTGCCAGACGAATTTAAGGAGGATGTCTGGGATTAGACCTTAGGGTCTTGTAAGTCATGTTAAAGAGTTTGGATTTTCTTGCAATTGTTATGGTATACCACTGAAATAAATTAAACACAGAATCTGACTTTTTTAAAAAAATCATGCTGTAGGCATTGTGGAAAATAGAAATGAGGGGCAAGAGTAGAATTAGGAACACTACTGAGGGAGACACTATTTTAGTCCATTTAAGAGAGGAGAGTACTCTCTGTACTAGAATGGTGGCAGTGAATAATGACATGAATTCCAAGTGTATTTTAGAAGTAGAATTGATAGATATTTTTGATAGCTTGGTTATGGAAGAGAAGAAGGTGTAAACAAAGCAGAAGAGAAAGTTTAGGAAAACAATCTGTTATTTAGATAAATTTGGCATATGATAAAGATAAGAATTCAGATTTCTGAGGAAATATAAATTAACCTTTCTTTGGCTGGAACAATTGACTGAACATTTGAAAAAGTAAACTCTATACCTACCTGACACAACTTATAAATCTCAGTTGGATTAAATATTGAAGGTTTAACATTTAAAGCTAAATGAAAATATAGAATGGTTTTATAAAATGGAATAGGAAAATCCTTTCTAATTCGGACACAAACCCAAAACTAAAACTATCTGTATAGAAATAAACACAATAATAAACACTAAAAGAAAACCATAAACTGGAAAAATATCTTAACGTAAATGCAGACAAAGGATCTCTGTACATTATATATGAGTTCAGTCAAATCAATTATATAAAGATAAAAAAATGATAGAAAAAAGGACAATTAATTATATGTCTATTACAACAGGTGTTGTGTCAAATATGACACAGAGAATATTCCATTCACATACAAAACATCTGTGATGTAGGAGGTATTTTGAATCCTTATTCTACAGATGAGAAAACTGAGACTCAGTATAGTTAAGTGATCTGCCCAGGACTGCATAACTATGATAATCTGAATTTTGTGCTGGTACATATATTCAGAAATAAAATTTGATGCTATTTTCAATATGTTATACTGTGTTCTACTTTACTCTGTTATGCTATCATACTATACTGTAAGATACTCTTACACTATACTGGAACATCCTATCCTAAAGTACTTTGTTTTTTCCTGTATCACTTTTAACTTTACTATGCAGCACAAAACATACCACACAATACTACCTCGTACCAAAACACCTAGATGCAATATGATTGAGAAAGATACTTTGATTTAGAACGTTTATGTTATGAGCTATATTCTCTTTGATGGCAAATAGTATAATTCATATTTAAAGCATGTACACACACACACACACACATACATACACATACACATAAATATTGCCAAATATCTGTCAGCAACACTACCCAGGTTATTGAATAAGTGATAGCTTTTAATGAAATTGTGCTGAGCACTTTTATTATGATTTTGTATTTCCAACATGAATTTATTATTATATATTAGAACAAAAAATGATGTAGACAGGTAGTGTGAAGGAAACCAGCCCAAGAAAAAAATTATTCTATATTAAGAAGTTTTAGTGACTTGAGCTAAAACTATTAATGTTTCTCAATAACAATTAAAAACATTGCTCTCTTCATGTGACAGCATTCCTCACTATAAAGTTATACAATTACTTGTTTATTCATGATTGTGAAATCACTATTTATATGCTACAATGCTGCATATAAGCATGTAAACATTACTGATTATTTTACGTTCAGGTTAAAGAGCACAGTTTTTATGCCTAATGAAGTTTCTCACCGAACTATTGAAATATTTAACCTGCAAACACTTCGTAAATATTTCCTTACATATAAATATTCTGCAGAAGAAACAGATATAAGCTAAATTATGCTTTAGGCTGAAGAAAATTAGAAATGTACATGGAATTTCATAGTTCTGCTCTTACAGTTCTTCTTTGTAAAAAGAGAATCTATCTGGGTGACGTGGCTGTCAAGTGCTGTGAGACTGATCACCTCACTAGATCATTTACTAGCTTCTTATCAGCACAATCTATTACTACTCTGGCCAAAATATTTGATTTTGGCAGAGGCAATTGATTCAAAATCTGGCACTTGTGAGTTTATTAGAGCTGCAATTTTTTTCATTTGAGATAAATGTGCTCAGTTTCGTAACTCTAGACTAGCCTGCGGAAATAATTGAAGGATTGAAAGATAACTGTTCATAGGCATTTCTAACATAGATTTGGAGCTAAAAGACCATTCCTAAAGATATTTGTTTATAACTGTCATGAACCATTTATTAGCATCACTTTCGGCACTGGACCAACAAATGCAGTTTGAATAAAAATAAACTTCTTCCAAAAGTGAAAATGAATTGTCAGTAGCAGTTTTTTTAAGTGATCTAGCAATCATTATCATATCACAATCCTTACAATATGCCTGATGCTGTATTTTTAGTATTACTCAAACCTGTGTAATGAGAGATGAGTGAAACTATTCTTTAAAAATAAGATTTGATATCCTCCAGTGTCAAAATGGATTGTAGCAACACAAGACATAATTCCTTTGGCAGAGCATCCTATTTAGTTTCTTTAATGGCATGTTCTTCTACTTGGATCTGGCATAGATATGATGCACAGAATTTAGAAAGGCTAAATTACTTACAATTGATATATGATTGGTTGCATTAAGGTTTCAAACATGTAAATGTGTGTAAAGTGCAAAGCACTGAGCTGAACTTACGGTAAAGGAAATCAAACATATCCCTTAATCACAAATGATAATAGTTTAGCTATATTGAAGCTAAGATATCTGTAATTTTAATTTCATTTGGAAAAAGAAATTTAAGAGAATATGAGTGATTTTATACTTTTATGTGTGCTAACATAAGCTACAGTAAGATTTTTAGACAGGTTTTTTTTTTCTTTTTTTTATAACTTGCATGCTATTGTATGCAAGGGACCTAGCACTTTCATTTGTAAGATTCTCCATCAAAACAAGGTTTAAAAATGTTATAGTCCTCATGTGATGGCTCACACCTGTAATCACAGCACTTTGAGAGGCCAAGGTGGGTGGATCATGAGGATAGGAGTTCAAGACCAGCCTGGCCAAGATAGTGAAACGCCGTCTCTACCAAAAATATAAAAATTAGCCCAGCATGGTGGCGGATGCCTATAGTCCCAGCTACTCGGGAGACTGAGGCCGAGAATTGCTTGAACCTGGGAGGCAGGAGACAGAGTTTGCAGTGAGCTGAGATCACACCACTGTACTCCAGCCTGGGCTACAGAGAAAGACTCTGTCTCAAAAAAAAAAAAAAAAAAAAAGAAAAGAAAAGAAAAGAAAAGAAAAGAAAAAAAAAGTTATATATTTGACTTTCTTATATAATCAGTTTGTCTAGCTTTCTCATTTCCTTCAGTCAATTCTAGTCTCTCTAGAGGAGAAATAAGGACAACAAATAAAAACCTTTGAGCTTGTCTTTATTTAGCTTGTAAGCAGGTGTTTATTGATTGTACACTGTGTTTACAGCAATTTTTTACTGGCTTTACTCTTAATTACAGTACTGCATGTTTGGATCTTAACATAAATTGAGAACAATTCTTCCCAGTATGCAGAATCAGTCATTTGTTTCCTATATATGAGAGTGTCTTATAGGCAAATTGAACTGAAGAAAAAATAGGTATGTGTGTATGTGTGTGTGTGTGTGTGTGTGTATACACACACACACACAATTACAGAAATGATTATTAAGTCTTAAAATTTGATTTCATGGAAGAAAACTTATATGAATACAATACACACAATAGAATATCATGGCAATAATACAAAGAAGTGCTCAATAGAATACTATTTAAAAAGACTTTCAGATGAATATTTCAAATATATACCTTACCCGTGCCTACAAAATACAGTCTAACCTTAGGATGTGATTCAAAGTTAATATCTCCTTCACTTGTAACTTACAGTGGGTCTGTATTTCTAAAACATGTTTTTACATAAAATTCAAATTTCTTTACAAAGTATTGAAGGCCAATTAACAATGGTCTCATCTCTAGTCATTTTCCTTGGACTTACACTGCAATCTTGCCACATTGGACTATTTATTATTTCCTGGTGATGGCCCAGGCTTTCCTTGCATCATTTTTTGGCCAATATTCTTTCCTTTAAGAAGAATACTTTTTATCCATCCCTTTCCATCAAAATGCAATGTATTCATCAGCATTCAGGTCAAATTCCATGTCCTCTATAGTTTTTCAATTCTTCCTATTAGAAATAGCTTCTTTTAGAGGTCCAGTATCACTTGTTAAAATATATTTTTCATATTATACTAGTAACACCGGTCATGGACTGCTTTAGGGAGGCATGAATATCTGAACAAACTCAAGACTCTGTTTGGCAAATGCTATATGTAACAGGACTGGATAGAATTCCCAAAATGACCACACCACCTACTTAAACAGTATTCTGTTGGGAGAATGCTCAACATGCTGTAGGGATACTGCTGTGGCTTCTCAATATAGAGTGCAATTTTTAAAAATCACTTTAGCCTGGCAGGCTGTTGCTTTTTAAAATTATTTTATGTCTTTTAGTTCAGTGGCAATATGTACTTACTATTTGTCTCAGAATTCACTAGTCACCAGTGAAAGTGTTTGTGTCCAGAAAGATATGTTTGTTGCATGCATGTTTTACAGCTCAGACCTCACTAATATTCTCACAACTCTGTATTCTCTTCATGGAATCCTTAGAAAGTGGAAAGCTGAGTACTGTAGATCTTTTGGTGATTCATGGAAGATGAAAACAACAACCACAAAAGAGCAATAACCAGAATTTCCTTTAGTCCAACTCCTGACAGAATTACAGACTTTTAATAGATAAAAATTACTGTGCAACCAAGAAACTTCCTAAACAATCATGAACTTGAATTCTTAGCACTCTTAAAAGAACTACACTTTCATTATTAAAGATTATTGAAATGAAATAACAGAAAAACCAACTAAACAAATATAAACTTCATAAATTATAAGATAATAAATGTACTAATTAACCTTTGGTTTGCTATATTTCTTTTGGTGTTAAGTTAAAACTACATGTATTCATTCTGATCTCTGAAATTGTAAATGTTGATTCTTATGACCTTAAATTGACTTGACAAGATGTTGAGTAAAGAGTTACAGAAGAATAAATATATAATATTGTGTATGCTATTAAATTCTATGTTTGAAGTACATGTCTTAGTTCTATATTATAGTTATCCACAGCATTCCTCCTGTATTATTTGCAGACTTTGTATAATGCAGTCAATAAACCAACGGCGGTTTGCTATATGTTTGCAAAACAAGTACCTCATCTGGCAAATAATACATGCCTAAAGATAAAACCCTGGGCAAAGAATAAAGACATAATGAGATAACTGTATAATTTCAATGACTCACACATTTAACTAAATTAATTATCTTAATGTGCATGCAAATAGAGTGATTATAATAAATTAATCCTTGATAATGTATAAAACTCACAAAATATACCTCAAAAATATCATGCATTTAAAAATGCAGAATTATACTTGATAACTGTTATTGTATAGACTTTAGAATCAGCCTCCACACAAAATTAGAATTTACTTGCTCTAAGGATTGACTTTAATTCAAAATTATGCAAATTTCATCTAATGAGGTTGATTACTCATATTCCTCAGGCTGGAGAAAGAACTGAAAAACTCTTATTTATTTAGTTAATGAATATTATCCTGATTAGTTCGCCTATTCATCCAATTCTTATTTCTAGTCCTGATATTTGTTTTATAACTAGAACTAAGTAGAGTAATTTTGGTGTAATAAATAACATATTTAAGTCTCTTTTATATGTAATTTATTAAAACTATAATTTAGTAGGAATTAGAAGCTTACTATGTTAAGTCTCCTTTTTTCTCTCTAATGCTAGTTAGAGCAATTTGAAAAATAATGCTAATAAATTTGAATAAATATAGGCGTAAAATATGAAATTTAACCCATATCAACAAACTCTGTTTAGAGGAATTAAATCCAGACAACCCTAGTGGTAATGGCTCAAATTTTTAGACTAATTACATCATGAATAAATGAATAAGCTATCACGACCCAAAGGTAGTTTAGTAATGAATATCATTTCACATATTTGAATAAAAACACCTTATTTATGTTTTTACATTCAACTAGCTGATGAAAGTGGGTTTATTTCCTAGCCTTAATGTAGTGAGTTCTAGTTCATATTTCTAATATTCTCAATCAGTCCACAAACAATCCATTTAGACACCCTGGATGAAATCCTCTAAGTAGATATAACCATAAAATCATTATTAAATGATGATGCTCTTGAAAAAAAAATAGATAAAATAACTGAGTTTCCAATTAATAGAGAATGGACAAAATATTTTACAGATACCTAAAAGTGACTACAACTCACACTAAAGGCCGTTTTTCACTTACTTATTTTTTTTATGTGCTGAGCTTATTGTGAAAACTACGATGAGGCAGGCTGTATTCAAATATGGAAGTAATGGTTTCAAGGGAAATAGTTAATGAAAATATGAAGAAAGAGAAATAAGCTGTGCCTAAATATTTCCACTCTGATTTAGAAGAGCCTTATATACTCAAATATCTAGGTGAAGTAGAATTCTAAATTCACTCTCTCCACTGCCTCAGTGCATGTTTATCCCTCTACCGACTATAATCTGTCCTTCCCTCTATTACTGCATTAACTGTGTCTTTTATGGAGTTATCAACTATTTCCTTCTTGATAAAGTAAAGAGTATTTTTGGTATTTGCATATTTGATTTTCATTAAGTTTCCCTTCTCTTCCAGAGTAAGCACCTCTTGCTTTTCAAAATATACTGTTTTTTCTTTTTCTTTCTTTTTTTTTTTTTTTCTCCCTTTTGCAGCAGTACACCACACTGGTCAAAGATAGCATGCTTTCCCATGTTCTGGAAGCTAGAACATTAATTTTACAAAGGGTATACAAGGGTAAAACTAATATAGCTCTCTCTATATGTGCTGCTTGTTAAACAATATATAAACTATAAATAAAGCCAGTAAATGTTTACACTTACTGGCCAATTACATTGTATATCTACTCTGTAGTGAGATTGATTGAGCTCATGCATTGTAGTCACGTTTAACTCAGATATATGGATATAGATATATATATAGAGAGAGAGATGATATATATCTAAATATATACATATGAATTGAACCAACTACTTAAGAACGTTGAGTTATTTATGCACAGTTGTAGAGGATGTCTGCACTTGTGCCCTGGTAAGAGAAACTAAATGTTGTGTTTCTGCTAAGTAGCTTAAGAAATAAGCTATTATGTGAGGTATTTAGTTGCATCACTAAAATTGTGATTGTTGGGAAAAATAAAATTGTGCTTGGTGGGCACCAGTAGTGACTTTTTAATCACATGCAATGCAATGAAGGTGGAAACTAAATTAGTGAAGACATTTTTTGAAGATATATTCTCACAAATTTATTTAAGGGCACTATAAAACTCTCCTGCCTGACTTGCAAAAAATATGTTCATGCCTTGGGTTCCTTTGTGTCCCCATCAAAGCAACTGAAGAGGGAAGTAAAAGTCTTCTGAACTTTCAAGGCATGGGTGACTTTTACTCTCATGAGAGTAAGGAGGTTTTTCTGCAGAAAGATAATAGTTTTAACATTTGAGCCCTGTTCTTGGACTTGAGAATTTATAAAGCAAAATGGCTGAATGCATGGGGGTGATACCTAGAACTCAAATGGGCCATAAAAACCTGTGAGGCTGTTGTGGTACAGTGCTGTTGAGGTGGGGTGAAATTGAGGAGACTTACAAGCCAATAACTATGTGGATAACCTAAAGAACTATGCAATAGAAGCTCCTGCATGGAACCTAATGAGGAACACATGAGAATAGACTCACCCAGGGAGTCAATATTGAAAGATCAACAGTGTGTACCATTGGCTACCCCTATCAGACTTGTGATAAATTTCTTCACCCTCAGTTGGATGTGTTTACATATATATACACACACACACATATATATTTATATTTATATACATATGTGTATATATAAATATATAAATGTTTATATATTAATGTATATATGCACACACATATATATCCCTATATATTTATAGTATTAAATAAATTTATTTCATCTATTTAAATAATATAAGCTATCATTTATATCAATATAATATGTCATCCCATTCAGAAGTGTTAGCGTGTGTCTTCATAGATTTTGTGCTGCTATAGCAGAATAAGTGATACTGGATAATTTATAAACAACATAAATTTATTCTCTCACAGTTTTAGAAGCTGGGAAGTCCAAGATCAAGGCACCCGTCTCTGGTGTGGGTCTTATTACAGCATCCTCACATAGCAGAAGGCAGAAAAGCAAGAGACAGATGAATTCTATGTACTCACATAGCAGACTAGAAAAGGGGGAACCCAATCCCACAACCCCTTTTAATAGCAGTATTTATCCATTCATGAGGGTGGAGCTAACATGGCTTAAACTCATATCAAAAGGCCCATACCCTGCTCAACTCTTGCATTGAGGATTAAGTTTCTAACACATAAATTTTGGAGGATACACATTCAAATGACAGCAGTGTGCTAACATTTAATAAATAATTCTTGCTCATGGGATGAATATCTATCTTTATATTGACACAAAAACTATATATTTACCTTAATCTACATTTTTCTGTAAAGTAATTAATCTTCTAATTGAAGACCTACCATTTTCCTGTTGAATAAGAATTGTACTTTGAAGTGGCATTGAATTCTCATACATAATTGATAAAAAAATTAAAAACTCACAATCTCTTATGTATTTCTATTTATTGTTTTTCTATTATTGGTAGGACCACTCAATCTTTAGATGAAAGTATATTAGAAAGCTGTACATTGTTTTAAACAATCTAAGCTGTTATGTTGTGTTTTCTGATCTTAATAAATAACCATTGCTATATAGAAATGTACAAATAACAGTTTTTAAATATTATTTGTTATTGTATTCTAACTTTATTTGTTTTAATAGAGATTATAATTCCATAATTTGTGTGACATTTAACTTTAGGAGAAAGGAGTAGAATAATAGCAGTTTCTACAGATAGAAATAAAGAAATCAACATTAAATTATAATTATATCCTGGATATTAACCCAAGGACTAGTAAACTCTCAGAAGTAACTCCTGCATGTAAGGGGTCATTAAATAAGAAAACCATTATTTTTCCCCAGAAAAATAATTGAGACCTTTTATTTTCCACAGAAAATATTCATTACTTGGAATAAAATATTTTTAGTTTCAGATGTAATAACACTAAAAAGCATCTAAAAGAACATACTGTATTTCTTGATAAGCTCAATATAGACAAATGTAGACTAATGAAATAAAGGAGGGCATATAAATAGTAGCTTTTAACCTATGCTCCTTTATCTTCCCACTGTAAAAGTAAAAACATCAAAGTAAATATACAGAGAAGAAAGAACACTTAATGATCATATTTTTTAGTTTCTTTCTATAATTAGGAAGCACAATGATAAAACGTTAATGGAGAATCCCTATATGGTGGTATGCACCTGTAGTCAGTTAGTCAGAAGGCTGAGATAGGAGAATTGTTTGAGACCAGGAGTTTGAGACCACCCTGGGCAACATAGCAAGATTCCATTTCAAAAAAAATAAAAGAAAAGAAAAAAATTAAGGGATAAATGGAATTAAGTTAAAAATGATTTCTAAAGATGACTAATTTGAGGGACTGAGATGAGCCAATTTTTTGTTAATCAAAATTAAGAGTCAACTTCTCTTTTTAGCTCCACCATGTTAAAGTTTGTAAGTTGTCATTCTAGTCCTTACGACAAGAAAACAAAACTAAATAAACTGAAAATCAATGTCTCCTTTAGAGTCATGAAAGAAAAGAGGTTCTAGGACAAACTGGAACTCTAAAACCTGGACAGACACATAGAGAAAAATCACAACTGAGACCAGCTTACCTAGAGCATATGCCACTGGAGCCATAAACTTGTAGGAACACTAAAATTCTAATTTGCTGAAGACTGAGTGCGGCTTAGCTTGAAAAAGTGACAAACTACTGGTGGGCTACTCTTAGAAAGGTCTCCATATTTTCATGACTTTTACCTCTAGGAACCCTATCCTGTTCTCAAGTCAGAGATATGAGAAAGCATCACTCATGTCACGAGTAGAGGACAATAAAGCAACAAAGCTGAGTTATGCCTAGAGCCTTCTGTAGAACAAAGACCTGCTCTCTAAAGGATACGAGTTTACCAGGGCCTAATATATTGAGGGGAAAACAATTGCTAATTTCAGCGTCTTATAGCCTTCCTGTATTGTCTAAGGAGAAAAAATAAAAGACTATGGAACACATGTGAAATCACAACCCAGAAACTTGGGCTAACTAAAAAACTGAAATTTAATCATAAGACTGTAGAGTGCTTCCCTCTCTCACACTTCACCACCATGTCAATAAGTCTACGGTATAGCAACAGTGGATTGAAACTGAAAAAGCTGCAAGATATCTACCTACCCTGTGTCAGAAACAGTTTATAGAGAAACTAAAGACAAAAGGGAAAGAAAAAAAAAAAAAAAAAACAAGGAAGATACTGTAGGAAATGGAAGCCACTGGTACCTACAGCTCTAGTTACATTAAACACACTTCGGATCCTATGAAGATTAGTGTAAATTTTCAGAGTAATGGCTTATTAACTTCAGTGTCTGTTACCTGACTTAAACAAGAAATTAATTATAAGACATGATATGAGGCTAGAAAAAAACACAATCTGAAAAGAAAGAAAAGCATTAGAACCAGACTGAGATATGACATAGATTTTGAAATTATCATGTAAATAATTCAAACTATGGTTAATAAGTTGAGGGCTCAAGAGGGAAAAAGATGGCAACTCGAGCTGGAAACTCAAGGAAAGAATTAAAAAGTGATAGAAATGGAAAACATACACACACAACACTGTCACCGAAAGAAAGAATAAATGTGGGCTTTTCAGTAGCCTGAACCCCACTAGAGAATGAAACAGTGAGCTTGAAGATATGTCAATAGACATATTTTTTCAGTGTAACAATATGCAAAGAGAAATGTGCATATAAAACATGGAAAGTAAAAAATGAATGTTCATAATGGACCATAATATCTAAGAACTATGAGATAATTACAAAAGGTGTTACGTATACATAATAGGATTACCAGAGTGGAAAAAAGAAAGAAGCAGAAGGAATATTTGAAGTAAAAACAGTCCCATAGGCCTAGAAAACATATAGAACACTAAAGACAAATACCAAAAAACCTACATGTAGGCATATCATATTCAAATTGTTACAAAAAAGACAAAATTAAAATTTTTCAGGAGGCCAGAAGAAAAAAAAGATACCTATGTAATAGAAAAATAAGGAGAAAAATTATATCAGACTTATTTTCAGAAGCCATGTAAACAAAATGAGAGTAAAGTGAAATATTTGAAGAATTTAAAGAGGAAATCCACCAAGTTTAATTTTAAATTCAGTAAAAGTATCCTCCCAAAGTGAAAGGGATATACAGATATTCTAAGACAAGTAAAAATGGAGGGAGCTCATCACTAGTAAACCTGCCCTGTAATAAATATTAAAATAAAAATATTTAAATATTAAACTAAAATATTTAAAATAAAATATTCAGAAAACAAAAAGTATATATTTCAGAAACTGGTATCCACATAAAGACATGAAGAAAGTTAGAGAAGAAATAAATAATAATCTAAAAACATTTTCTTTTTTCTTACTCTAAATTTATTTAACAGATAACTGTTTAAAGTAGTAATAATCTATTGGGTGATTATAGTATATGGAAAAGTGAAATGAATAACAACAATGTTATAATGGATGAGAGGAAAGGATGAGAATACTCTGCCATAAAGTACTTCTACTACTCATGAGGCAGTATAGTATTATCCAGAAGTGGACCAAAATTGTCAGTATACATCAAAAATTCTAAGGCAGTAACTGAAATATATACATATGTGTGTGTACATATATATATATATGCACATTCATGTACTAATGTACATTATATTATATAAAGTATAATTGACAACCTGAGAAAACAAGGAAATTTCTTGCAACTAGAAAGAGGGTAAGAATAAAAGGTTACAAAAAAGCTCAAAAAAATTGGAAATCATGTAAAAATATAGAAAGCAAGCTGACTACATCAATAATTACTTTAAATCTGAAGATCAAAATCCCAAAAATATAATTCTGGAAAAAAAATTAAAGCTATTTAAAGATATTCATTTACATTTTTAAGAGGGAATTTATTTTAGAAACACATAAAAAACACAAAAGAACACTCCACAGGCCACTTTACACAATAAAATAGGTAATATCACATATAATTTTTGCAATCATAAACACTCAGGTGTACTAAGGGCAGTCACAGGTATAACAGGCTCAATGGAAGGTGTAAGGAATAGGTCAAAAAGAGAAATATATAAGCACATATCACTATAGTTGGCAACGGTGTGTACTTACTTTATAATGCTGACAACTTTAGTGAAAAAAGTTTTCAAAGGTGAAATAAAAGAAAAAGAAAAACAAAAAAAAATTGACATATGAATAAATGTATCATAGGGATATATCTATGGGCATTTGCACAGAGATAGTTCACAAAAGCTGCCCGATATTTATGATCATTATATTTTGAAGTCTTGTTTCACGATGAATAGCTGTTTTTTTTAATTTTTTTTTTCTTTCAGGATATGGCTATCTTTGGAGAATAGGTTAACAATGGTTTTCTGCATTGTGCTGCTTTTTTGGAAGTTCTTCTATTATCTGATATATGCCTGACATGAATGTTCTGTATTAAATTTTCCCATTTTCTGTGCCATGCTTCTATGTTTATTTTGGTGCATGGAAATCCATTCTGCCTATAATCATATACAAAACCACAAATTTGGCAGAAACAATGCTGGTGATCAAAAGACAAGATTGTTGTATAAGTATCTTCTTTCCCTACCATGCACATAATTATTTTCAAACTAGTCAGTAATGTCATTAACTCCTTTAGGTAAATGTGGCTTAAAATCATTAAAGCTCCTGAAATGTCAACAGCTGCAAAGATTGTCAATGCAGACAAATAACAAAATTTTCAAGTGAAGTACTCATTACTGCCCTATGGCATGGCCATGACTCATCTAAATTTTCTGCCAAATGCATTGGGCCAAATTAACAAAATAAATTTTACTAGTAATACCTTGAAATTCACTTTTAGAAACTTTGATTGTACCAAAATTGATATTTGTCATTATGATTTGCAGATTCAGTTGAAATTCATTTCCTTCTGCATAGTTCATCAAATCTTTAAATAAGCCTTTGCAAAGTGCTTCACATTTTTCAGTCATTAATATACAAATTATCAGAGTTCTAGAATATTCAGATCCAGCAGAGGTATGAATTATACAAAGTTTATAAAAAACAGTGAGGACAGTTTTGAAAGTGCAACCCATTAGCCAAAGTGATACGTTTGTTTTTCGATGTTAGATTTAGTGGTAAAAACAAGAAGTCTATCTTCTTTGATAGTGAAATCCTTAATCAAGAATAGTTCACTATTCAATGTATTTTGTGACACTGGTGGCACCTCAATATTAGCAACTATCTGACTCAGAAGGTATCTGAGCTTGTCAAATTATTTTTATTTTCTGAGAAAGGGAATTATTTGAAAGCAACCATGACACACTATGTGTGAAGGGTCAGAAGTTGTACATGGTTGAATAATTTGACAGAGGAGATTCGTATTCTTTTGCCTGCATTTTCACTTCTATGATCTTCAAAACACTTACACTGCTTGTATTTGAAGAGTGGTTGTGTCTACAAATTGTGTAAGTATATGCTGTCCATCTGAAAGTTTGATTATTGCTTAGTAGTCACATTAAAGCATTTTTTTGTTTTTACAGCTCCAATAAAAAACATCTTTTAAACTTCATATTTTACCATTAAATAACCCTATACTTAGACTTTCTGTGAGGGAAAAATTTCACAGATTTCTTCCATTGTGTTACAAGAAATACAGTAAGAGGGAATGATATTTAGGTTTTCCAATACCAAATTTCCAATACCCAAAAAGGTTTTAGTGAAGATTCTTTAGAGAGACAGAACCAGTAGACATATATATATATATATATATGTGTGTGTGTGTGTGTGTGTGTGTGTGTGTGTGTGTGTGTGTGTGTATAGATTTAGACTTCAGGGATTTTGATCATTTGGGATTACGGCATTCAGGATTGTGTCTTTCAGAACTGGGATCCAAACCTGTGATTCTCCTTCCCCAAACACTGCTGTCTAATAATGAGATAAACATCAGGCAAATTTCAACACAGAGGCTCCTACAACATACAAGATTTGTATGTCTAAAAACTAAGTTCATTAAGAACAAGAAAACTGAGAAACTCACTGTCAAGAGGAGTCTAATAAGACAAATAAATATAATGTGTTATCCTAGCTGAAATCCTAGAACAGAAAGATGGCATTAAGTAAAAGCTAAGGAAATCTGAATGAAATATAGACTTCAGTTTAACAATAGTTAATTAAACTTGGCTTATTAATTGTAACAAATATAGCATACTAATGTAAGATATTTATAATAGGAAAACCTGGCTGTGAGTGGTATATGAGACATTTTGTATGAATAGTACCTGTTCAATTTTTCTATAAATCTAAAACTGTTCTAAAACCAAGTCTGTTACTAAAAATTTTAAAGTCAATGATAAATCTATGGTAAGTGTTTTTATTTTGTTACTGTATTAGGGTTAATTTACATATAATTTCTGATGACTCAGCAGGAGTATCTGAGAATAAACTAACGATCTTCACATGAAAACTTTGAGCCAGATCTTTTAAGCTGAACAGAGAACAAGATAAAGCTGGCTCTCTTTTAAACATTTAGCATTTGAAGAGATTCAAAGGAAGACGTCTTTTCACAGCAAATAAATTTAAATATTTAAATTGTTATCAAGTGAAGTTGTAAAATCTCTTCTTCTGCAGGTGTTCATAAATAAGATTTTTTTTTTTTTTCGGATGGAATCTAATCAGGAGACAAAGTGATGGATGAGGTACTTTTGATTTGCTTCTTCTGATAAATTTAATATTACAGTAGTAAGTTGCCATCCTGAAGAAAATAATTGAACATTGGAAAATGATGAATAGTAGGAAGACATGACATAGATGAAATAGAGGCTTACACTGTACTTTAAACAATTAGCATGATGAAAAGCCTGCATTTTGGTACTGGACAGGTATTTATGTCCATTTCCCAATGTCAAAAACCCATTTATTTCATTATGCTTTTGTTCAACATTGTCTATAACTAATACAGTTTCCTAGTTGGTAGGTGTTAATACATTTCTATTAAAATTATTGTTTGTAAAAGAGAACATTTGAAATTTTAGAATAACAATACTGATGGTTTCCTGCCATTTTTTTTTTTCCAAAAAACATCTCCAGGGTTATAACTTACTCAAAAATTTTGTTGTGATTAGTTAAAATACAAGAACAAAAGAAAGGCAAATCTATATTTTGGCATGCCTCATTTACAAATTAATATTTTCTCAATGGTGATGAGCTATTACTATATAGTTAATGAAAATGTTATTTTTTTAATGAAATGGCATATGATTTATTTAGTCATTAAAAGAGTACAGCTGGCCGGGCGCGGTGCTCACGCCTGTAATCCCAGCACTTTGGGAGGCCGAGGTGGGCGGATCACGAGATCAGGAGATCGAGACCATCCTGGATAACATGGTGAAACCCCGTCTCTACTAAAGATACAAAAAATTAGTCGGGCATGGTGTCGGGCACCTGTAGTCGCAGCTACTTGGGAGGCTGAGGCAGGAGGATGGAGTGAAACTGGGAGGTGGAGGTTCCAATGAGCCGAGATCACACCACTGCCCTCCAGCCTGGGCGACAGAGCAACACTTTGTCTAAATAAATAAATAAATAAATAAATAAATAAATAAATAAATAAAAGTAGAGCTACATTTTACATTTTGTTAGTGAATCATCATCATAAGTTTCATGGTAATGCCTAAATTCAGTAGGCTTAAGGTTTTAAAATGTCTATGTGTCTTTAAAAAACATTTCAATAGCCTTAGGGCTACAAATAATTTCTGGTTATATGGATGAATTGTATAGTGGTGAAATCTGGACTTCTACTGTACACATCACCTGAATATTGTGCATTAAACCCAATAGGTACTTTTTTATCCCTCATCCTCCCACCCTACCGGTTTCTGAGTTTGTAGTGTTCATCATACTGCCTTTGCATACCCATAGCTTAGATCCCACTTATAAGTGAGAGCATGCAGTAATTGGTTTTTCCTTCCTGAGTTACTTCACTTAGGATAATGGCCTCCAGTTCCATTGAAGTTGCTGCAAAAGACATTCTTTCATTCCTCTTCATGGCTTAATAGTATTCCATGGTATATGTGCTACATTTTCTTTATCCACTTATCAGTTGATGGGCACTTACGGTGGTACGATATTTTTCCAATTGCGAATTGTGCTACAATAAACATATATATGAAGGTTTCATTTTGCTATAACAACTTATTTTGCTTTGGGCTAGATATCCAGTAGTGGGATTCCTGGATTGAATGGTAGATCTACTTTTAGTTCTTTGAGGAATCTCCATTCTGTTTTCCATAGAGGATGTACTAATTGACATTCCCACCAACCGTGTGTAAGCATTCTTTTTCACCACATCCACTCCAGAATAAATCGTTCGACTTTAAAATAATGGCCATTCAGGCTGGAGTAAGGTGGTATTTCATTGTAGTTTTAATTTGCCTTTTTCTGATGGTTACTGAGATTTTGCATTTTTTCATATGCTTGTTGGCCCTTGTATATCGTCTTTGTAGAAATTTCTGTTCATGTACTTTGCCCACGTTTTAATGGGATTATTTGTTATTTTTTTGATGATTTGTTGAGTTCCTTGTAGATTCTAGCTGTTATCCCTTTGTTGATGTATAATTCACAACTATTTTCTCTTATTCTATAGGTTATTTACTCTGTTACTTATTTCTTTAGATGTGGAGAAGCTTTTTCCTTAAGACATTTTGTAGGTACATAGTATGTGTATATATTTATGAGTTACATGAGATATTTTGATACAGACATTTAGTGTGTAATAATCACATCAGGGTAAATGAAGTACCCATCACTTCAACCACTTATCTTTTATTTATGTGACAAACAATCCAATTATACTTTTGTAGTTATTTAAAAATGTAAAATAAATTATTCTTCACTGTAGTTAACCTGTTGTCCTATCAAATACTAGATCTTATTCATTCTATTTAAATATATTTTCTGTGCCCACCAATCATCATCATTTCCACTTCCCACTGTCCTTTTCAGCCTTTGGTAACCATGATTATACTGTTTGTTTCATGAGTTAAATTGTTTTAATTTTTGTAACTCCCATAAATAAGTGAGAATGTGTGGTTTGTCTTTCTCTGTGTGGCTTATTTCACTTAATATAATTGGCTCCCAGTTCCATCCAGGTTAGTGCAAATGACACAAACTCATTTTTTATAGCTGAATAGTAATCAATTGTGTATATGTGCTAAATTCTCTTTAACCATTCACCTGTTGATGGACACTTAGGTTGCATCCAAACTTTGGCTATCATGAACAGTGCCGCAATTAACAAAGTGCAACTATCTGTTTGATATACAGATTTTCTTTCTTTGGAGTGCATACCTAACAGTGAGATTGCTGAATAATATGGTAGTTCTATTTTTAGTTTTTCAAGGAACCTCTAAACTGTTCTCCATAGTGGTTGTACTAATTTACATTCCTTTTTTTTCTACATCATTGCCAGCATTTGCTATTGGCTGTCTTTCAAATAAAAGCCATTTTAAATGGGATAAAATTTTATTTCATTGTAGTTTTGATTAGCATTTATTTGATGATCAGTGATGTTAAGCACCTTTTCATATACTTGTTTGCCATTTGTTTGTCTTTTTTGGGAGAAATGTCTATTCAGATCTTTTGTACATTTTCAATCAGACTATTAGATTTTTTTTTTTCCTATTGAGTTGCTTGAGCTCCTTATGTATTCTGTTCATTAATCCCTTGTAAGATGAATTGTTTGCAAATATTTTCTCCCATTATGGGGCTTTTCTCTTCACGTTGTTGGTTTTTTCCTTCTCTGTGAAGAAAGTATTTAACTTGTTGTTACCCCATTGTTTATTTTTGCTTTGGTTGCCTCCACTTTTGGGATATTATTCAAAACATCGTTTCCCATTCCACTGTCCTGGAGAGTTTCCCCAAAGTTTTCCATTAGCAGTTTCAGTTTGAGATCTTAGATTTAAATATTAAATCCAATTTGATTTGGTTTTTGTGTATGGTGAGAGATATGGGTCTAATTTTATTCTTTTGCATATGGGTAAGTCCAATTTTCCCAGCACTATTTATTGAAGAGACAGTCCTCTTTCCAATATATGTTCCTGGCAGCTTTATTGAAAATGAGTTCACTGTTGATATATGGATTTGTTTCTGGGTTCTCTACTCTGTTCCATTGATCTATGTGACTGTTTTTATGCGAGTACCATGCTATATTTGTAACTATAACTCTATAGTGTAATTTGAAGTTAGATAATGTGATTCCTCCAGTTTTGTTTTGACTGTTCTGGGTCTTTTGGGTTTTCATGAAAATTTTAATATTACTTTTTTCTATTTATTTGAAGAATGTCATTGGGTTTCCATATAAATTTTAATATTACATTTTTCTATTTCTTTGAAGAATGTCATTGGTATTTTAATAGAGATCACACTGAATCTGAGATTGCTTTCAATACTATGGACATTTTAACATTATTGGATTCTTTCAACCCATGAACATGGAACATCTTTCAAATTTTTGTGTCCTCTTTAATTTCTTGCATCAGTGTTTTATAGTTTTCATTGTTGAGATCTTTCACTTCTTTGGTTAAGTGTGTCCCTAGGTATTTTATTTTATTTGTACCTATTATAAATAGGATTACAGACAGATCAACGAGACAGAAAGTTAACAAGGATATCCAGGAACTGAACTCAACTCTGCACCAAACGGACCTAATAGATATCTACAGAACTCTCCACACCAAATCAACAGAATATACATTCTTCTCAGCACCACATGGCACTTATTCCAAAATTGACCACATAGTTGGAAGTAAAGCACTCCTTAGCAAATGTACAAGAACAGAAATTATAACAAACTGTCTCTCAGACCACAGTGCAATCAAACTAAAACTCAGGACTAAGAAACTCAATCAAAACAACTCAACTACATGGAAACTGAACAACCTGTTCCTGAATGACTACTGGGTACATAACGAAATGAAGGCAGAAATAAAGATGTTATTTGAAACCAATGAGAACAAAGATACAACATACTAGAATCTCTGGGACACATTTAAAGCAGTGTGTAGAGGGAAATTTATAGCACTAAATGCCCATAAGAGAAAGCAGGAAAGATATAAAATTGACACCCTAACATCACAATGAAAAGAACTAGAGAAGCAAGAGCAAACACATTCAAAAGCTAGCAGAAGGCAATACATAACTAAGATCAGAGAAGAACTGAAGGAGATAGAGACACAAAAAACCCTCCAAAAAATCAATGAAACCAGGAACTGGTTTTTTGAAAAGAGCAACAAAATTGATAGACCACTAGCAAGACTAATAAAGAAGAAAAGAGAGAAGAATCAAATAGATGCAATAAAAAATGATAAAGGGGATATCGCCACTGACCCCACAGAAATACAAACTACCATCAGAGAATACTATAAACACCTCTACGCAAATAAACTAGAAAACCTAGAAGAAATGGATAATTTCCTGGACACTTACACTCTTCCAAGACTAAACCAGGAAGAAGCTGAATCCCTGAATAGACCAATAGCAGGCTCTGAAATTGAGGCAATAATTAATAGCCTACC
Organism: Rhinopithecus roxellana; assembly: GCF_007565055.1. Taxonomy (NCBI): domain Eukaryota; kingdom Metazoa; phylum Chordata; class Mammalia; order Primates; family Cercopithecidae; genus Rhinopithecus; species Rhinopithecus roxellana. The sequence goes on from NC_044558.1 coordinate 33,523,426, forward strand.
AACCAAAAAAAGTCCAAGACCAGACGGATTCACAGCCAAATTCTACCAGAGGTACAAGGAGGAGCTGGTACCATTTCTTCTGAAACTATTCCAATCAATAGAAAAAAGAGGGAATCCTCCCTAACTCATTTTATGAGGCCAACATCATCCTCATACCAAAGCCTGGCAGAGACACAACAAAAAAAGAGAATTTTAGACCAATATCCCTGATGAACATCAATGCAAAAATCTTCAATAAAATACTGGCAAACCAAATCCAGCAGCACATCAAAAGCTTATCCACCATTATCATCCCTGGGATGCAAGGCTGGTTCAACATATTCAAATCAATAAACGTAATACAACATGTAAACAGAACCAAAGACAAAAACCACATGATTATCTCAATAGATGCAGAAAAGGCTTTTGACAAAATTCAACAGCACTTCATGCTAAAAACTCTCAATAAATTCGGTATTGATGGAACATATCTCAAAGTAATAAGAGCTATTTATGACAAACCCACAGTCAATATCATACTGAATGGGCAAAAACTGGAAGCATTCCCTTTGAAAACTGACACAAGACAGGGCTGCCCTCTCTCACCACTCCTATTCAACATAGTGTTAGAAGTTCTGGCTAGGGCAATCAGGCAAGGGAAAGAAATAAACGGTATTCAATTAGGAAAAGAAGAAGTCATATTGTCCCTGTTTGCAGATGATATGATTGTATATTTAGAGAACCCCATCATCTCAGCCCAAAATCTCCTTAGGCTGAAAAGCAACTTCAGTAAAATCTCAGGATACAAAATCAATGTGCAAAAATCGCAAGCATTCTTATACATCAATAACAGACAAACAGAGAGCCAAATCATGAATGAACTCCCATTCACAATAGCTTCAAACAGAGTAAAATACCTAGGAATCCAACTTATAAAGAATGTAAAGGACCTCTTCAAGGAGAACTACAAACCACTGCTCAGTGAAATCAAAGAGGACACAAACAAATGGAAGAACATACCATGCTCATGGATAGGAAGAATCAATATAGAGAAAGTGGCCACACTGCCCAAGGTAATTTATAGATTCAATGCCATCCCCATCAAGCTACCAGTGACTTTCTTCACAGAATTGGAAAAAATTGCTTTAAAGTTCATATGGAACCAAAAACGAACCCGCATTGCCAAGACAATCCTAAGCCAAAAGAACAAAGCTGGAGGCATCACACTACGTGACTTCAAACTATACTACAAGACTACGGTAACCAAAACAGCTTGGTACTGGTACCAAAACAGAGATATAGACCAATGGAACAGAACACAGCCCTCAGAAATAACACCACACATCTACTGCCATCTGATCTTTGACAAACCTGACAAAAACAAGAAATGCGGAAAGGATTCCCTATTTAATAAATGATACTGGGAAAATTGGCTAGCCATAAGTAGAAAGCTGAAACTGGATCCTTTCCTTATTCCTTATACGAAAATTAATTCAAGATGGATTAGAGACTTAAATGTTAGACCTAAAACCATAAAAACCCTAGAAGAAAACCTGGGTAATACCATTCATGACATAGGCATGGGCAAGGACTTCATGTCTAAAACATCAAAAGCAATGGCAACAAAAGCCAAAATTGACAAATGGGATCTAATTAAACTAAAGAGCTTCTGCACAGCTAAAGAAACTACCATCAGAATGAACAGGCAACCTACAGAATGGGAGAAAATTTTTGCAATGTACTCATCTGCCAAAGGGCTAATATCCAGAACCTACAAAGAACTCAAACAAATTTACAAGAAAAAAACAAAAAAAGCCTCATCAAAAAGTGGGCAAAAGATATGAACAGACACTTCTCAAAAGAAGACATTCATACAACCAACAGACACATGAAAAAATGCTCATCATCTCGTGTCATCAGAGAAATGCAAATCAAAACCACAATGAGATACCATCTCATACCAGTTAGAATGGCGATCATTAAAAAGTCAGGAAACAAAAGGTGCTGGAGAGGATGTGGGGAAATAGGAACACTTTTACACTGCTGGTGGGACTGGAAACTAGTTCAACCATTGTGGAAAACAGTGTGACGATTACTCAAGGATCTAGAACTAGAAATACCATTTGATCCAGCCATCCCATTACTGGGTATATACCCAAAGGTTTATAAATCATGCTGCTATAAAGACACATGCACTCGTATGTTTATTGCAGCACTATTCACAATAGCAAAGACTTCAAATCAACCCAAATGTCCATCAGTGACAGACTAGATTAAGAAAATGTGGCACATATACACCATGGAATACTATACAGCCATAAAAAATGATGATTTCGTGTCCTTTGTAGGGACATGGATGCAGCTGGAAACCATCATTCTCAGCAAACTATCGCAAGAACAGAAAACCAAACACTGCATGTTCTCACTCATAGGTGGGAATCGAACAATGAGATCACTTGGACAGGAAGGGGAACATCACACACCGGGTCCTATTGTGGGGAGAGGAGAGGGGGAAGGGATAGCATCAGGAGATATACCTAATGTAAATGATGAGTTAATGGGTGCAGCACACCAACATGGCACATGTATACATATGTAACAAAGCTGCACGTTGTGCACTTGTACCCTAAAACTTAAAGTATAATAATAAAAAAATAAATAGGATTACTTCTTTGAATTCTTTTTCAGATTGTTCAGTGTTGGCATATTGAAATGTTTCTGACTTGTGTGTGCTAATTTTGTATCCTGCAAATTTACTTAATTCATTTATCAGTTCTAACAGTTTTTTTGTGTGTGTTGTTTTAAGATTTTTCCAAATATGAGATTATATCATCTGCAAATAAGAATAACTTGACTTCTTCCATTCTAATTTGGAGACCCTTTATTTCTCTTTCTTGTCAGATGGATCTAGCTCAGAATTTGTGTACTTTGTTGAATAACAGTGGCGAAAGTGGGCATACTTTTGCTGTTCCAGATCTTAAAGGAAAGACTTTCAGATATTTCCATTTATTATGTACTATCTATGGGTCTGTTAGATATAGATTTTATCGTTTTGAGGAATTTCCTTCTATTCCCAGGTTTTTTAGAATTTTTATCATAATGGTGCTGAATTTTATCTAATATCTTTCTAGCATTGATTAAAATGATCATATGTGTTTGCCCTTCATTTTGTTGCTGTGATGTATTATGTTGATTAATTTGTGTATGTTGAACCATCCTTTAATCCCTGGGATATATCCCTCTTGGTGATGATGAAGAATCATTTTAAATGATTTTGCCTTTTCTAGTATTTTATTGAGGCTTTTGCATCAATATTAATCAGATATATTGTCCTGTAGTTTTCTTTGTTCTTCTTTTTTCTTTTTTGATTTATTTTTCTGGTTCGGTATCAGGGTAACACCGGCCTTACAGAATGAGTTTAGAAGTTGTCTCTCCTCTATTTTCTGGAATAGTTTGAGGAGGATTGTTATTAGTTCTTTAAATATTTAGTAAAATTCGGCAGTGAGGCCATCTGGCCCTAGGGTTTTTTTTTGCTGGGAGAATTTTGTTATTTCTTTGATCTCATTAATTGTAACAGCTCTGTTCAGGTTTTAGATTTCTTCATGGCCAAATCTTCCTAGGTTGTATGTGTCTAGAAATTTAGCCATTTCTTCCATGTTTTCTGATTTACTGGTGTACAGTTGCTCATATTAATCTCTAACAATCCATTGAATTTCTACAGTATTGGTTGTGATGTCTGCTTTTTCATCTGTGATTTTATTTATTTGGATCCTCTTTTATTCTTAGTTTGGCTAAAGGTTTGTTAATTTTGTTTGTCTTTCCAAAACGACTCTCCGTTTCATTGAAGTTTTGTATTTTTTTCATTTTAATTTCATTTATTTCTGTACTGATATTTATTATTTATTTTCTTCTACTAATTTGGGATTATATTTGCTCTTCCTTTACTAGTTCTTTAAGATGCATCATTAGGTTCTTTAAGTTTTTCCACTTTTTTGATGTAGTGCTAATTGCTATAAACTTTTTTTATTACTGCTTTTGCTGTATGCCATTTCTTTCCTTTTTTTTTTTTTTTTTTTTTTTTTTTTTTTTTTTTTTTTTTTTTTTTTGGTATGTTGTGTGATATGGTTTGGTTCTGTGACCCCATCCTAATCCCATCTCAAATTGTAATCTCTACATGTCATGGGAGGGGTGTGGTGGAAGATGACTGAATCATGGGGACAAACATCCCCCTTGCTGTTCTTGTGATGGTGAATCCTCAGGAGATCTGGGTGTTTGAAAGTGTGTGGCACTTCCCACTTTGCTCTCTCACTCCTGCTCCACCATGGTAAGACAAGCCGGCTTCCTCTTCACCTTTCACCATGATTGTATGTTTCCTGAGCCCTCTTAGGCTTCCTGTTAAGCCTGTGGAACTGTGAGTTAATTAAATCTCTTTTCTTCATTAATTAGCCAATCTTAGGTAGTTCTTTATAGCAGTGTGAGAACGTGATGTCTAATTTTATTCCATTGTGGTCAGATAGGATATTTGATATAATTTTAATTCTTTGACATTTTTAAGACTTATCTTGTGGCCTAATACATGGTCTGTCTTTGAGAATGATTTATGTGCTAAGGTGAAGAATGTGTACTCTGCAGCCATTGAGTGATATGTCTTAAAAATAGCTCATTTGGTCTACAGTGCAGATTAAATTTCTGTATTAATTTTCTGTGTGGATGACCTATCCAATGTTGAAAGTGGGGTGTTGTAGTCTTCAGTTATTATTGTGTCGGGATGAATTTCTCTTTAACTTTATTAATATTTGCTTGAGATAACTGGGTGCTCCAGTGATGTATGCATATATATTTATGATTGTTATATGCTCATGCTGAATTGACCCCTTTATTATTGTAGAGTTACTTTATATTTTATTCTTATAGTTATTGTCTTAAAATCTATTTTTTTCTGATATAACTATCGCTATTTTTTTTTATTTTTTATTTTTTGGTTTCTATTTGCATGGACTACTTTTTTCCATTCCTTTATTTTTGATCTATGGTGTTTTTATAGGTGAAGTATGTTTCTTGTAGGCAACAGATCATTGGACCTTATTTTTTCCTTTTTCTTTTTTAAACCCCCGATTGTATATTTTCTTTTTATTTTATTTTATTTTATTTTATTTTATTTTATTTTATTTTATTTTATTTTATTTTATTTTTTTGATGGAGTTTCTCTCTCCCTTATTGCCCAGGCTGGATTGGAGTGGAGTGGGACAATCTCATTGGCTGCAACCTCTGCTTCCCGGGTTCACACCATTCTCCTGCCTCAGCCTCCCGAGTAGCTGGAATTACAGGCACCCACCACCATACCCAACTAAGTTTTTGTACTTTTAGTAGAGATGAGGTTTCGCCATTTTGGCCAGGATGGTCTCGAACTCCTGACCTTGTTATCTGCCTGCCTTGGCCTCTCAAAGTACTGGGATTACAGGCGTGAGCCACCGTGCTGGCCCCCCAATTGTATATTTTCAAATAGCCTATCTTTAAGCTTGCTAATTCTTCCTTCTGCTCTATCAATTCTGCTGTTTAGAAACTCTAATACAATTGTCAGTATATCAGCTGCATTTTTTAGCTCCAGAATTTCTTCTTGTTTTCAATTATTTCAATCTCTGTTAAATTTCTCTGATAGAATACTAAATTTCTTCTCTGTGTTATCTTCAATTTCATAGTGTTTCCTAGAAACAGTTTTTTTTAATTCTCTGTCTGAAAAGTCACATGTCTCCATCTCTCCTAGATTGGCCACTGGTGCCTTATTTATTTTGTTTGGTGAGGTCATGTTTTCTGGATAGCGTTGATGCCTGTGAATTTTTATCAATATTTGAACATCGGAGATTTAGGTATTTGTTGTACTACTCACAGTTTGCACTTGTTTGTATCTGTCCTTCTTGGGAAGACTTTTCCATGTATTCACACGGATTTGAGTGTTGTGATCTAAGTCTTTGGTCACTGCAGCCATGTCTGTTTTAGGAGGCACTGTAAAACCAGTTATGCTGTGGATCCTCCAGGCTTGTAGAGGAACTACCCTGTTGGTCTGGAATAAGATTTTGGAAAGTTGCCTGGATTACCAGGCAGAGACTCTTCTTATCTTCCCTTATTTTGTCTCAAATTAATGGAGTCTCTCTCTGTGTGTGCTAAGCTTCATGGAGCTAGAGAACTGCATCTTTGTAGACAATACTACTGGAACTATAGTTGGTCAGTCCTAAATTCAGCACAGCACTGGGTCTCCCTAAAGGCTCACAATAACCACTGCCTGGCTACTGCTGATGTTCACTTAAGGCCCAAGGGCTCTACAATCAACAGGTGGCATATTCAGCCAGTGTTTCATCCTTTCCTTAAGGGCAGTGAGTTTCCTCTGGTCCTGGGCTGGTTCGAAGATGCCATCCAGGAGTGAGGGCCTGGAGTCAGAAACCCTTGGAATCTACTTGGTCCTTTATTCTACTACAGCTGAGCTGGCATCCGTGCTACATGACAAAGTTCTTTCCATTTTCCCTTCCCCTTTTCTTAAGCAGAAGAGTCTCTCCCCATGGCCACCACCAGCCCAGACATATGACAAGTACTGCCTGGCTACTGCTTATGTCCACTCAAGGACCAAGTTCCTTTAGTTAGCTTTTGGTGAATGCTGCCAGACTTGAGTCTCTACCTTCTGGGTAGTGGGCTTCTTTCTGGCCCAGAGTGTGTTCTGAAATGCTATCCAGTAGCCAAGGCTTGAAACTGGCAACCCCTAAGACTCCCTACTCCACTTTGGCCAAGCCAGTGCCCAAGCTGCAAGACAATATCCTCTTTATACTTTTCTCTCATTTCCTCAAGCATAATTGGTTTCTTCCTGTAGCTGCTATGCTGGTGATGTGCTGGGTCACACCTTAAGACAGCATAACTCTGAGTCTCATCCAGGACCCACAGCAAATACTGCCTGGTTGCCACTACTGATTATTCAGGGACCCTAGGGCTCTTTATTCAGCAGGTGATAAATTCTATCAGGACCAGGTCCCTCTCTTCAAGTCAGCTGGTTCTCTTCTGACCCAGGGTGTATTTAGAAATATTGTCCAGGAGCTAAGTCCTGGAATAGGGTCCTCCGAACTCTGCCTGATACCTTATTCTACTGTGGGTAATCAGGTATCCACACTTCAAGTCAAAGTTCTCTTTACTCTCTTCTCTTGTCTCCTCATTCAGAGGGAATGGGTCTCTCCAGGAGCCAGGACCTGTGCTGCCTGGCATTGAGGAAAGGTTTATGCAGGTACCCCCTGGCTGTTCCACCTAATATCTCACTCGTTTATATGCACACCAAGTCCACTGGCTCTGAGCCCAGCACAACAAAAGGACTCGCTCAGCAACTGCAATCTTTGTGACCCAGACTACTTTTCAAGTTTATTTAGAAACCCAGAATACTTTAGCCTAGAGTGGCAGGACTTGCCAGAACTCAGGTTCCAAACTCTGGATGGACAATGAACAATTCCCTTCTAGCTAGAGCTGGTCTAAATGCTCCCTCTGTGAGCACTGACTGAATTCTTCCTTGTATCACTTTCTGATATGTTTGGCAGCACAATGCAAAGTCCCCAGTCACTGTGTTCTTTCTCACCTACGTGCACAGATTGTCTCTCCATGCTACTGGGCCATTGCTAGGGGATATAGAAAAGAAGTAATGTACATGGTTCAAGAGTACTCTTCCTACCATCTTCAGTGCCTATTCCCTCAATATGATAAAATCTGATAGTGTGGGCCAGGCTTGGTGACTCACACCTGTAATCCCAGCACTTTGGGAGGCCAAAGTGGGCAGATCACAAGGTCAAGAGCTCGAGACCATCCTGGCCAACATGGTGAAACCCCATCTCTACTAAAAACACAAAAATTAGCTGGGCATGGTGGCGTATGACTGTAGTCCTAGCTACTTGGGAGGCTGAAGCAGGACAATCACTTGAACCTGGGTGGTTGAGGTTGCAGTGAGCCAAGATTGCACCACTGCACTCCAGCTTGGTGACAGAGTGAGACTTTGGAAAAAAAAAAAAAGAGAAAGAGAAAGAGAGAGAGAGACAGAGAGGGAGAGAGAGAAAGAGAGAGAGAGAGAGAGAAAGAGAGAGAGAAAGAAAGAAAGAAAGAAAAAGAAAGAAAGAGAAAGAGAAGAAAGAAAGAAAGAAAGAAAGAAAGAAAGAAAGAAAGAAAGAAAGAAAGAAAGAAAGAAAGAAAGAAAGAAAGAAAGAAAGAAAGAAAGAGAAAAAGAGAGAGAGAGAGAGAAAGAAAGAAAGAGAGAGACAAAAACAAAAGCACATTTTGGTTCTAATGAAGGTGTTTTTTGTTTGGATAGTTGTTCTATTTGCTGTTCTTGTAAGTGTTATAACCACTAGAGGCTTCTCTCCAGCCTTTCTCTGTCTCCTCTCTGCAGCAAATTTTTAGTTTAATTAGGTCCCATTTATTCATCTTTGTTTTAGTTGTATTTACTTTCGGGGTCTTAGTCATAAATTATTTGCCTAGGCCAATGTCCTGGAGAGGTTTTCTTCTGAAATTTTTATAATTTTGATTCTTAGATTTAAGTCTTTTATTCATCTTGTGTTAATTTTTGTATATGGTGAGAGATAATGCTCCCATTTCATTCTTCTATTTGTGACTATCCAATTTTCCCAACACCATTACTGAATAGAGTGTCCTTTCCCCAGAGTAGGTTTCCATCTGCTTTGTTGAAAATCAGTTGGTTCTAAGTATTTGGCTTCATTTCTGGGTTCTCTGTTATGTTTCATAGGTCTATGTGTCTACTTTTGTACCAGTACCAGGCTGTTTTGGTTTCTATAACTCTGTAGTATCAATTGAAGTCAGGAAATGTGGTGCCTCCATGTTTGTTCTTTTTGCTTTGGATTGCTTTGGCTCTTCAGGCTCTTTTTTAGTTCCATATAAATTTTAAGATTTTATTTTATAGTTCATTAAAATGGCATTAGTATATTTATAGCACTTGTGAATCTGTTGACTGCTTTGGATCACAGAGTCATTTTCACAATATCTATTATTGTAATCCATGAGCATTGGATGTTTTTTCCTTTTTTTGTGTGTCACGTGTGATTTATTTTATCAATGTTTTGTACTTCTCTTTGTAGAGATCTTTTATCTCCTGAATTAAGTTGTATTATTTTTTGTAGCCTTTTTAAAAAGACTTGAAAACTGCTTTTTTTTTTTTTTTTTTTTTTTTTTTTTTTTTTTTTTTTTTAGGTGACAGTGTTCAATATCTAATGCTGGTGAAAATGGAGAAAAATTGGATCTCTCATACAATTGTGGTTGGAATGTAAAATGTTACAGCAGTTGTCAAAAATAATCTGTTAATTTATTTAAAGAGAAAAAAACTAGGCCAGGTAGAGCGCCTCATAGCGATAATTCCAACACTTTGGGAGGCTGAGTCAAGAGGATCACTTGAGGCCAGGAGTTCAAGATCAGCCTGGGCAACATAGTGAGACACCATCACTACAAAATTTAAAAAAAAATAATTACCCAGGCATGGTGACACGTGCCTGCAGTACCAGTTACTTGAGAGGCTGAGGTGGAAGGATTGCTCGAGCACATGAGTTTGAGGGTACAGTGAGCTATGATCACGTCACTTCACTTCATCCTGGACAACAGAGAAAGACCCTGTCTTTAATCAAACAAACAAGCAAACAAACAAAAAAACAGCTAAACATATATTCAACATGTGATCCAGAAACTGCATTTCTGTCCATTATCCCAAAGAAATAGAAACCTAATTCCACAGAAAAAAACTATATGTGAATGTGCATAGTAGCATATATCTCCAACCTGAAAACAACTAAAATATCCCTCTATAGGTGCGTGGTTAAACAAATTATAGTACTTCTATATCATGTAATACTACTCAGCAATAAAAATAAATGAACTATTGACAAACAGAATTACTTGGATGAGTCTCAAGGGCATTATTTTGAGAAGAAAAATGCCAATATAAAAACATCGCACACTGTATTATTTATTTTTAATCATATTCTTGAAATTACAAAATTATAGAGAAGAAAGGCAAATTAGTCATTACTATGCATTGAAGATATTGGGAGGAAGGGTAACGAGGGTGACTATAAAAAGCAATTTGAGAAAGATCTTGCTGGTGATTAACTAGTTCTTCACCTTGATTGAATGGTGACTATACAATTTACACATATTAAATGACATGAAAATATACACACAGTTTGTACCATTGACAAATTCCTGATCTTGATATTGTACTATAATTGCAAAATGTAAGTTTCTCTCATAGGAGAAACTGAGTGAAGAGTACCCTGATCCTTTCTACACTGCCTTTGTGAATCGATGACTATTTCAAAATGAAAAGCTAAAACACAAACACCCATAGAAATATATGCACACGAATTATAATCCTGTTGAACATGAGTATAGATTTAGGGTAAATAAAGCCATTAAGAGGATGGAGTGAAGTTACATCAAAATACCTAAGTCTCTTTTTATGTATATTCTCCTTTTTCAAATGACATATATATATATATATTTTTTTTTTTCCTCAGAAATAATACCACACATCTACAGCCATCTGATCTTTGACAAACCTGACAAAAACAAGAAATGCGGAAAGGATTCCCTATTTAATAAATGGTGCTGGGAAAATTGGCTAGCCATAAGTAGAAAGCTGAAACTGGATCCTTTCCTTACTCCTTATACGAAAATTAATTCAAGATGGATTAGAGACTTAAATGTTAGACCGAATACCATAAAAACCCTAGAAGAAAACCTAGATAATACCATTCAGGACACAGGCATGGGCAAAGACTTCATGTCTAAAACATATATATCTATCTTAATGCAGAATTTGGTAGAAAATGAGATTATGTATCTGAGCACAAGCTTGAAGCTGGGGATCAAAGGCAATACTGAAACCTGTGAAGTCCCACAGATGGTGGATTACATAAAGGGAACATCTTGGAAGGGGATTTATGTATATGTGTATGGGCACACAACACAGATTTGTCTACTCCCCACCAGCTGCCACTGGGAGTAGTACTTTATTAAGGTATGAACCAGCTGGGCAGATGTCTGGCACAAGTCTAAAAGCACGATAAGCCTTCATAGAATATATTTAAAATATGAAGCTGCTAATTCATTTCTCATAGCCACTCATTAACATAACTGGCAGAAAGTTTTTTTTTTTGTTTGTTTGTTTGTTTTGCTCCAATTAAAGTAGCAACTTAAAAGTTGGTGAGGATGAGGAGTACTATATTTCTAAGTATTTGGGGACTTGGCAGCTTCATGTTGTGTATGATAATGGAAGACTATATCACTAACTTAAAAATAAGCCTGATTGTGGTATGATCTTGGCAGTCACAAGCAACTGTAAATTGTGCAATAAGTTTTAAAATGCATGGCATAATACTACTTATGGTGAATGGGTAATTTATTTTTAAACATTTAAATTTTATATAAATTAGTATTCTTCTAAAAATACTGCCACATTGAGAAAGCTAAAATTGAAAAAAGAAGGGACTACCCAAGAGTAGAAAATATTTTGTCACATTAAAAATCTGAAAAATATGTTGTAAGCATATTTCATTCCTATATATTCCAGACCGTATCTGGAATATATAGGTATGCATCTAAATGCATTTTAGGTATGCATCTAAATGATTTTCTTTTATATGAAAAAATAATCAGTAGTCCAATACTAATTTGAAATGCTACATTTTTCTTTTTTGCTGGTTTTATATACATGGTATATAAAAGAGGGCACAAGACAAGGATGCCTTCTCTCATCACTCCTATTCAACAGAGTATTGGAAGTTCTGGCCAGGGCAATCAGGCAAGAGAAAGAAAGAAAGTCCATTAGACTAACAGCAGATCTCTCAGCAGAAATCCTACAGGCCAGAAGGGGGGGGTGGGCGGTGGCAATATTCAACATTCTTAAAGAAAAGAATTTTCAATCCATAATTTCATATCCAGCCAAACTAAGCATCATAAGCAACAGAGAAATAAAATCCTTTCCAGACAAGCAAATGCTGAGGGATTTAGTTACAACCAGGTCTGCCCGGGAAGAACTCCTAAATGAAGCACTGAATATGGAATGGAAAAACCAGTACCGGCCACTGCAAAAACACACCAAAACATAAAGACCAATGACACTATGAAGAAACTGCATCAATTAGTGTGCAAAAATAACCAAATAGCATCATGATGACAGGATCAAACACACACAAAATGATACTAACCTTAAATTTCAATGGGCTAAATGCCCAAATTAGAAGACATAGATGGAAAAATTGGATAAGGAGTTAAGATCCATCAGTGTGCTATATTCAAAAGACTCATCTTACGTGCAAAAACACGCATAAACTCAAAATAAAGGGATGGAGGAATATTTACCAAGCAAAAGGAAAGTAAAAAAAAGGAGGGGTTGCGATCCTAGTCTCTTATCAGTCTTTAAACCAACAAAGATCAAAAATCAAAGAAAGGCATTACATAATGATAAAAGGAACAATTCAACAAGAAAAGCCAACTATTTTAAATATTTATGTACCCAATACAGGAGCAGCAAGTTTCAGAAAACAAGTTCTTAGAGACTTACAGAGAGACTTAGGCTCCCACACAGTAATAGTGGGAGACTTTAACACCCCAATGTCAGTATTAGACAGGCCAATGAGACAGAAAATTAACAAGGATATTCAGTCCTTGAACTCAGCTCTGGATCAAGTGGACCTAGTAGACGTCTATAGAATTCTCTACCCCAAATCAATAGGATATACATTCTTCTCAGTGCTACATGACGCTTATTCTAAAATTGGCCATATAACTGGAAGTAAAACACTTCTCAGCCAATGCAAAAGAACTGAAATCATACCAGAATCTCAGACCACAGTACAATCAAATTAGAACTCAGGATTAAGAAACTCACTCAAAACCACACAATTTCATGGAAATTGAACAACCTGCTCCTGAATGACTCTTGAGTAAATAATGAAATTAAGGCAGAAATCAAGTTATTTGAAACCAATGAAAACAAAGAGACAAAGTACCAGAATCTCTGGGACTCAGCTAAAGCAGTGTTAAGAAGGAAACTTGTAGCACTAAATGCCACATCAGAAAGCTACAAAGATCTCAAATAGACACCCTAATATCACACTTAAAAGAACTAGAGAGGCAAGAGCAAACTAATCCAAAAGCTGGTAGAAGACAAGAAATAACTAATATGAGAAGAGAGTTGAAGGTAATAGAGACATTAAAAACCCTTCAAAAATCAATAAATGCAGGAGCTGGTTTCTGAAAAAAATTAATGAAATAGATAGACTGCTATATAGACTAATAAAGAAGAAGAAGAGAGAAAAATCGAATAGACACAGTAAAAATTGATAAAGAGGATATCACCACTGACTCCACAGAAATACAAACTACCACCAGAGAATACTATAAACACCTCTACAAAAATAAACTAGAAAATCTAGAACAAATGGATAAATTCCTGGACACATACACCTACCAAGTGTAAGCCAGGAAGAAGTTTAATCCCTGAATAGACCAATAACAAGTTCTGAAATTGAGGCAGTAATTAATAGCCTACCAACCAAAAAAAGCCCAGGACCAGAGAGATTCACAACTGAATTCTACCAGAAATACAAAGAAGAACTGGTACCATTCCTTCTGAAACTATTCCAAACAATTGAAATGGAGAGACCCTATCCTAACTCATTTTATGAAGCCAGCATCATCCTGATACGAAAAACAGGAGACACACCAATAAAAGAAAACATCAGGCCAATAGTCCTGATTGAACATCAACGTGAAAATCTTCAGTATAATACTGGCAAACTGGGTGTGAATCCAGCAACACATCAAAGACGTATCCACCATGATCAAGTTGGTTTCATACCTGGGCTGCAAAGCTGGTTCAACATATGCAAATCAATAAACGTAATCCATCACATAAACAGAACCACGGACAAAAACTGCATGATTATCTCAATAGATGCAGACAAGGCCTTCAATAAAATTCAACATCCCTTTGTGCTAAAAACTCTCAATAAACTAGGTATTGATGTAACATCTCAAAATAATAAGTGCTGTTTATGACAAACCCATAGCCAATATCATATTGAATAGGCAAAAGCTGGAAGCATTCCCTCTGAAAACCAGTACACAACAAGGATGCTCTCTGTCACCACTTCTATTCAATATAGTATAGGAAGTTCTGGCAAGGGCAATCAGGCAACAGAAAGACATAAAGGGTATTCAAATAAGAAAAGAGAAAGTCAAGTTGTCTCTGTTTATGGATGACATGATTTTATATTTACAAAAAGCCATCATCTTGGTCCAAAAACTCCTTGAACTGACAAGCAACTTCAGCAAAGTCTCAGGATACAAAATCAATGTGCAAAAATAACAAGCATTTCTTTACACCAACAATAAGCAAGCAGTGAGCCAAATCATGAATGACCTCCCATTCACAATCACACAAAGATAATAAAATACCTAGGAATACAGCTAAAAAGGGATGTGAAGGGCCTCTTCAAGGAGAACTACAAACCACTGCTCAAGTAAATAAGAGAGGACACAAACAAATGGAAAAACAGTCCATGCTCATGGATAAGAAGAATCAATATCATGAAAATGGCCACACTGCCCAAAGGAATTTATAGATTGGATGCTATTCCTATCAAACTACCATTGACATTTTTCACAGAATTATAAAAAACTACTTTAAATTTCATATGGAACCAAATAAGAGCCCATATATCCAAGACAACCCTAAGCAAAAAGAAGAAAGCTGGAGGCATCACGCTACCTGACTTCAAACTATACTTTAATGCTACAGTAGCCAAAACAGCATGGTGCTGGTACCAAAACACATATATAGACCCATGGAACAGAACAGAGGCCTCAGAAATAACACCATACATCTACAACCATCTGAACTTTGACAAACCTGACAAAAACAAGCAATGGGGAAAGAATTCCCTATTTAATAAATGGTGTTGGGAAAAATGGCTAGCCATATGCAGAAAACTGAAACTGGATACTTTCCTTACGCATTATACAAAAATTAACTGAAGATGGATTAAAGACTTAAGCATAAGACCTAAAACCATAAAAACCCTAAAAGAAAACCTAGACAATATCATTCAGGACATAGGCATGGGCAAAGACTTCAAGACAAAAATGCCAAAAGTAATTGCAACAAAAGCCAAAAATAACAAATTTGATCTAATTAAACTGAAGAACTTCTGCACAGCAAAAGAAACTATTGGCATAGTGAACAAGCAACCTACAGAATTGGAGAAAATTTTTGCAATCTATCCATCTGACAAAGGTCTAATATCCAAAATTTACAAGGAAGTTAAAGATATTTACAAGAACAAAACAACTCCATAAAAAAGTGGGCAAAGGATATGAACAGACACTTCTCAAAATAAGTCATTTACGTGGCCAAAAAAGCTGAAAAACAGCTCAACATCACTGGTCAGAGAAATGCAAATCAAAACCAACATGAGATACCATCTCACACCAGTCAGTATGGTGATTATTAAAAAGTCAGGAAACAATAGATGATGGCAAAGCTATGGAGAAATAGGAAAGCTTTTACACTGTTGGAGGGAATGTAAGTTAGTTTAACCATTGTGGAAGACAGTATGGGAATTCCTCAAGGATCTGGAACCAGAAATACCATTTGACCCAGTAATCCCATTCGTGGGTATATACCCAAAGGAATATAAATGATTTGACTATAAAGACATATGCACATATCTGTTTACTGCAGCACTATTTACCATAGCAAAGACATAGAACCAACTGAAATGGCCATCAATGATAGATTGGATAAAGAAAATGTGATATATATATACACCATGGAATACTATGCAGTCATAAAAAGAAATGAGATAATCTCATTTGCAGGGACATGGATGAAGCTGGAAGCCATTATCCTCAGCAAATTAACACAGGAATAGAAAACTGAACACCATGTGTTCTCACTCATAAATGGGAGTTGAACATTGAGAACACATGGACACAGAGAGGGGAACAACACACACCAGGGGTTGTTGGGAGGTGAGGAGTCATGGGATGGTACTTAGAGGATGGGTTGGTAGGAGCAGGAAAGCTCCATGGCACACTTATATCTATGTAATAAACCTGCACATTCTGTACATGTATCCCATTTTCTGTTTTTTAGAAAAAATGAAGAAAAAAATTCTACTTTATGTTTAATTATTGAATAGTAATAAAATCAGTCTGGTTACTAACGAGGGCATGACATTTTAGACATATTTTTCTGAGTCAGGAATGGCAACATTAGAATTGGCTCAATCTAGTTGAAGAAAGATAAATAAATATGTCAATAATAAACACAATCCTTTTTATTATAGTGGCAATAAACTTCTTCCATTAGAGAATCTGAAAGGACTAGTTATAATTTAAATAGATCTTTTAGATTTTCTGAGAGTTTGAGTGTTTAAAATTATATTAATTTTTATTATCTTAGCAATAAGCACAGATAAATTGAATTTACAATAAATGAATTAGTTCCGGTAGGTATTAGATCCTGATTAAATATCAAGGAAATTTGGTAAGCTCATACACACTGTATGTTCCTTTTACTCCATGTGCCCTTGTGTATGTGTGTGTGCACTGCTTATGAGTTTTTCTCATAGTGCAATGTACTTGTTCTTAGAAAAATGTGCTCTTTGGTCACCTGGTGCCTCAGAAAGAGAATTCTGAGATGGGTATAAATCTATAGGCTATGGTAGTAACATTAAGTTGCTTATCCTACATGAGCTTTTTTTTTAAAGCTATATTTTACAACTTTTTTTTGTTAAATTCTATATATAATATAAATAGGCAAATGAAAGACTTAAAAGATATATAGTTATTATTATATATTTATTGTTATAATAAATACTCAAATCTTGCAAAAGAGTAAAACAGAGTTCTCTGAGCCCACTTTCTATTAATGTATCAGAAAACGGTATGTGCTGTGGCCTATGTTTTCATGCAGACCTTCTGGGAATGTACATCTAGATAAACTTATATTTTAATCTAAGCTTTCATCACCTCAATCAAAAATAAAATTCTAGATGTTTCGTGGGAAGCATGAGTAAATGTAGCAGTGTATACAATCTATCTCTGAAATGCAATTCCCGCTGGCCACCCCACAAAAAGTGAGGTGAACTCTCATAACTGGAACACATAACTTGGAACACATAAATAATGCTATTCACGGTGGTTTGCTTTCAGGCTAGTCTTCAAATCCACTTAACCAAAAATGTAATTTAAATATTGATTATAATCTCCATATGTAACTACTTTTTACGGGAAAATGTATCAATATGTCCTTCTCATAGAAGCACTAATGTCGAACTAGTTATTATTTTACTTTTTTAGTCTTTTAACTTTTGAAAAGAGGTTGCAAACACTCTACTTGGTGTGGTAGATTAGATTCTTTTTCAGCAAATACTCACTACTTAACCTGTCCCTATCCATGGGAAGAGTATACTTCCTTGTTCCATTGATGTTAGTTTTTGGTCTCTCCTTAAGAGGAGTGCACTTCCTCCCTCCTTGACTCAGGGCTTGCCCCTGTGACTTGCTTTGGTAAGTGCATGGGATCCCTGCAGAGCCTTTAAAGGTGCTTGCCATCCTGATTGTTTGTCATTGTCTTGCGAGACCACACCCACACCTTGAGCAGACCCTACCTTTCTATCCTTGGCCCCAGAATGAAATATGGAGCAAAGGCACCCAGGAACCCATAGATGTGAGAGTAAAAAATACATTATTCATGTAACTTGTCACTGGTCTTTTGTGGCTGTTTGTTATGAAGAATTACTGAAACACATACAACCCCCTACAAATCTATGCAGGATGCTTCAAAGTGAGTAAGAGTTTGAAAAACAACAACAACAACAACAACAACAACAACAAGATCTATGTGGAAGTTAAGGGCATACAATTTTGCATGTAAAGGGAATGATGCTCAAAATTTTATCACTTAAATTGGTTCCGATTCTTTATAAAAGAAAAACGTAGTGAATTAAAAACCAAGGCAACAATGCATTCTTGGAAAATGCTGCTTTCTTCCCCATTTCCTTGCTATAATTGGTTCTAACACAAATGACCATGGGGAAGATGTATAATGAAAGAAAATGAATGATGGTCATTTTAAAACATTAACCAGTGAGAATAAAACTAATGAAGGAAATAATCGTATATTTGTATAATAAAGTAACGGGGGCTCTGAAAACAAAATAAAAAGATGGAAAGTCAATTTAGTAGTCAAGAAATAAAAGAAAAAATGGTGATATGAAGTTTAGATAGAAATCAAGGGCAAAAACAATTAAGGAAATATTATAAAATTATGAAGGCACATGCAATAATAGTGCTGGGAAAACAAGAAAAATATTACAACTCAAAGTTTCATGCCAAATGACTCTGAAGAAGAGACTCCCTTATAAGTAAGCTTAAGAAGGGTTTACCGTCATCAGAGGTGAACATCCTTGCTCACCACTGGAAAGTTTTTTATAATGAAGATAGGGAGAAAAGGTATATTGGGGTAGCCCTGATAGCACATAAGGAATATCCAGGAAAACAAGATGTCTAAGTCTTGGGCTCCTTATTTATATCATACCACTTTTCTAAGAACGATTTTGCTCCAAACCACACTCTGACTACTAAGAAAGAATTGGCATTTGATTTCCATGAACAAGTCAACTATTTCATTGGTTGCTAGGGAGGAAACAAAAATCAATAATAAGCACCAACATTTAGTGCATTTAAAGGCATACTGATGAATTAAGCACATTCATTTTTAAAGCTTGATGCTGATAGTTATTCAGATGCTATAGAATAGAAAGGCAAACAAGTATAAAACAAAACATCCCTAAGAGATTTGCAGGGAAATGTGATTGTGTATAGTTTTATTAATTTTGACATGATGCATCACAAATTTCCCCAGGTAATTTGTCTAAATCTTTGTTTTGGCCAGGAAAAAAATAATGCACAGATTTTTACTCATCAGACAAAAACTTCTCAAGAGAAAACACACTAAAAAAATTACATTTGATTGTTGCTTTTTTTTTTTAATCACAAACTAGAATCTGCTTCAAGGTTCAAATATTATTTGAAATAAAAATTCACAATTCAGGCATTCCTTAACTCTTCCACAAATTTATGTATTTTAGACTAGAGTTGACAAAATGAGGAACACATTCAATTTGCATAGATGAATGTACAAAACTTTGGAATGTTATAATCTTACTAAATCTTTACTAAGTAAAAATTGTGAATAATTGTAAATAAATGCCCATGTTTTAACTTTTGTGAAAAACACATAAGTAGTAGAAACAACTATTAATCTAGATACAGAATTATCTTCCCAATTATGATGATGTCAATAGTTAGAGATAAATGCAGTGATTTGTAGTTATGGTACTTAATTGGTCAGATATCATTGTACTTCCCTGAATGATTTTCTCATCTGTAGGTCAAAAGGCCAGAAATTGTAGCATTTATAATTTACTAATTAGGGATTTCCTCAAAAGTTACTATTGTTGCTGTTGCTGAAATTTTTTCTGTCAAATGTCTGATTTTTTTTTTTTTTTTTTTCTTGAGACGGAGTTTTGTTCCTGTTGTCTTGGCTGGAGTGCAATGGCACTATCTCAGTTCACTGCAACCTCTGCCTCCCAGGTTCAAGCAATTATCCTGCCTCAGCCTCCCAAGTAGCTGGGATTGCAGGCGCCCACCACCACGCCCAGCTAATTTTTATATTTTCAGTAGACATGGGGTTTCAACACTTGGCCAAGCTAGTCTTGAACTCCTGACCTAAGGTGATCCGCCTGCCTCAGCCTCCCAGAGTGCTGGGATTATAGGTATGAGTCATCATGCCTGGCCAAATGACTGATTTTAAACAGTTCCACTGAGGTATACTTGATATAATATAAACAACATATTTAAATATACATGTTGATGAGCTTTGACATATATATGGACCCATAATCCCATCACCACAAATTATAAAATTAACATATGCAAAACATTCAAAGTTTACTTGTATCACTTTTTAATCCAGATTCTTTTCCACCTCTACCCCTTCCCCAGAGAAACACTGCTTTGCGTATTGTAACTATAAATTAGTGTGCATTTTCTAGAATATTATATAAACAGAATGCAGTTGTCATTTAGTATATGCAGGTAATTAGTTTCAGAACCCCCAAGGGGACTAACATCTGTAAATACTCAAACTCCTTATATAAACCAGTGCAGTATTTCAATATATCCTACGCACCTCCTCCTGTATACTTCAAATCCTCTCTAGTTTAATTATAATACCAAATACAGTGTAAGTGCTATGTAAATAGTTGTTATCCTGTATTTTAAAATTTGCATTATTTTCTATTATGGTATTGTTTTTTATTTTCTTTTTCCAAATATTTTTCATCTTCAGTTAGTTGAATCCACAGATGTAGAACTTATGCATACAACGGGGCAAGTGTAATAAATTATGTATTATTTATGATTATTATTTTCAGCATTACTATTTTGAGAATCATTTGTTATGTGTATTGACAAATTGTTCTTGGTATTGATGAGTTACTCCTTCATAAGGATATATGATACTGTGTATATCAATTTCCATTTGATGTACACTTCAAATTGTTTCTCATGTGGGGTACTACAAATAATGCTGCTATGAACATTTATAGACAAACCTTTGTATAAGCACCTGCCTTCATTTCTCTTTAAAGTACCCAAGAGGTTAATGGTTGGATCATATTACTAGCGTATGTTTAACCTTTTAAGAAACTGTCATCTGGTTTTCCAAAATAGTTAGGCCATTTGACATTCCCATCAGAAGTGTATGACAGGAAATACATGACCTTAGTTTAGGAAAATATTTGTCAGACATAACATCAAAAGTATGACCCATTTTTTAATGATGATTTGGAGCTACTCTCAATTTTTAAATTGTGTGTGTGTGTGTGTGTGTGTGTGTGTGTTTGAAAGACAGTGTTAAGAGAACCAGAAGACATAAGCTGAAAGAAAACATTTGAAAATAGCAGATAAAGGGCCTATATCCAGAATACATAGTGAATTCTCAAGACTTAATGAGGGAACATAAACAAGGCAAGTTAAAACAAAATGGACAAAAGGACTAAGACATTTCACCAAAAGGGCATATGGATGCCAACTACACACACAAACAGATATTAAACATTATTGGTTATTAGGGAATTGCAAATTAAAATTGTAATGAGATATCACTGTACATCTACATTTTTAATATAGCCAATGTATTAAAATGGTTATATGAAAAAAAAAAACCTGAGAATACCAAGTGCTAATACGGTTATAGAATAATTGAAACTGTCATGCATTATTTGTAGTAATTATTTGTGAGAAAGCAAAATGACACAGCCACTGTGGAATATTGTTATGGTTTCTAAAATTTTTAAGCATGTACTTACTTGATGACTCAATTATCTTATACCTTAGATATTTACTCAACAGAAAAGAAAACTCATGTTTATTAAAAACCTTGTATGTGAATACATATAGCAGTTTAGTACATCATTTCCCAAATCTAGAAACAACCCAAATGTTCTTTCAATGATGTTTGGATAAAGAAACGATGCTATGTCCATAAAATGTATTACTGTGTATTAAGCAATCAAAAGAAACAAGCTTGATGCATAGAAAAATAATTCTGAATTGTACCTGTGTTAAGCTAAATGAAAGGAGCCAGATTCAAAGGATGTATATTGAATGATTCTGGAAAAGGAAAAATTATAAGAACAGATAATTAGTTGCTAGAGGTTAGGGGAGGAGGAAAATCTGACTGCCAAGGGAGTAGCTAGCATAGATGAATATTGCTGGAGGCTGTTGTAGCTGTTCTGTATCTCAATTATGATGATGATTACATGACTCTGAATTTGTCAAAACTCATAAAACTACACATCAAAAAGTAAATTCTACCATAAGGAAATTTTAAAATCTATTTTAAAAATCCTGTCTTTTGACCCATGGATTTAAAAAACATAGTGTAATAAAAGTTAACATTCCCTTTTCATTTTATTTTATTTTATTTTATTTTTATTTTTTTTTTATTATACTTTAAATTCTAGGGTACATGTGCATAACGTGCAGGTTTGTTACATATGTATACTTATGCCATGTTGGTGTGCTGCACCCATCAACTCGTCAGCACCCACCAATTCATCATTTATATCATGTATAACTCCCCAATGCAATCCCTTCCTCCTCCCCCCTCCCCCTCCCCATGATAGGCCCCAGTGCGTGATGTTCCCCTTCCCGAGTCCAAGTGATCTCATTGTTCAGTTCCCACCTATGAGTGAGAACATGCGGTGTTTGGTTTTCTGTTCTTGTGATAGTTTGCTAAGAATGATGGCTTCCAGCTGCATACATGTCCCTACAAAGGACGCAAACTCATCCTTTTTTATGGCTGCATAGTATTCCATGGTGTATATGTGCCACATTTTCTTAATCCAGTCTGTCACAGATGGACATTTGGGTTGATTCCAAGTCTTTGCTATTGTGAATAGTGCCTCAATAAACATACGTGTACATGTGTCTTTGTAGTAGAATAATTTATAATCCTTTGGGTATATACCCAGTAGTGGGATGGCTGGGTCATATGGTACATCTAGTTCTAGATCCTTGAGGAATTGCCATACTGTTTTCCATAATGGTTGAACTAGTTTACAATCCCACCAACAGTGTAAAAGTGTTCCTATTTCTCCACATCCTCTCCAACACCTGTTGTTTCCTGACTTCTTAATGATTGCCATTCTAACTGGTGTGAGATGGTATCTCATTGTGGTTTTGATTTGCATTTCTCTGATGGCGAGTGATGATGAGCATTTTTTCATGTGTCTGTTGGCTGTATGAATATCTTCTTTTGAGAAATGTCTGTTCATATCCTTTGCCCACTTTTTGATGGGGTTGTTTGTTTTTTTCTTGTATATTTGTTTGAGTTCTTTGTAGATTCTGGATATTAGCCCTTTGTCAGATGAGTAGGTTGCAAAAATTTTCTCCCATTCTGTAGGTTGCCTATTCACTCTCATGGTAGTTTCTTTTGCTGTGCAAAAGCTCTTTAGTTTAATTAGATCCCATTTGTCAATTTTTGCTTTTGCTGCCGTTGCTTTTGGTGTTTTAGACATGAAGTCCTTGTCCATGCCTATGTCCTGAATGGTACTACCTAGATTTTCTTCTAGGGTTTTTATGGTATTAGGTCTAACATTTAAGTCTCTAATCCATCTTGAATTAATCTTCGTATAAGGGGTAAGGAGAGGATCCAGTTTCAGCTTTCTACTTATGGCTAGCCAATTTTCCCAGCACCATTTATTCAATAGGGAATCCTTTCCCCATTTCTTGTTTCTCTCAGGTTTGTCAAAGATCAGATGGCTGTAGATGTGCGGTATTATTTCTGAGGACTCTGTTCTGTTCCATTGGTCTATAGCTCTGTTTTGGTACCAGTACCATGCTGTTTTGGTTACTGTAGCCTTGTAGTATAGTTTGAAGTCAGGTAGCGTGACGCCTCCAGCTTTGTCCTTTTGACTTAGGATTGTCTTGGCAATGCGGGCTCTTTTTTGGTTCCACATGAACTTTAAAGCAGTTTTTTCCAATTCTGTGAAGAAACTCATTGGTAGCTTGATGGGGATGGCATTGAATCTATAAATAACCTTGGGCAGTATGGCCATTTTCACGATATTGATTCTTCCTATCCATGAGCATGGTATGTTCTTCCATTTGTTTGTGTCCTCTTTGATTTCACTGAGCAGTGGTTTGTAGTTCTCCTTGAAGAGGTCCTTTACATCCCTTGTAAGCTGGATTCCTAGGGATTTTATTCTCTTTGAAGCAATTGTGAATGGAAGTTCATTCCTGATTTGGCTCTCTGTTTGTCTGTTACTGGTGTATAAGAATGCTTGTGATTTTTGCACATTAATTTTGTATCCTGAGACTTTGCTGAAGTTGCTTATCAGCTTAAGGAGATTTTGGGCTGAGACGATGGGGTTTTCTAAATATACAATCATGTCATCTGCAAACAGGGACAATTTGACTTCTTCTTTTCCTAACTGGATACCCTTGATTTCTTTCTCTTGCCTGATTGCCCTAGCCAGAACTTCCAACACTATGTTGAATAGGAGTGGTGAGAGAGGGCATCCCTGTCTTGTGCCAGTTTTCAAAGGGAATTTTTCCAGTTTTTGCCCATTCACTATGATATTAGCTGTGGGTTTGTCATAAATAGCTCTTATTATTTTGAGGTACGTTCCATCAATACCGAATTTATTGAGCGTTTTTAGCATGAAGGGCTGTTGAATTTTGTCAAAAGCCTTTTCTGCATCTATTGAGACAATCATGTGGTTCTTGTCTTTGGTTCTGTTTATATGGTGGATTACGTTTATTGATTTGCGAATGTTGAACCAGCCTTGCATCCCAGGGATGAAGCCCACTTGATCATGGTGGATAAGCTTTTTGATGTGCTGCTGAATCCGGTTTGCCAGTATTTTATTGAGAATTTTTGCATCAATGTTCATCAGGGATATTGGTCTAAAATTCTCTTTTTTTGTTGTGTCTCTGCCAGGCTTTGGTATCAGGATGATGTTGGCCTCATAAATTGAGTTAGGGAGGATTCCCTCTTTTTCTATTGATTGGAATAGTTTCAGAAGGAATGGTACCAGCTCCTCCTTGTACCTCTGGTAGAATTCAGCTGTGAATCCATCTGGTCCTGGACTTTTTTTGGTGGGTAGGCTATTAATTGTTGCCTCAATTTCAGAGCCTGCTATTGGTCTATTCAGGGAATCAACTTCTTCCTGGTTAGCCTTGGGAGAGTGTAAGTGTCCAGGAAATTATCCATTTCTTCTAGATTTTCTAGTTGATTTGCGTAGAGGCGTTTATAGTATTCTCTGATGGTAGTTTGTATTTCTGTGGGGTCAGTGGTGATATCCCCTTTATCATTTTTTATTGCATCTATTTGATTCCTCTCTCTTTTCTTCTTTATTAGCCTTGCTAGCGGTCTGTCAATTTTGTTGATCTTTTCAAAAAACCAACTCCTGGATTCATTGATTTTTTGGAGGGTTTTTTGTGTCTCTATCTCCTTCAGTTCGGCTCTGATCTTAGTTATTTCTTGCCTTCCGCTAGCTTTTGAATGTGTTTGCTCTTGCCTCTCTAGTTCTTTTCATTGTGATGTTAGAGTGTCAATTGTAGATCTTTCCTGCTTTCTCTTGTGGGCATTTAGTGCTATAAATTTCCCTCTACACACTGCTTTAAATGTGTCCCAGAGATTCTGGTATGTTGTATCTTTGTTCTCATTGGTTTCAAAGAACATCTTTATTTCCGCTTTCATTTCGTTATGTACCCAGTAGTCATTCAGGAGCAGGTTGTTCAGTTTCCATGTAGTTGAGCAGTTTTGATTGAGTTTCTTAGTCCTGAGTTCTAGTTTGATTGCACTGTGGTCTGAGAGACAGTTGGTTATAATTTCTGTTCTTTTACATTTGCTGAGGAGTGCTTTACTTCCAATTATGTGGTCAATTTTGGAATAAGTGCGATGTGGTGCTGAGAAGAATGTATATTCTGTTGATTTGGGGTGGAGAGTTCTATAGATGTCTATTAGGTCCGCTTGGTGCAGAGATGAGTTCAATTCCTGGATATCCTTGTTAACTTTCTGTCTCGTTGATCTGTCTAATGTTGACAGTGGAGTGTTGAAGTCTCCCATTATTATTGTACGGGAGTCTAAGTCTCTTTGTAAGTCTCTAAGGACTTGCTTTATGAATCTGGGTGCTCCTGTATTGGGTGCATATATATTTAGGAGAGTTAGCTCTTCCTGTTGAATTGACCCTTTTACCATTATGTAATGGCCTTCTTTGTCTCTTTTGATCTTTGATGGTTTAAAGTCTGTTTTATCAGAGACTAGGATTGCAACCCCTGCTTTTTTTTGTTCTCCATTTGCTTGATAGATCTTCCTCCATCCCTTTATTTTGAGCCTATGTATGTCTCTGCATGTGAGATGGGTCTCCTGAATACAGCAGACTGATGGGTCTTGACTCTTTATCCAGTTTGCCAGTCTGTGTCTTTTAATTGGAGCATTTAGTCCATTAACATTTAAGGTTAATATTGTTATGTGTGAACTTGATCCTGCCATTATGATATTAACTGGTTATTTTGCTCGTTAGTTGATGCAGTTTCTTCCTAGCCTCGATGGTCTTTACATTTTGCCATGTTCTTGCGATGGCTGGTACCGGTTGTTCCTTTCCATGTTTAGGGCTTCCTTCAGGGTCTCTTGTAAGGCAGGCCTGGTGGTGACAAAATCTCTAAGCATTTGCTTATCTGTAAAGGATTTTATTTCTCCTTCACTTAGGAAACTTAGTTTGGCTGGATATGAAATTCTGGGTTTAAAATTCTTTTCTTTAAGAATGTTGAATATTGGCCCCCACTCTCTTCTGGCTTGTAGAGTTTCTGTCGAGAGGTCTGCTGTTAATCTGATTGGGCTTCCCTTTGTGGGTAACCCGACCTTTCTCTCTGGCTGCCCTTAAGATTTTTTCCTTCATTTCAACTTCGGTGAATCTGGCAATTATGTGTCTTGGAGTTGCTCTTCTGGAGGAGTATCTTTGTGGCGTTCTCTGTATTTCCTGAATTTGAATGTTGGCCTGCCCTACTAGGTTGGGGAAGTTCTCCTGGATGATATCCTGAAGAGTGTTTTCCAACTTGGTTCCATTTTCCCCCTCACTTTCAGGCACCCCAATCAGACGTAGATTTGGTCTTTTTACGTAATCCCATACTTCTTGCAGGCTTTGCTCATTTCTTTTTCTTCTTTTTTCTTTTGGTTTCTCTTCTTGCTTCATTTCATTCATTTGATCCTCAATCGCTGATACTCTTTCTTCCAGTTGATTGAGTCGGTTACTGAAGCTTGTGCATTTGTCACGTATTTCTCGTGTCATGGTTTTCATCTCTGTCATTTCGTTTATGATCTTCTCTGCATTAATTAGTCTAGCTGTCAATTCTTCCACTCTTTTTTCAAGATTTTTAGTTTCTTTGCGCTGGGTACGTAATTCCTCCTTTAGCTCTGATAAGTTTGATGGACTGAAGCCTTCTTCTCTCCTCTCGTCCAAGTCATTCTCTGACCAGCTTTGATCCGTTGCTGGCGATGGGCTGCGCTCCTTTGCAGGGGGAGATGCGCTCTTATTTTTTGAATTTCCAGCTTTTCTGCCCTGCTTCTTCCCCATCTTTGTGGTTTTATCTGTCTCTGGTCTTTGATGGTGGTGACGTACTGATGGGGTTTTGGTATAGGTGTCCTTCCTGTTTGATAGTTTTCCTTCTGACAGTCAGAAGGACTGTCTGTTGGTCTGTTGGAGATTGCTTGAGGTCCACTCCAGACCCTGTTTGCCTGGGTATCAGCAGCAGAGGTTTCCGAAGATAGAATATTGCTGAACAGCGAGTATACCTGTCTGATTCTTCCTTTGGAAGTTTCCTCTCGGGGTGTACTCCACCCTGTGAGGTGTGGGGTGTCAGACTGCCCCTAGTGGGGGATTTCTCCCAGCTAGGCTACTCAGGGGTCAGGGACCCACCTGAGCAGGCAGTCTGTCTGTTCTCAGATCTCAACCTCCGCGTTGGGAGATCCACGGCTCTCCCCAAAGCTGTCAGACAGAGTCGTTCGCGTCTGCACCAGCTCCCGCTACTTCCCCTGTTGGTCTTCAGCTGTGCGCTGTCCCCAGAGGTGGAGACTACAGAGACAGGCAGGCTTCCTTGAGCTGCTGTGAGCTCCACCCAGTTCGAGCTTCCCAGCGGCTTTGTTTACCTACTTAAGCCTCAGCAATGGCGGGCGCCCCTCCCCCAGCCTCGCTGCTGCCTTGCAGATAGATCGCGGCAGACTGCTGTGTTAGCAGTGAGGGAGGCTTCGTGGGCGTGGGACCCTCCAGGCCAGGTGTGGGATATGTTCTCCTGGTGTGCCTGTATGCTTACAGCGCAGTATTGGGGTGGGAGTTACCCGATTTTCCAGGTGTTGTGTGTCTCAGTTCCCCTGGCTAGGAAAACGGATCCCCTTCCCCCTTGCGCTTCCAGGTGAGGCGATGCCTCGCCCTGCTTCAGCTCTCGCTGGTCAGGCTGCAGCAGCTGACCAGCACCGATTGTCCGGCACTCCCTAGTGAGATGACCCCAGTACCTCAGTTGAAAATGCAGAAATCACCGGTCTTCTGTGTCGCTCGCGCTGGGAGTTGGAGACTGGAGCTGTTCCTATTTGGCCATCTTGCTCCGCCCCCCCCTTTTCATTTTACAATCTGTCTTTATTAAGAAATTCATTTCTATCTCAGGTTTATAAATACATTTGAAATTTCTGTTGTTTTGTTTTGTTTTTCACATATAAATCTTTTATTGAAAGATTTCATTTTTATTTTTATTTTATTTATTTTTTTGAGACAGGGTCACACTCTGTCACCCAGTCTGGAATGCAGTGGTACAATCTTGGCTCACTCCAGCCTAAACCTCCTGGGTTAAAGTGATCCTTCCCACTTCACCTTCTGAGTAGCTGAGAACACAGGCATACCACCATACCTGGTTAATTTTTTGATTTTCTTGTAGAGACAGGGATTTTGCCATGCTGCCCAGGCTGGTCTTGAGGTCCTGGGCTCAAGTGATCTGCCTGCCTCAGCCTCCCGAAGTGCCAGGATTACAGGTATGGACCTCCTAACTTGGCCTTGTTTCTTAAATATTAAAAATTTTAACCAATTAAAAGATTTGAATCATACTTAGAACATGTAGTAAAATAGTTCTACTTTCTAAATGTTTTGGTTACTTCACAGTCTATTCTTTAATGTACTTGTTAGATGATAGACTATCTTCTTATGTGGTTTGTATATTTTTCCATTGTATTTTTGATTGGTTATTTCCCTTATATAGGAAAATTCAGCTACATGTATACGTTTGCTTACTTACATTTGCAGGACTGAGATATTCTATCAAGGATCTTAATACCTATTTGGAAGGTATTTGCTTTCTACTAATCTTTGGGTTGCACTATCACTTTTAAACCTCAGTGCAAAATATATATTATTTTCCTCTATTCTTCAGATGAATAAACTGATGCCCATTAGAAGTAAATAACTTTCATACCAATGACTTTCTTCACAGACTTGGAAAAAAACTACTTTAAATTTCATATGGAACCAAAAAAGAGCCCGCATTTCCAAGACAATCCTAAGCCAAAAGAACAAACCTGGAGGCATCATGCTACCTGACTTCAAACTATACTACAAGGCTGCAGTAACCAAAACAGCATGGTACTGGTACCAAAACAGAGATATAGACCAATGGAACAGAACACAGCCCTCAGAAATATCACACATCTACAACCGTCTGATCTTTGACAAACCTGACAAAAACAAGAAATGGGGAAAGGATTCCCTATTTAATAAATAGTGCTGGGAAAACTGGCTAGCCATATGTAGAAAGTTGAAACTGGATCCCTTCCTTATACTTTGTACAAAATTATTTCAAGATGGATTAGAGACTTAAATGTTAGACCTAAAACCATAAAACCCTAGAAGAAAACCTAGGCAATACCATTCAGGACAGAGGCATGGGCAAGGACTTCATGTCTAAAACATCAAAAGCAATGGCAACAAAAGCCAAAATTGACAAATGGGATCTAATTAAACTGAAGAGCTTCTGCACAGCAAAAGAAACTACCATCAGAGTGAACAGACAACCTACAGAATGGGAGAAAATTTTTCAATCTACTCATCTGACAAAGGGCTAATATCAAAAATCTACAAAGAACTCAAACAAATTTACAGGAAAAAACAAACAACCCCATCAAAAAGTGGGTGAAGGATATGAACAGACACTTCTCAAAAGAAGACATTTATGCAGCCAATAGACACAAGAATAAATGCTCATCTTCACTGCTCATCAGAGAAATGCAAATCAAAACCACAATGAGATACCATCTCACACCAGTTAGAACGGTAACCATTAAAAAATCAGGAAACAACAGGTGCTAGAGAGGATGTGGAGAAATAGGAACACTTTTAAACTGTTGGTGGGACTGTAAACTAGTTCAACCATTGTGGAAGACAGTGTGGCCATTCCTCAAGGATCCAGAACTAGAAATACCATTTGACCCAGCCATCCCATTATAAGGATTATAAATCATGCTGCTATAAAGACACATGTACATGTATGTTTATTGCAACACTCTTCACAATAGCAAAGACTTGGAACCAACCCAAATGTCTATCAATGATAGACTGAATTAAGACAATGTGGCACATATACACCATTGAATACTATGCAGCCATAAAAAAGGATCAGTTCGTGTCTTTTGTAGGGACATGGATGAAGCTGGAAACCATCATTCTCAGCAAACTATCAGAAGGACAGAAAAACAAACACTGCATATTCTCACTCATAGGTGGGAATTGAACAATGAGAACACTTGGACACAGGAAGGGGAACATCACACACTGGGGCCTGTTGTGGGGTGGGGGGAGTGGGGAGTGATAGCATCAGAAGATATACCTATTGCAAATGATGAGTTAACAGGTGCAGCACACCAACATGGCACATGTATACATAGTTAACAAACCTGCACATTGTGCACATGTACCCTAGAACTTAAAGTACAATAAAAAAACAAAAACAATAAGTAAATAACTTTCAAAAGATCCTATTCTGTAAACGATGCTGCTCAGGCTAAACCCGTTCTTATCTGTTTTCAAAGTTTCTTTTTTTCTTCTACAATTATTACTATCTCTATTACTTACTACTGATTCTAGCTGTGTTTTTATTTGTATTTTAAAAACCGATGCCATAAGCATGTGAAATTAATTTTGTATCTTGTATTTCATTTAATATTTTTTCTTTCATGTCATATTACATTATTAGAACTTTGAAAACTATATCAACCACTGGACAAGCAAACTTCTTTATATTTTATAGATATGGATGGATTATGCTACACCAGTGCTTACCACTCACTAAATATTTTTCTTTTTTTATAATAAAATATAAATGTCTTACTTTTTAGGCCCTACATAAAGAAACTGCATTTCGCTGATCCAATGGACTATTATTAATTTAAATGAAAGAACTATTGATTCATATAATATGTCTGCATTTCATATGTGCAGTTATCAATGAAAGAAGCCACATATGGCTTGTATATTTCTTGTTCTCTGGCATCTCTCTCATCCTTTCCCTTTGTCCACTCTGCTGAACACCTACTATCCTCTTTTAACCTGCTTTACCCAAGATGCTTTTTCAAGAATCTGGGCCTACAGATGGGCAGTATCTGAAGCCTCAAAATCCTAGCCACTGTTCTTTTATGCCTTGTTTCTTCTTTTTTCCAAACGTAGTTTAAATATTACACCCTTAGAAAGGTCCTTTATGACCACACCAGTCCAATCTATTCCATCATATTACTCTCCATTACAATCTATCTACACCCTGCTCATTCCTTCTGCCATTTTTCATTAATGAAAACTAAACATAAAGCTATAAAAATACTCTATGTTGCATGAATTCAAAAAAGTATTTTATATTAAGATTATTTTTCTAAGTAACAGATAATTTTTATCTTCTTTTGAATACAGTTTTCTGTCAGGCCACAGAATCACTTGAAAAACACCAGGTTAGGCAATTAAGCAATATCTAGAGGGATTTCAGAAATAAGTAAAATAGTTTCATTAAGCATGGTGACAGATAGAATGCCATGGATACTGTAAACGGAATAATTTGAATGTAAGCCTCTGGCAAGTGACTTTCAGGTATGGTAAAGAAAGCCATATAAAGTGATTCTCAAATGTTAGCATGAATCAGAATAAAAACCTAAAACCTTAGTTTGAGCTCAAAAGACAGAGTTTCTAATTGTGTGGGCCTGGTTTAAGAGCTGAAACTTTGCTTTTGTAACAAGTGCCCAGGTATATTGGTTTTTCTAGTCTGTGGACCACACATCAAAAATCACTGTAATATCAATAGTGGCAGAAGACAGACAAATTTCTAGGCAGAAAGGGGTGGGTCCCCGGTGAAACCTGACCTTCAAGCCAAAAACAGCCTCAAAACCAAGCTACTGGTATGGGATAAAGACCCCAACCAGAGTCATAACTTCCTGGATGCCTTTTATCCAGTGTAATGGTTCTTTTCCCAGGCTCATGGATGGACCAATCAGCACACACTCCCTCTTTCTGATCC
The DNA here is from genome assembly GCF_007565055.1 of Rhinopithecus roxellana. Taxonomy (NCBI): domain Eukaryota; kingdom Metazoa; phylum Chordata; class Mammalia; order Primates; family Cercopithecidae; genus Rhinopithecus; species Rhinopithecus roxellana. The sequence goes on from NC_044558.1 coordinate 33,555,604, forward strand.
CATAAATACCCCCGCCCCAACTTAGCCACACTTTGGAATTACCTCCCTTCAGTGGGGACTGCCCACCTCAGGTCCCCTCTCTACTGAGAGCTGTACTGTTGCTCAATAAAACTCTTCTCTGCCTTGCTCACTCTTTGATCGTACACATAACCTCATTCGTCTTGGATGTGGGACAACCACCTGGGAGGCCCACCAAACAGCTGGTGCCAAAGAAGCTGCTGTAGCACTGTAGCCTTCCTATCCCAGCTCTCCCGCCCCATGCAATGAGAAGCTGCAGGTGGGGCGCGGCCAGCCCAGGAGCAATGGACCAGAATGGGCAATGGGACCAAAACAGCTGGGATATGCCCCCACTTGCCAAAGCGTGTGGACTGCAGAAACAAATGATCTGTAACACAAATGAGCTTTAATGCTTCTTGGGGGCCCAGACCTCAGGGCTGTCGAAGACAGACTTGTAACATGTTCTAAGACCTCCTTTGGAGCACCACGACTTCTAGGGGCTCAGAGGTTTTTGGACACCACCATGTTCTGCTTCTCCAGCCTGGTCCATCCACAGCCTCTCACGGAGTTGTCTGCCAAACTGAAGCAGCCCGTACTCCTGACTTGCCCTTAGCAGGTGTGAGATCAGGGCCAGTAGTGTGACACAAACGAAGCCTGCCAGGCCAAGTGGGTAGAGCAAGCCCAGAGGGCCTGAGTGAAACTCCAGCAAGAGGCGCCTCCTGCTGCGGAGGTTTCTGGCTGACAAAGTGGCACCGAAAATATCCTGCATCATTTAAGAGTAAACACTAGAGAGGAGGGAGGAAAATACTAGCTTCTGACTTCATGTCAGAGGGAGAGAGGCTAGAAACTGGCACTTCAGGGAGCAGCAATATGCTTTAAAAATACGCATTGGCCAGGCACAACGGCTCACGCCTGTAATCCCAGCACTTTGGGAGGCCAAGGAGGGTGGATCACAAGGTCAGGAAATCGAGACCATCCTGGCTAACATGATGGAACTCTGTCTCTACTAAAAATACAAAAAATTAGCTGGGCATGGTGGCGGGCACCTGTAGTCCCAGCTACTCCGGGGGCTGAGGCAGGAGAATGGCGTGAACCCGGGAGGCGGAGCTTGCAGTGAGCGGAGATTGCGCCTTGCACTGCAGCCTGGGCGACAGAGAGAGACAAGAAAGAAAGAAAGAAAGAAAGAAAGAAAGAAAGAAGAAGAGAGAGAGAGAGAGAGAGAGAGAGAGAGAGAGAGAGAGAGAGAGAGAGACAGAGACAGAGAAAGAGAGAGAGACAAACTTGTTCTCTGGCATCTACATACCAGAGTATACTTGACTTAAAATGTTGAGCAAAATGCTTCTTCACCAATATTAGATTTCACCAATTTGCAATACATTTCACAAAATTTTATAATCATTAATGCTTGCCTTCATGTGCAAAATACTCTAAAGAGTCCTTTCAAAATTTAATTTAAATCCAATTTTTGAGCAATTCTGATTTTAACAATTTTTCTGTGAATAAGAGACAGCCTTTTTTTTTTTTTTTTTTCTTTTTTCTCCACCTTTGTGTGTCATTATTTAAAAGCTTTACCTCTTTCCCAGTAAGGTAGAATGGAAAATCTATGAAATTAGAGTAGAAAAGCCTGACTTCTACTTTTTCTCACCGGGATATTTTGAAGGTTAATGAGATTTTCACTTGTTGCATGTTTGATATCTTTTGATAAAGGAAACTATATAAACATCAAATATTACTGTTGACAAAGTGTTCATTAGTGCTTTGTTTTTATTAATGTTCGCCAAAACCAAATTGGCACTGATTGAACTCTACAGAAAGTTTGGAAACTGTGTGTTTTCTGTCAAAGTCATGTCAATATACAGATGAATTCCATTTTCATAGAAACCCAATAAAGTTACAGTCAAGATTAAAATTTGGGTATGAAATAACTATTAATGTATAAAATACCTTCAGGAATTTATGCAGTAATGCAAAACTGTGATGAAATGCAATAAAAACTAACTAAATTATAAAACTACTCAGAATAATAGACAGAGTTGGATATATCATTATGATGACCATTGGCAATCTCATGTAATTGTACTATACCAATAGCAAAGGGAATATTCTCCATTGCACAACGTATAATTTTTAGAATGAGGGAATCTGGCCAGGAAGAACTTTTAATGTTTATATTTCCTTCGGGAAAGGTGATGTTTCTTATTGTTAAAGCACATAGTAAAAGTCTAATGACAGACTGTGAAAAACTGTGTGTGTGTGTGTGTGTGTGTGTGTGTGTACATACACACATGCCTAAGGGTGAAAGTAATGAGAGTCATGAAAGAGATGCCGTGTAGATGAATGAGCTGGCAATCTAGGGCATTACATGCTTGGTCTTTCACAGGGCTAAGTGTGAGTTAATCTATGCATTCAAATTGATTTAAGATTAACGATTTTAAATCCATTTTTAAAAAGAAAATTAATTGCAGATTCTACAAAAACATAAACTGCCTTTATTCATTCTCTCAAAATCTGTTTATTGATGGTAAACCATGAAGGTTAAAGATCTTAGGAACTAAAGATATAGCAACAAACAACACAATGTCCGTGCATCCATAGGGCTCTGCTTATTTTCTTTTAGGGGAGTAGATAATGTTTTAAAACATGTTTGTTAGGGTATACATTTTATTACCCTAAAATTTTAATATAAAATGGAAAGATTTAGATAGTAGAGACTGAGAAAGTGCCATTTTAAAAATTAATTAATTAATTCTAATAGCTTTGGGGGTACAAGTATTTTTTGGTTAAATGGATGAATTCTATAGTGGTGAATTCTGAAATTTAGTGCAACGGTCACCCAAGCAGTGTACACTGTACCCAATATGTAGTCTTTTATCCTACACACTCCTCCCATCCTTCCCCCACCAAGTCCTCGAAGTTCAGTATATCATTCTGTGTATGTTTGTTTCCTCACAGCTTAGCTCTTGCTTATAAGTGACAGTATACAGTGTGTGGCTTTCCATTCCTGAGTTATTTCACTTAGAATGATGGCCTCCACCTCCATCCAAGTTGCTGCAAAAGACATTATTTCATTCAAGAAGGTGTCATTTAAAGAGAATGATAAAGGCAGGTGTCCTTGAGATAGTGATATTTGAGTGGAGATCTGAAAATGGGTGACAACATAATTATAAGCAGAGATATCTAGTCTGAGAAGACAGAGGAACATGAGTGTAAAAACACTTGTTTCTTTCAAAGAATGGTAATACAGCCTAGGTGATCAGAGGAGTGCCTGGAGGGAATGATGGCATAGGCCAGGTCATGTAGGCACATAACACATACTGTTGGCCATAAAAAAATTTAGATTTTCATCTGTATTAAATGTAAATCCATTAAAGGGTTTTGAGCAACAACATGACATTATTTAACTTATTTACATGGAAGAAAAGAAATAAAATATTTTAAATGAGTGTGGAAAGTTGCAGATTTAAGTAACTTTCTTGGAAGATAGATACACACTTTTGAACCTACTAAGGTGGTAATGTAATCCTGATGAAATATTAATTCAAAATAGTACTTAAATGCATTTTACCTAGAGGGAATAATAACTGTATATGCCAAGTATATCATCTAAATACTTTATTTTATTCTTTCTATAAAACATACTTATAAGATCTATGTACAGTTTTAATGGTCACAGTAAAACGAACACATATGTATTCCCTACCCAACTTATATTGAACCCCCAATGTCCCCTTTCAGAAATCTTTTATGGCTTTGGGTAAATATCTTTCTAAGAATATTATATTGTATGATGTTATAAGCAGAACATTTAACACTTATTTTTAATACTGTGACACTTGTATATAAAATTGAATTTTATAAGTGAACCTCCTATCCCATGATTTTGAAAAACTGATTTATTAGTTCTAGTCATTTTTCTAGCTTGCTTATGATTGTCTATATGAAGAATACCATTATCTGCAAATGGATACAGTTTTACTTTTATTCTCTAATCTTTATGCATTTTATTATTTCTCTTATCTTCTTGTGATAACTGTTACCTCCAGAAAATTTTGATAAGTAGTAGTATGATCAGCCACTCTCTCCTGCTTTCCTGATGTTAGGGGGAATTTGTTCATTTTTCAGTATTAACTATTTTCCGAGTGTAGTTTTATAGATACCTTTTATCAGACTGAAAAATGTCCTTCTATTGTTATGTTTCTGAGGATATTTATTATGAAAAAATATTTAATTTAATCCCATTTTTCTCTTCATCTTTTGAGATAATCCAAATGGATGTTTCCTTTGACTGTCTTTTCCCTTAATTGTGGGTCACATTTCTGGTTCTTTTATCCCAAGTTTCATTCTGTACACCATGAATGTTGTTAAAATGACTCTAAATTCAATTTTGTTTTGTACATTCTTCTATGATGACTGTTGATTTTGGTTGGTCCATTTGTCTTAGCATGCAATTTCTTGGCTATACTCAAAGGAAAAACTCTGTCTCTTGGGCAGAAGCTTAAGTTATTTTATTTTATTGTATTCAGTTATTTTATTTCCAGAAAGAGTGTGCTTAGTACATTTGTAATTCACAGATCAGTCAAATATTTGGAAAAATTTGTGCACAGCATATAGTGTTTCCAATATATATTTCTTATTTTGATTTAAACTTCATTTTCTTTTTTCTTTTTTTTCTGTCCCTATTTGCCATGCCTGCACTGGCAGTCAACTTTCATAAGACTTTTTTAAAAATTATACTTTAAGTTCTGGGGTATATGTGCAGAATGTGCATGTTTTTTACATAGGTATACATGTGCCATGGTGGCTGGCTGCTCCAATCAACCTGTTATCTACATTAGGTATTTCTCCTAATGCTATTCCTCCCCTAAACCCCAACCCCCTGACAGGCCCAGGTGTGTGATGTTCCCCTCCCTGTGTCCATGTGTTCTCCTTGATCAACTCTCACTTATGTGTGAGAACGTGTGGTGTTTGGTATTCTGTTCTTGCGTTAGTTTGCTGAGAATGATGGTTTCCAGCATCACTCATGTTCCTGAAAAAGAAATGAACTCATCCTTTTTTATGGCTGCATAGTATTCCATGGTGTATATCTGCCACATTTTCTTTATCCAGTCTATCATTGATAGGCATTTGGGTTGATTCTAAGTCTTTGCTATTGTGAACATATTTTCATGTTTTCGGCTGCATAAATATCTTCTTTTGAGAAGTGTCTGTTCATAACCTTTGCCCACCTAATGAGGTTATTTTTTTCTTGTAAATTTTATTAGGTTCTATAGATTGGTCAGGGTAGTAGGAGAAACTGTAGGAAAAACACAAACCTTCTTGGAAGGCCAGGAGGCTTTGCAAAGCATCAGGGAAGAATGAGCTGAAGGCAGCAGTTCTTACCCTGGGGGAAAGGACGAGAAGTAGGTACAAAAGAACACAGGGAAGTTTATCTGAATAGCTTGTTTACTCATGTCTCCAGAAACCTAGCCTTTAATCATACAAGCTCAGGACTACTCTCTTTCCAGGAGGGGCTGAGGGGTGGCAGCGACCATGTGAATTGCCCACAGTGTGTTGACTCAAAGCCTTTGTCATTAATTAAATCTGTGCTGAATAAATGCCCATAGGGTAAGCTTGTCAGGGCTGTGGCTGCTGACTCTTTACAGCACCTCCTCAGAGTCTGTAAGTGGTCTGGTCTCCTAGCCCACTCATTTACTGGCTATCTATGTCTGAGTGCATTCCTTCATCCATCATTCTGCCAGGGTCTACAGGTCGGACGTGGCAAAGTTCCTTGTAGATTCTGGATATCAGCCCTTTGTCAGATGGATAGATTGCAAAAATTTTCTCCCATTCTGTCAGTTGCCTGTTCACTCTTATGATAGTTACTTTGCTGTGTGGAAGCTCTTTGGTTTAATGGGATCACCTTTTTCAATTTTGGCTTTTGTTGCCATCGCTTTTGGTGTTTTAGTCACGAAGTCTTTGCCTATGCCTATGTCCTGAATGGTATTGCCTAGGTTTTCTTCTAGGGTTTTTAAAGTTTTAGGTCTTATGTTTAAATCTTTAATCCATCCAGAGTTAAGTTTTATATAAGGTGTAAGAAAGGGGTCCAGGTTCAGTTTTCTGCATCTGGCTAGCCAGTTTTTCAACATCATTTATTAAATACGGAATCCTTTCCTCATTGCTTGTTTTTGTCAGATTTGTCAAAATAAGATTGTTGTGGATGTGTGCCATGATTTCTGAGGCCTCCGTTCTATTCCATTGGTCTACATAACTGCTTTGGTATGAGTGCCCTGCTATTTGGGTTACTGTAGCCTTGTAGTATAGTTTGAAGTCAGGTAGGGTGATGCCTCCAGCTTTGTTCTTTTTGCTTAGGATTGTCTTGGCTATGCAGGCTCTTTTTTGATTCCATATGAAATTTAAAGTAGTTTTTCCTAATTCTGTGAAGAAAATCAAGGGTAGCTTGATGGGATATAAATGAATGTATAAATTACGTCAGGCAGTATGACCATTTTCATGATATTGATTCTTCCTATCCATGAGCATGGAATGTTTTTCCATTTGTTTGTGTCCTCTCTTATTTCCTTGAGCACTGTTTAGTAGTTCTCCTTGAAAAGGTCCTTCACATTCGTTGTAAGCTGTATTCCTAGGTATTTTATTCTCTTTGTAGCAATTGTGGATGGGAGTTCACTCATGATTTGGCTCTCTGACTTTCTATTATTGGTGTATAGGAATGCTTGTTATTTTTGCACACTGATTTTGCATCCTGAATTTTTGCTGAAGTTGTTTATCAGCTTCTGAAGATTTTGTGCTGAGACAATGGGGTTTTCTAAATATACAATCATGTCATTTGCAAACAGAGTGAATTTGACTTCATCTGTTTTCATGTGAATAGCCTTTATTTCTTTACTTGTCTGATTTGCCTGGCCAGAACTTCCAATACTATGTTCAATAGGAGTGGTGAGAGAGAGCATCCTTGTCTTGTGCCAGTTTTCAGAGGGAATGCTTCCAGCTTTTGCCCATTAAATGTGATACTGGCTGTCAGTTTGTCATAAATAGCTCTTATTATTTTGAGATACGTTCCATCAATACCTAGTTTATTGAGAGTTTTTATCATGAAGGGGTGCTGGATTTTATCAAAGGCCATTTCTGCATCTATTGAGATAATCATGTGGTTTTTGACATTGGTTTTGTTTGTGTGATGTATTATGTTTATTGGCTTGACTATGTTGAACCAGCCTTGTATCCCAGGGATGAAGCTAACTTGATTGTGGTGGATATGCTTTTCTGATATGCTGCTGGATTTGGTTTTCAAGTATTTAATTGAGGATTTTCATATTGATGCTCATCAGAGATACTGGTCTGAAATCTTCTTTTTTTGTTGTGTCTCTGCCAGTTTTTGTTATCAGAATGATGCTGGCCTCACAAAATGAAATAGGGAGGAGTCTCTCTTTTCCTATTGTTGGAATAGTTTCAGAAGGAATGGTACCAGATCCTCTTTGTACCTCTGGAAGAATTCGGCCGTGAATACACCTGGTCCTGGGCTTTTTTGGTTGTTAGGTTATTAATTACTGTCTCATTTTCAGAACTTATTGCTCTGTTCAGGGATTGGACTTCCTCCCGATTTAGTCTTGGTAAGGTGTATGTGTCCAGGAATTTATCCATTTTTTCTAGATTTTCTGGTTTATTTGTATAGAGGTGTTAGTAGTATTCTCTGATGGTAGTTTGTATTTCTGTGGGATCAACAGTGATATCCCCTTCCTCATTTTTTATTGTGTCTATTTGATTCTTCTCTCTTTTCTTCTTTATTAGTCTTCCAGTGGTCTATTTTGTTAATCTTTTCAAAATACCAGCTCCTAATTTTATTGATTTTTTGAAGAGTTTTTTGTGTCTCTATCTCCTTCAGTTCTGCTCTGGTCTTAGTTATTTCTTGACTTCTGCTAGCTTTTGAACTTGTTTACTCTTGCTTCTCTAGCTTTTTTAATTGTGATGTTAGACTGTCAGTGTGAGATATTTCTAGCTTTCTGATGTGGGCATTTAGTGCTATAAATTTTCCTCTGAACACTGCTTTAGCTCTGTCCCAGAGATTCTAGTACATTGTGTCATTGTTCTCATTGGTTTCAAATAACTTATTTATTTCTGTGTTAATTTTTTTATTTACCCAGTAGTAATTCAGGAGATGGTGTTCAGATTCTATGTATTTGTGCAGTTTTAAGTGAGTTTCTTAATCTTGAGTTCTAATTTGATTGCACTGTGGTCTGAGAGACCATTTGGTATGATTTCCATTCTTTCGTATTTGCTGAGGAATATGTTACTTTCAATTTTGTGGTCAATTTCAAAATAAGTGTGATGTGGTGCTGAGAAGAATGTACATTTTGTTGATTTGGGGTGGAGAGTTTGTAGATGTCTATTAGGTCTGCTTGGTCCAGAAATGAGTTCAAGTCCTGTCTTGTTGATCTAATATTGACATTGAGGTGTCAAATTCTCCCACAATTATTGTGTGGGAGTCTAAGTCTCTTTGTAGGTCTCTAAAAACTTGCTTTATAAATCTGGGTGCCCCTGTATTGGGTACATATATATTTAAGATAGTTAGCTCTTCTTGTTGCATTGATCCCTTTACCATTATATAACGCCCTTCTTTGTCTCCTTTGATCTTTGTTGGTTTAAAGTCTGTTTTAATCAGAGATTAGGACTGCAATCCATGCTGTTTTTTGCTTTCCATTTGCTTGATAAATATTCTTCCATCTTGTTATTTTGAGCCTATCTGTGTCTTTGCACATGAGACGGGTCTCCTGAATACAGCACGCTGATCACTGTTGACTCTACCCATTTTGCCACTCTGTGTCTTTTAATTGGAGCATTTAGCCCATTTACGTGTAAGGTTAATATTGTTTTGTGTGAATTTAATCCTGTCATTATGATGCTAGCTGGTTATTTTGCCCGTTAGTTGATGTAGTTTCTTCATGGTGTTGATGGTCTTTACAGTTCAGTATGTTTTTGCAGTGGCTGGTAACATTTTTTCCTTTCCATATATAGTGCTTCCTTCAGGAGTTCTAAGGCACGTCTGGTGGTTACAAAGCCTCTCAGCATTTGCTTGTCTGTAAAGGATTTTATTTTTCCTTTGCTTATGAAGTCTGTTTGTTTGGATATGAAATTATGGGTTGGAAATTCTTTTCTTAAGATTGTTGAACATTGGACCCCACTCCCCCCTGGCTTGTAGGGTTTCTGCAGAGACATACACTGTTAGTCTGATGGACTTCCCTTTGTGGGTAACTCAGCCTTTTTCTCTGTCTGCGCTTAACATTTTCTCCTTCATTTCAAGGATGAAATGGTGAATATGACAATTATGTGTCTTGGTGTTGCTCTTCTCGAGGAGTATCTTTATGGTGTTCTCGGTTTTTCCTGAATTTGAATGTTGGCCTGTCTTGCTAGGTTTTGGGAATTTCTCCTGCATAATATCTTGATGAGTGTTTTCCAACTTGCTTCCATTCTCCCCATCACTTTCAGGTACATCAGTCAAACATTTGATCTCTTTCACATAGTCTCATATTTCTTGGAGGCTTTGTTTGTTCCTTCTCATTCTTTTTTCTCCAATCTTGTCTTCATGCTTTATTGCATTAAGCTGATCTTCAATCTCTTATATCCTTTCTTCTGCTTGATCAATTCAGCTTGATACTAGTGTATGCTTTATGAAGTTCTCATGCTTTGTTTTTCAGTTCCATCAGGTCATTTATGTTCTTCTCTAAATGGGTTATTCTAGTTAGCAATTCCTCTAACGTTTTTCGATGTTCTTAGCTTCCTTGTATTGGGTGAGAACATGCTCCTTTAGCGAATTTGTTATTACCTACCTTCTGAAGCCTACTTCTATCAATTCATCAAACTCATTCTCCATCCACTTTTGTTCCCTTGCTGGTAAGTAGTTGTGATCTTTGGAGGAGAAGAGGTATTCTGGTTTTTGAGATTTTCAGCCTTTTTGCTTTGATTTTTCCTCATCTTCCTGGATTTATCTACCTTTGGTGTCTGATGTTGGTGACTTTTGGATGGGATTTGTGTGTGAACATCCTTTTTGTTGATATTGATGCTATCCCTCTCTGTTTATTAGTTTTCCTTCTAACAGTCAGGACCCTCCGCTGCAGGTCTGCTGGAGTTTGCTTCAGGTCCACTCCAGACCCTGTTTGCCTGAGTATCCCCAGCAGAGGTTATGGAACAGCAAAGATTGCTGCCTGTTCCTTCCTCTGGAAGCTTTGTCCCAGAGGGGCATCAGCCAGATGCCAGCTGGAGCTCTCCTGTATGAGGTGTCTGTCAACCCCTGCTAGGAGGTGTCTCAGAGTCAGGAGGCATGGAGATCAGGGACCCACTTGAGATGGCAGTCTGTCCTTTAGCAAAACTCCAGCATTGTGCTGGGAGATCTGCTGCTCTCTTCAGAGCTGTCAGGCAGGAATGTTTAAGTCTGCTGAAGTTCCACCCACAGCTGCCCCTTCCCCCAGGTGCTCTGTCACAGGGAAATGGGGGGTTTATCTATAAGCCCCTGACTGTGGTTGCTGCCTTTCTTTCAGAGATGCCCTGCCTAGAGAGGAGGAATCCAATGAGTCTGTCTGGCTACAGCAGCTTTACTGAGCTGCGGTGGGCACCACCCAGTTCAAACTTGAGTGACTTTGTTTACACTGTGAAGCGAAAGCTGCCTACTCAAGCCTCAGTCATGGCAGATGTCCCTCCCCACACCAAGTTGGAGCATCCCAGGTTGACTTCAGCCTGTTGTGCTGGCAGTGAGAATTTCAAGCCTGTAGATCTAAGCTTGCTGGGCTCCAAGTGGGTGGGATCCACTGAGCTAGACCACTTGGCTCCCTGGCTTCAGACCCATTTCCAGGGGAGTCAATGGTTCTGTCTCGCTGGAATTCCAGTCACCACTAGGGTATGAGAAAACAAAACAAAACAAAACCTCCTGCAGCTAGCTCGATGTCTGCTCAAATGGCCACCCAGCTTTGTGCTTGAAACCTGGGGCCCTGGTGGTGTAGGCACCTGAGGGAATCTCCTGGTATGTGGGATATGAAGACCTTGGGAAAAGTGTAGTATCTGGGCTGGAATGCACCATTCCTGAGGGCACAGTACCTCATGGCTTCCCTGGGCTATGGGACAAAGTTCCCCAACCCCTTGCACTTCCCAAGTGAGGTAACAAAAGGAGCCAAGCAAGAGCCAAGGGGCAGGAAAGGAAGTGATTTCTTCTTGACTTCCAAGAAGGAGCCAAGGGGCAGGAAAGGAAGTGATTTTAAGTAAAGGACAATTTAACACAAAATTAAGGAAAATAATTTTAAAAGTCTAAAGCAGGAAGTGTTTCCTCAACTATAAGACCAAGGACCAGACCATTGGAAGTTAAGTGAAATAAACATTGAGAGTTATTTTAGGGTTCTTACCAGATGAAAAAAAGTATATATATAATTCAAATCAGCTCAGGAAAAGACAGGAAAAAAAATAGAAAAACAGCATCCAAAAATATAAGCAAACTAATATGGTATTTACTATTGCCAACATTAGTTATAGATGATTTGTAAGAAAAATTCTGGGAGAATTACACAAGAGAATATTAAAAATAGAATTAGGGAAAGAGTCTAGGCTTGTTGGCCATCCTCTCTTTGTGAATTCTCATCTGAATCTTCATTCTAAGCTGGAAATTCCTGTACAATGGTTTATTTATGCAGCTTTCATAGTCAGAAAGTTAGAGGACAAATGAAAAAACTGAGGTGAAAACCAATGACACACAAGGTGATGGTAAAAGAAAGGAGCATGCCAAATTCTTGGAGGCTGCAAGATGCTAGGTAAGAATATAAGTAGACAGAAATAAGTTGATTACAAATTAGCCAACCAGAATAATTTTGCAGTGATTTAAAAGCAATTAGAGTCACATCATCACGTTAAAATTCCTTTAATATTCAACTTATCTGTCACCTGTCAAAACAAGTTTTTTTAAATAGATTTCATGTAAAATATTTGGTTGGAAATTCAAGAAGATTCAATCTTCGATTATATTTTAATGAATAAAGGACATGAATAAAATAAATCCTACCAACAATTGGATTGATTTTTATAATAATATATACTGATTATTGAAATTTGCAGGGATAATTTTATGATTAAAATTTATGTGCTTGGATATTCCAGAAACCAGATAATAAATGCACAGAGAAATGACTCAACTTCAGTTTGGCACATTAGATTTATTGATTTTGAGAGCAATTTATGTTAAGGACTTTCTAAAGTTATGTTTTTAAATGACCCCCAACACCGAAAATTTGACCTTATATAGAAAGAATTATTGGTCATTTAAAAATAATTTCTCCTGACCAATATCCAATTAAATCGATTAAAAACAAGAGGAGAAGTTTGTTTGAATGAATAACAACATTTCATAGGAATAATTTATGAGTGATTATCTTAGAAAATATGTTTTTTCTCATTTCCTTACCTCAGTTCCTCCTAAAATGTCTTGGATAGTTCCCAAGTGTTATTTCATATACTTACATCCAAGGTGTAATAGGTTACTCTATTTCCCTGTTGATTTTAACTCTAAAATGTGTATTCAGGATTAAACTCCACTACTCTATTACTAGTTTAGTTTTTTGGCATGTTATCTTCTTTTCAATTTTTATTCGATTGTAACAAAATTGCTCCCTAACAATTCACAGAATAAAACAAATTGATGTTTTGCTCAATTCTTTAATATTTTTTCTTATTTTTACTGCTACGTACAGACAAGTTCAAAGCTATGTCTTATATCTGAGAAAATAAGCCCTGCATGCCAGACACCAATAAATTTTCTTATTCAATTTGTAGTAGCTGAAAACTGTAATCTGAATGTTAGGATATTCTTTTATTATTGTTATTATTATGTTATTATAGTTCAAGAAAGTTATCTCAACTTACCCATTCAGGTAAAATATTATCCCTTTGGTAGGTTTTATTATAGCAAGACATGAGTTTTTAAATATTTTTATTAACATGATACACAGTATGTATGTATTGACAGAGTGTTACTCTGTCACAAGGCTGGAGTGCAATGGCACAATGTTGGATCTCGGCTCACTGCAATCTCTGCCTCCCAGGTTCAAACAATTCTTGTGCCTCAGCCTCCCGAGTAGCTTGGATTACAAGCACATACCACCTTGCCCAGCTAATTTTTGTATTTTTAGTAGAGACATGGTTTCACCATGTTACTCAGGCTACTCTTGATCTCCTGACCTCAGGTGACCTACCTGCCCTCGCCTCCCAAAGTGCTGGGATTACAGGTGTGAGCCACGGTGCCCAGCCTCACAGTCCTTTTGTTAACAGGCAATTTGAAGAGTTTTCACACAGTTATTATTACAACATAAATCAGCAACATGTAATCTACATTTGAAATCTTAAATCTATTGCACAATTATTTCTGTATTTTACTTTTTTTTATGAAAAATGTAATCTTTCTCTGACTTTTTTATTTCAATATTTAGGAGGTACAAGTGTAGCTTTGTTACACTGATATACTGCACAGGACTGACATCTGGGCTTTTAGTGTACCCACCATCCGAATAGTAAATACTGTACCCAATAGGTAGTTCTCCAACCTTCCCACCCTCTCACCCACCTTTGTGAGACTCCAGTGACTATTTTTTTAACTTTGTATGTCCATGTGTACTCATTGTTTAACTCTCACTTACACATGAGAACATGCAGCATTTGGGTTATTGTTTCTGAGTTTTTTCACTTAAGATAATGGCCATCAGTTTCATTCATGTTGAAATGAAACAAACCTGATTTCATATTTTTAATGGTTGAGTAGTATTCCATGGTGTGTGTGTGTGGATACATACCACCTTTTCTTTATTCAGTCCTCCACCATTGGACACAGGTTGGGTCCATGAGTTTGCTATTATAAATAGCGTTGCAATAAACACACAAGTGAAAGTGTCTTTTTATGTAATGATTTCTTTTCACTGTGGTAGATATTCCATGGTGGGATTGCTGGATCAAATGGCAGTTTTAGTTCTAGTTCTTTGAGAAATCTTGATACTGCTTTCCATAGAAGTACTAGTTTATATTCTCACCAATGATGTTTAAGTGGTTACTTTTCTCCTTATTCTTGTGATATCTGTTGTCTTTTGACTCATTAGCAATAGCCATTCTGACTGGTGTAAGATGGTATGTTATTGTGGTTTTAATATGCCTTTCTCTGAGGATTAGTGATGCTAAGCATTTTTTTCATGTAATTTTTGACCACATCCATGTATTCTTTTGAAAAACGTCAATTTGTGACCTTCACCCACTTTATAATGGAGTTAGAGGTGTTTTTCTTGTTGAGTTGTTGGAGGCCCTTGTGGAATCTAGATATTGGGATTTTTGTCAGATGCAGAGTTTGCAAATGTTTTCTCCCATTCTGTACATTTTCTGTTTACTCTGTTGATTATTTCTTTTGCTATACAGCACATTCAAAAGATAACATAACACAATTAAGTGGGGTTCACTCCTGGTATACAAGGATGGTTTATGAGAAATATCTTTCTAATAAACTCTACTTACTTCAATGCAAATATTCAAATTTGAAAAAAAAAACAACATTTATTTCTCATGTGACTGCAATTAATTATTATTATATTTATTTTGCAAATATATTTGCGTATCTACTACATGCAGTCACTACTCTAAGCATTGAAAGTGAAATGGTAAGTCAAATGAAAGTTGCTTCAGCCTCTCTGGTGAGTGTAGATTTCATTAGGAAAATAGATATTCTGATATAAATTAAAGAAACATAATTTCAAAGTAAGGAAAAGTACAGGGTGCTGTGAAATTTTAAAAGGTAAAAGGTAAACTGCTACATTATGGATGTAAAGTAATGGATGAATTTCCTGAATAGGTGAACGTTTAGTTGACATCTAAAGAAAAAGTAGGAGTTAATGAAGCCAATAAATGAAGAAATACCACATATTAGAAATAGATAAAGTTCCAAGGGAAAGAGGGAGAACAGTGGTGTCAGATAACTGAAAGAAAGTGATTGTTATCCCCATTTTGAGCTAAGGCTTAGCATGGCATTATCTTACAATAGCCTAGAGTGACTTTATCAATATCTCTCTGCTAAGCAGATGGAAGTATATCTAAATTCAAATTGATTTTTCTTATGATAAAATCTCCTGATGGTATAGTTAAATCCAAAATTGTAATCACAATATGGAAGAACTGTCATGGTTTGGCTTCTCTTACAATCTAATTTTCTATTCCATTTCATCATATGACATATATTCCAGCCAAATAAAATGGTAAGATCTTAGAAATCACAAACCAAACTTATTTATATTTCTAGTCCCTCGGACCTGGCAAAATATCTTGCTGTTGTAGAAACTCAATAAATATTTCTTGAATTGTCATTGAAATTTCTATTGCCATGAAAGTGGGGTTTCAACTGTAAAAAAGAAAATGTATAGGGCATATCAAACAAAATGCAGAAGTAATTTTGTTCATTGATGCAATTATTTGTTTTGAGTAGAAAAACACACTTCGCCAACACAATATGATAAATGAATTTTTATGACAACTGTTGCCCAACATAGAGTGGGTCATTTTCAGTAAAGGATTAATTAACCCCTTAGGAAAAGAAGTATGGTCTCAAATATATAAAATTATATAAAATGTTTTAAAGTTTTTTCCATAAACAAATAATTTATGTCATTTTGCTTCATTTTGCACAGTTTTAAAGAGGGCTTAAATGTTAAATATTTTTGAAATATAGTGGGCTATGAAAAACAATAATTAATATTTCTCATCTCAGAAACCCAGTTCATTGTTGCCTGCAATTCTGTGACCTGCTTTGTATAGTCAATTTATAATGGAGAATTGTCATATGAATTAATAACCTGATAAGTTCACTTTTCAATTATACTTATAAAGTGACACTACTAAATAAACTCATTTTCTAATTATAAAATACAATTGATATATTATTTTAGTTAAATTCTTTAATAAAGTTTCTAATTCAATTCTAAAGCTTGGTGGTTGGTATTTTATTATGATGACTTACATTCTTGGTATATGATGGTTTTGTTATATTATTCCCTTTTGTGTGTGTGTCCCTATTGCACTTATGCCTTCTAACCGATTATCTGACTCTAAGCTCTATCTGCTTAGGAAGAAACCTGTAACAAAGCCTAAGACAACAACTTTGAGTGAATACTTCTCCATGACGAAGCATGAGTTTTTGTTACCCCTCTCCTGGTAGATGGGGTAGGATGAGAGATCCACAGAGATGGTGAGCTGAATATTTTAAATAAATTTATTATTTAACTCTCACAGCCATCTTTTCAGGAATAAATACTTCCTATTCCCATTTAATATGAGGAAAGAGGTACTCTTCTTGACACACAGCAGTGAGAATTACTGGGCTGTTTTCCTCCTATAATCAGGGTCCATATAGTTGTAGCCTCCTCAGTTATCCATGAAGCTATGCTGCTTCCTAGGTGGTAGACCCACTGGCTGAGTTTTTGCTTGAGAGAGCTTAACAGAGCTCTCACTCTTCAGGGTTCTATCTGTATGAGCTTGGGAAATTTATGTAAACTTCCTAAGCTCCAGTTTACTTCTATGTAAAATAAAGATAATAATAACACTCATATTTTAGGGTCATTGGGATAAGTAAATAGCATAAAGTGTGTAAAAACACAGCCTGCTTCCTGGCACTGAATCACTTTTGCTGATATTATTATTTTCAAAATTAATTAATTCATTCATATTTTTAACTGACAAATAAAATTGAATATATATTATGGTGGGCAACATGATATTTTAAAATATGTATACATTACAGAATAGCTAAATCAAGCAAATTCCCCTCAGGATCTGGCAAAATATCTTACTGTACTAGAAACTCAATAAATATTTATTGAATTTTCATTAAAATTTCCATTGCCAATTGTTATTTCAACTATGAAAAACATATTTGGTAGTGTATATCAAATAGAAAAGCAGAAGAGATTTTGTTGGTTGTATTTATTTTGAGAATAAACATTATTTTATCCAAAATTATATGATAAAAATATGCACTAATTTATATTCTTATTTTTCTGTGTTTGGTGAAAACACTTAAAATGTATTCTTGTGGCAATTTTCAACTATGTAATGTATGTTATTAACTACAGTCTCCATGCTATACAATAGATCTCAAATTTATTCTTCCTATCTAACTGAAATTGTGTATCCTTTGACCAGCTGTTATTATTCTTAATTGAAGAAGCATTAGAAACTGTAACCTAATCAGGATTTGAGGCTCTTTCTTAGCCTCTTGTGTTTAAATGAGTTGCCTCTAATCCAGGCATCTGTATAATTAGAACAGGCTTACTATCTCTAAGGATTCTTTTAGAGATAAAAATGATATGTTTACAGCGGTCCTATCACAGTGCCTGACATATTGTAAGGCCATCACATATAAGTATTTCTTACTAGTCATTGTATGAATTATCTTGGTTACAACTTTAATGAAAAGGGAATGGTGCCATCAGCAGATGCAAGGACCACCAGTTGAATTTTAAAATTTTATGAGTTTTTAAATCTTTATGGGACACTATTTGTGTAACAGTATTTGGGTTGGGAGAGGTCCTCAAAGGTGCCAAGTTACAAGTGTATGATTTATGTGGCTGTTCAGAGTAATAGGTTATAAAGAGACTTGGCTATTAACATGGCAAATCTGCTTTTAAAAGTTTAACAGCATTACATGATTAAATCAGAACTTATGTTTTTAATGTATAATAAGGCAAATTTTACAACCTTTTAGAATATAGGTTTTTAAATTAATTTTGCCAGAGCAAATACCTTAAAATATGTAGACTTATTTAAGAAACTCTTTAAGCACATTAAGCAGCTACCTTATTAAAGCAGCCTCAATGAAATGAAAAGTATGGTTTTATTAAAATACTTTAATTTTAAATATGAAATTTTTTTTTTTGTTTCTGTGAAAAGGCTTTACTAATTACCAAGAGACATCTGTGGAAACACTGTAAGCTTTAAATGACCCACCATGAAAAAATCAATTTGGTGATCAGCTGTAAGAATTTTGTGATGAAAATCAACCATTATATAATTAAAGATTTAAAATTTATTATTTCTATAAATTTAGCTACTACTTTTTATAATTTTAGAATATTACTATTTAGCAACATTTACATTATAACTGTTTTGACTTTACTAAGTTTTATATTATCTTATTAAATCATATCCAGAGATGAGTCATTTCTAAAATTTCTAGGATAAAATCTGAGGGTTACAGATGATAAATACTGTGTATCTGAACATGGACGTTCCTATACATATACATGCTTCTTTAACTAAATTCAACTATATGTGATCACTTGCATATATAAATAAATAAATGTATACATATATGTGTCTTAGAATTTGAAATGTATTTTGGTAAATATGAAAGGTTTATGTATTATTTATTTATATCGATATAATTCAACAGGTTAAGAACATATACAGGCAACTTACAAAATTACAAAAGGAGATTTTAACTATATGTGTCATACATGTTCATTTTAGAACCTGGCTCAAAAAAAATGAGGCACCTCTGCACATATTTTCAACATTTGCGCAAAACAACATAATTTTAATTAACATTTTACTCAGTGTGCTATACTGCAAAAGAATATTAAATATATCAGTGAGATAAGAAAAATAAATCATTATGTTTTTAGTTATGTGATTATTTTCCATTATTTGTTTTACTTTCAGCTTTATAGAGATATAATTGACAAATAATAATTGTATGTATTTAAAGTGTACAAGATGATATTTTGATAAACATATGAACTGATTACCACTCTAACACTAATTAATATAGCTATCCCCTCACATTGTTACTGTTTTGTGTGTGCTGAGAACATTTAAGCTCTCTTAGCAAATTTCAAGTGTACAATACAGCTTACTGACTCTGGCCAGCATGATGTACATTAGATCTCCTTCCTTTAAATGGAAACTGTACTCTTTGATCAACATCTTTGACTAACAAAGATCAACGCTGGTAACCACCTTCCTATTCTCTGCTTCTATTCATTAGACTTTATTAGATTCCACATGTAATGAGATCACAGAGTATTTGTCTTTTTGTGCCTGGCTTATTTCACTTTGCATAATATCCTCCACATTCATTCATGTTGTCACAAATGACACAATTTTCTGCCTTTTCCTTTTTTTTTTGGAGGGCGGGGACAGGTTCTCACTCTGTCCCCTAGACTGGAGTGCAGTGGCTTCATCTCAGCTCACCACAACCTTCGCCTCTCAGGCTCAGATGATTCTCCTGCCTCAGCCTCCTGAGTAGCTGAGATTATAGGCACATGTTACCACCATTCAGCTAATTTTTGTATTTTTAGTAGAGATGGCGTTTCACCATGTTGGCTTGGCTGGTCTTGAACTCCTGACCTCAAATAATCCACCTGTCTGGGCTTCCCAAAGTGCTGGGATTACAGGCATGAGGTACTAGGCCCTGTCAATTTTCTGCTTTTTCAGAAGAAAATATTTTAGAAGCATATTTTATTGTATATTTACATTACCATATTTTTTAAGCCATTGATCCATCAATTAGCTTCATTCTGTATCTTGGCTATTGTGAATAATACTGCAGTGAACATTGGGATGCAGATATCTCTTCAAGATACTAATGTCACTTCCTTTGGGTATATAACTGGAAGTAAGACTGCTGGATCATATGGTGGTTCTATTTTTACGTTTTTGAAGAACTTCCATACTATTTTTAACAATGGCTGTATCAATCTGCACCCCTACCAATAATATAAAGATTTCTCTTTTCTGCACATTCTTACCAGCACTATTCTCTTTTTATATTTTCTTTTCTTGTGTGTGTGTGTTTTTTTTTTTTTTTTTTTTTAGTTTTTGTATGTACATAGTAGGTACGTATATTCATGGGATACATGAGATATTTTGGTAGAGACACAAAATGTGTAATAATCACATCATGGAGAATGAGGTATCCAGCCCCTGAAGCATTTATTCTTTGTGTTACAAATGATCCAATTACACTCCTTTAGTTATTTTTTAATGTGCAACTAAATTATTATTACTTATAGCCACCCCGTTGTGCTAGCAAATACTGCCTTATTCATTTCTTCTAACTTTATTTTGTACCCATTAACCATCCACACCTCTCCCCTGACCCCCACTACACTTCTCAGTTTCTGATAACCACCCTTCTATTCTTTATCTCAATGAGTTCAATTATTTTGACTTTTAGATTCCACAAATAAGTGAAAACATGCGATTTTTTTTCTGTGCATGGCTTATTTCACTTAACCTAATGACCTCTAGCTCCATTTATGCTTCATTCCATTTGTGTTTTTGCAAATGACAGACTCTTATTCTTTTTTATGGTTGAATAGTACTCTACTGTGTGTTAACTACCATATTTTCATCATCTGTTTGATTTTTTCCAACACTTTTATCTTTTTTCCAACACTTAGGTCTTTTCCAACACTTTTAATCTTTTATCTTTTTGATAATAGCCATTCTAAGAAATGGAAAGTGATATTGTCATTTTGATTTGCATTTCACTAATCATAAGTGAGGTTGAACATTTTTTTCATATACCCGTTGCCATTTGTCTCCCTTCTTTTGAGAAATGTCCAT
Organism: Rhinopithecus roxellana; assembly: GCF_007565055.1. Lineage (NCBI taxonomy): Eukaryota > Metazoa > Chordata > Mammalia > Primates > Cercopithecidae > Rhinopithecus > Rhinopithecus roxellana. The sequence continues at coordinate 33,576,220 of NC_044558.1, forward strand.
CATGTTTTTTGCCCATTTTTTTTTTAAATTGGCCTATTTGTTTTCTTGCTATTGAGTTGTTTAAGTTTCTTCCTTTCTTTCCTTCCTTCCTTTCCTTCCTTCTTTTCTTTCTTCCTTTATTTCCTTCCTTTCTTTCCTTCCTTCTTTCCTCTCCTTCCTTCTTTTCTCTCTTTCTCGTTCTCCTTCTTTCTCTTTCTCTCTCTCTTTCTCTCTTTCTTTCTGTTCTTCACAGTCTCACTCTGTTGGCCAGGCTGGAGTACAGTGTCATGATCTCGACTCACTGCAGCCCCCATATCCAGGGCTCAAGCAATTCTCCTGCCTCAGCCTCCTGAGTAGCTGGGATTACAGGCGTGAGCCACTGCACCTGGCTGAGTTTCTTGTATATTTTAGATATTAACTCCTTGTTGTATATATGACTTGCAAATATTTCCTCCCATTCCATTGATTTTCTCTTCACTATGGTAATGTATTCTTTGCTGTGCAGATGTTTAGTTTGATGAAATCCAATTTATCTTTTTTTCATTTTGTTGCCTGTGTTTTGGGGGTCATAACCAAAATAATATTATCAAGATCAATGTCGAGAAGTATTTTTCTATGTTTTTTTTTTTTTCTGGTAGTTTTATAGCTGTAGGTCTTATATTCAAGTCTTTTATTTTTAATTGCTTTTTGTATGTTGTCTGAGATAAGCATCCAATTTCATTCTTCTGCATGTAGACAAACAGTTTTATTTAAACCATTCATATTTCTCTATTGTGTGTTCTTGGAACTTTGTCAAATTTTCAATTGACTGCAAATGTGTGGATTTATTTATGATATCTTTGTTATTGGTCTGTATGTCTGTTTTATGACAATGCCATATTGTTTTTATTGGTATAACAATGAAGTAGATTTTGAAATCACATAGTGTGACATCCCCAGCTTTGTTTTCTGTTATTTGTTTGTTTGTTTCTCTAGATTGCTTCAGCTATTCTGGGTTCTTAGTAATTTTATATGAGTTTTAGCTTTTCTTTGCCTATTTTTGTGAAAAACGCCATTGGAATTTTGATAGGAATTGCACTGGATATGTATATTGCTTTGAGAAATATAAATAAAATTAAATTAATTATTCTAAACCGTAAATATATATTTCTATTAATTTGTGGCATCAATTTCCTTCATCAGCATTTTATTGTTTACAGTACACAAATTTTTCAAATTCTTTGCTATATTTATCCTTAAGTATTTTAACTTTTTGATGCTATTATTAATGGGATTGTTTTCTTAATTTGTTTTTCTAATAGTTTGACATTTATTTCTATACAACTGTTTCTTTTTATGTTGACTCTGTATCCTGGAACCTTACTGAATTAGTTTATTAGTTTAAATAGTTTTTGGTGTAATATTTAGGGTTTTTTATATATAAGAAAATGTTATCTGCAAACAGAGGCAATTTTACTACTTATGTTTTGTTTAGATCATTTTATTTCTTTTCCTTGCCTTATTGTTCTGGCTAGAACTTCCAGAACTATATTAAATACAAGTGATGAGAGTGGCGATTTTTGTCTTTTTCTGATCTTAGAAGACAAGTTTTTAGCTTTTCACGATTGTTGTGGTTTGGCAATGTGTCCCTAGCTAAATTTCATCTGGAATCATAATTTATAATCCCCATGTGTCAAGAGAGGGAGGTAATTGGATAATGGGGCAGTTTCCTCAATGATGTTCTCTTGAGTTGATGTTCTCATCAGATCTCTTGATAGTGAGTTCTCAGAAGATCCGATGGTATTATAAGTGTTTAGAAGTTCTTCATTTACTCTTCTCTTTACTGCTGCCTTGTGAAAAAGGTCTTTGTTTCCCCTTCACCTTCCACCATGATTGTAAGTTTCCTGAATCCTCCCTAGCCATGTGGAACTTGATTTCAAACCTCTTTCCTTTACAAATTACCCAGTCTCGGGTATTTCTTTATAGCAATGTGAAAACAAACTAACACAACCACTGAGTATGTTAGCTGTGGGCTTGGCATATATGGTTTTCATTATTTTGAATGCCATCCTTTTATTCCCAGTGTGATGAGAATTTTATCTTGAAAGTGTATTAATTTTTATCTCAAGTATTTTCTGCACCTATTAAGATGATCACATCATTTTTATTCTTTATTATGACAATATGATGTATTTCTGTTATTTTATAAGTTTGGTTTCAATGGTTAACACATCAAGGACCTTTTGGTCAGGTGAGTGGCTCGCGCCTGTAACCCCAGCACTTTGGGAGGCTAAGGCTGGTGGAATACCTGAGGTCAGGAGTTCAAGACCAGCCTGGCCAACATGGTGAAACCCCATCTCTACTAAAAATACAAAAATTAGCCGGGCATGGTGGCACATGCCTGTAATCTAAGCTAGTCGGGAGGCTGAGGCAGGAGAATTGCTTGAGCCTGGGAGACAGATGTTGCAGTGAGCCAAGATCGTGCCACTGTACTCCAGCCTGGCCGACAGAGCGAGACTCTGTCTCAAAAAAAAAAAAAAAAAAAAAAAAAGGGCTTTTAAGTTTTATTTCTTAATTAATTAATAAATTAATTAATTCAAGCTGATGTAACATTATAAGCTATTTATTGATAAGGTTAATCAATTATTCTTTGTCTTTAAATTCAAATATCCATATACACTCTAAAATCAAATATAAGGAATTAAGTAAAATTTGAGGAAATCATCCTGGCACAGTTAAAAATAATTACATTCAGGATAAACCATTAAGTCAGTCAGCATAAATGAGGGTCATATAGCAAGCAATGTTCTAGGCATTGGAAATACAACAATAAACAAACAGAAAGATAAAATAAAAACATTGAGTATAGGAGTTTTCTTTCAGTGAGAAAATCAGGCAAGAAGTAAGGTAAATAATTAAAATAATTATATGGTAAATGGTGATACTTGCTGAAGAGAGAAATAAAGGATATTAGAGAAGGTGGTTGTTGGAGAGTTGCATAGCAAGAAGTATTGGAATTTTCAAAATTAAATATAATAGATGGAAAGTGTTTTATTGAGAAAGTGACAATTTGTTAAACATTTGAATGTGGAGAGGGAGTAAGTCATATAGGTAAAGGAGGGAAGAACATTTTAGGTAGAGGAAACAGAAATACAGATGACCTGAGGTAGAAGCATGCCTAGCATGTTTATAAAAGAGTTAGGAGATCAGTATGAGAAAAAAGACAGCAACAGGCAAAGAAGTCAGAAAGATAAAGGGGGCTTAAAATGTGTAGAGCCTTTTGAATATTATAAGAAATTTGATTTTTACTCTGTAATGGGAATCCACTAGGTGTTTCACTATAAGAATGATATGGTCTGACTTCTGCTTTGACTGAATCATTCTGATGATTGTGTCGGGAAAAGACTGGAGGTGTTTAATGGTGGAATCCAAGGCACTAGTTAGAAGACTGGTGAATACAAATCAGGAAAAAGATGATAGTGGTTTAGGCAAGGATGGAAGCAGTAGAAATAGTGAGAAGTGGTCAAGATTGCTGAAGGCCTTTGTTTAGGCTAGGGTGTAATATAAAGAGAGGAGTCGGGTAAGACACTGAGTTTTTTGGCCTGTGCAGCTTGAAAATAAAATTGTCCTTTGCGGAGATGGTGAAGAAACAAACTTATAGGGACAGAAAGGATCAGGAGCCCAGTTTTCAGTATGCTGATTTGATATTCTTATTATACATGCAGATGGAAACAAAACACCAAATAAGAAGTTCATTATGAATAAAGTGAGGAGAGAGTTGTGGTCTCAAGATACCAATATAGAAGTTGTTGGACTATTTAAAGAAATTAAGTATTCTCCAAGTATTTAACAAAACTTAAAAAATAAATGAAAAGGAAATTCAAAGAGATACATTTGGGACAACTCTTAGGGTTTGGGGAGGATGAGCTCATAAACCAAAGATGAGCAGAAACCCCAATAAATATGGAAGATAAACCGTGAAATGGTGGATTACAGGAAACCATATGAAAACACGAGGTGGGAATGAGGGATGAACTTTGACAGTAGAATGAGTATTGAGAATTGATTTTAATCTAAACTTTTAGTTAGAATTCTCAAATTCATAGGAATCTTGGTTTATTCAAAACAATATAATAATTTTATGAATTAGAAAGTGAAGATAATTTTTAATTATGTTTCAACACTGACCAGATAACTATATTAATAGAAAGTTGTGACCATATTCAAGAATAAGTGACCATATTCAAGAACAACAAATAACTGATTCTCAAATTACACATATAGAAATCTATATGCACAGAAATGAAGTTTTCTGGAACTAAAAGCACGTAAAACAAAAGAAAGAAGACATAATTCTTGACTCTTTAAAAAAAATAACTCTGAGACAAAAATATCCACTCTTAGACTTGTATTACTTTTTCTTCATCCTCTGCTCATTACCTCCTTTGCTTTTCATGTCTCTAATTGTTTTTCCTTTGGACACTCCTTACTTGACTGGACATTTGCTGCCACACTCAAAAGTGTAGAGCTTGGCGGCATACTGAAAATTTTCTGCTTGCCCTCTGAATTAAATATGAAATTCACTGGCCTCCTAATTATTTGACCTCCTTTATTTCTCCTTGCTGCAGTTTTACTGAGCCCCTGATTTTGACAGGTATGATTGATGTTCTTATAACATGTTTATAATCTCTAGTCAATTGGCATTTAAGCCATAGACTTCTGGGCCCTTTCTTAAACTTCCTAATTTTAATATACTTTTGTGTAAGAAGGAAAATCCCTTTGGTCACTTCTCGGACCCCTTTATGGTTTAGTCTCACCATGTGACTAGTTCTGGCCAATGAACTGTTAAAGAATGTATGGTAACACTCCCAGGCCAGGGAACTTAATTGCCAATAATAAGATCCTCTAGAGTTTCCTCCACTCTTGCATACTGATGGCAATTGCAGATTGGTGTTGCTCCAGCAGTCAGCATTCCTGAGAACTGTGATAAGCAGAGCATGCTCTCCCCTCTCTGCTGACCTGTGATAAGTATGGTGAAAAAAATAATGTCCTTGTTGTTGTAAACCCTGTAGTTTGATGTAGTTTTGGGTTTTGTTTGTTTGTGTGTTTTAGCACAGCAAATCTAGCTAATCCTCCCTGAAACAGACTTGTAAGAAATTTGTTTCCAAAATTCCTCAAACAAATTAAGAATCAGCGTTAGTTTGACCAGGCATAGTGGAGCTGGTTCCTTTTTTTTTTTTCTTTGGCATTTAAAGAAAAATTTAAGCACATTTTTCACATTGCTAACTTTTATCGTAAACTACTAGTATATTTGTAAAAATATTTAAGAAATTTTAAATTTTAAAAATATAAAGTCAAATTTTAGATAAAACCATCATTGATAATCTCAACATGTTATCTTTTATTATTTTTCAATATTTTAGTCTTATTTAAAAGCCATTAAGATATTATTAATGAAAATTATAATAAAATACTCATCATAGCTTTTTTTGGCATTAATTACCTTCCAAGCACTGTTCAAAAAGCTTAATATGCATTAATTTGTCAAATGTTTACAACATCCCCTGAGGTAGTTATTATCTCCATTAAATGGTTGAGAAAACAGAGACAAAGAGAGAACAGCTTGCCCAAGACCACTCAATTAGTAGTTTCTGGAAGACGATTTTTGAGCGTAGTAGCAGAAAGTCTAATAGGATCTATACTCTTAGTAACTACTTTTCTGTGTGATTAAATGTTTCTTATCCACATTGTTTTAGATGTTTCATAATGCAATTCACATTTCGCTGGTGTTGGATATTGATACTGTTTCCAATATTTTACACTACTCATTTTGAAATCAATACTGTTTGGCAAGCTTTGCTCCTTGTATTTTAGATTATTCAAAACTTACCTGCCTAGAAGTGTATATCTTGTTGTAAAGAACATAAATATTTGTTGGCATTTGAGTAAAAATTGCATATACATACTTTTAAAAATTATTACATTAGCTTAAACAGCTGCTAGTGATATATGAAAGACTGCCCTTTGTAAGGACTTGGGTGATGATTCTAGCCCAGAATTATGAGATAATATAAGGTAGATGGATGAAGGCTCTCTCATCTTTGAGACAAGAAATATCTGAAGGACAATATTACATTATACAATTCTTTTAATCTGCCTATCTAATAACTTGCCCAAAATCTACTTTCCATGCACCTATCCATAAAATAGTCATATTCTGAATTTACATTGTTTTGAACAAATGTAAAATAACACAGTGTCCAATATTAGGAAATACACTGATAAACTAAAGAAATCCAGTGCGATGCTGTATCAGAACTAATGGAAATGTCACACTGAAACTTGAAATTAAGAGGACAATATAAATTCATAATATGGTAGATCAATGCAAGCATATAAAATGTTTACCAGATTGAAATAACAAAGAAAAACAAATGAATCTAATCAACGACTGGATAACAAAATTACCATGCTTCTTTTGTTAAACATTAATTTTTCATAGGCTTTAAAAGGATTTGATGCTTGTAGTTATAGAACATATAAAATTCATTACTAGTGACACCCATTATTATGTATAGTGACTCGATGTGTTAGCAATGAAATGAAGCATGCTTAAATGTAGGGAGTGATGCTGATGCTGACAGAATCCTCTGAACCCTTTTAATTTGCATCGTAAGTAGATTTTGAAAGGTAAGTGGTTTACTAGAAGAAAGAATATTCTTTATTTTTTCCTATTACCTTACGTTTGAGTTGAGCATGGGCTCTGAGTTTCAACAGTACTAGAAGAGTCCTTACCTTCAAAGTTACACCTTTGTTTAACAACTCTTATGACCCTGCTTAGTTGCTATGGTTTATTCAGAAAGCATAGAGAAAAAGAAAAAAACAACTGAAATATTAAAATAGTTTTGTAGTCATTATTTCTAAGAGGAAAATATGGCCCCATCAGTGTCTAAAATAAAACCTTGGCTGTTTAACTGTGACAAGTTACTCAAATTTTCTAATTCTTAGTTATTTATTTTAGAAACTTAGTAACCACTCTGTCTACTCGAAAGGTTGTTGTAAGGTTGTGAACTTTGAATGAGCAAGAGTATGTATAATTGTGTAAATCATAAAAATTACATCAGATAGAAAAATATTAAGTACTATGAGAAATCTAATATTTAACAAATGTTTACTAAGCAATTTTCTTCTTACTACTAATTGCTATGTGATTAGATTTTTAAAATCCCATTCCTAGCATGATTTAAATGGCTTTTCATAATGTTTTAGATCACTTTGCTTTTGTTTATTTTGTGACCTCAGTGGTTACTGAGTGGAAGCACCAAGTAAAACTTGAAGTACTGAAGTGACATCCCACTGATTCAGGTTAAAAGTGGATTTCTCAGGCCGGGCGCGGTGGCTCAAGCCTGTAATCCCAGCACTTTGGGAGGCCGAGACGGGCGGATCACGAGGTCGGGAGATCGAGACCATCCTGGCTAACCCGGTGAAACTCCGTCTCTACTAAAAAAATACAAAAAAAAAAAAAAAAAAAAAGTGGATTTCTCAGACTTACATTCAAGATACCTCATTACTGGTATCCAACATCACATTCAATATTCAGCAATAATAATATTTTTACTTAATCACCTAACATCTGTCATCCATTTCTATTTCTGTTTTCCTTAACTCAATGTGACTAGAACAAAAGTAAATTTATGATAATTCACCTTTAACAAACCTCTCGACTGCTATGTCAATGAAACCAAATGGTATTGTGTGACCCAATGAAAAATATCACTTCCCTTTCTGAATATCTTTAGCATGTATTATACCCTTTGGAATTTGATATTAATTACCTTGTTAAGTTGTCTGGAGATATTTCTTCAATTCAATTGTAAGTTCTTCAGTGTCAGAGATTGTGTCTTATGCTATACATAATTTTCCTTTGCAGCACCTATGATAAAACCATAGAAATAATATAATCAATAATTATTTTATGTATTAATCATTTTTAAATGTTATGCTCTGAGTTCCATGATTTCAAAAATTCTTGTCTCATTTTCACAGTGCTTTAAAAAGAATATACTTCTATTATAACTCTATATTATATTTAATATATATTTTTAAATGTAATATGAGGTAAAATAAATTCTTGAATGGAAAAGCCATGCTAAACTTCCTCCTTGAGACATTAATAAGGAACCACAGAGAGCATTCTTTGGAACCACAGAGAGATTTGCATTAATGCTTAGCCAGGTTTAATAAATTGTAGATATTTAAGATGATCTATCATCTTCTAATTCCAAAGATAGTATTTAAGATGATCTACCATCTTCTAATTCCAAAGATAGATCAGTATGAGAAAAGAGGAATCAGCAAGACAATTAAGAAAAGCAATCATGGGATTTATAGACAATCTTGTTAAAAGGTTTGGTGATATTAATTTTTTTGTGGAATTCCCTTGAAATTGAAAAGGACCACTGGCATTCTTGGTAATCTGAGAAGAGACAGTTATGTGCTAGATGGGACAAAAAGAGATATCATATGAATTGGTTCTATAAATAAATAATAATAATAATACACCTCTTTTTTTCTAAATGTTATTTTCATAGGATTTCTAAGTATGAATTGTGCATCTTTTCTTTTATTATTGGGTATAAAATGAATAGGTAACTATATAATTGTATGGCATTTAAAAATTGCTTCAGCCCAGATTTTAGGCCCTGTATCTCAATCAAATATAGTTATTTAAGAATATACTGATTGGTAATCCCAAATCCCAAAACTGATCTGGGACTAGAGACTTAAAGGCCACGGCCATAATGCATGTTGAATGGTGCTCAGGCAACTTGCTATAAGGAGTGTTAGTAATGATCTCTGCCATGTGATGGAAGGCATTTCCACTTCACATATTGACATTTCCTTTGATATTTACATAATGTATATTTCAAAAATGATCAAACAAAGTGCTGGTCTATAGCACAGAAAGTAAAATTTGAATTTTGATGTTTACTTAGCGGATGCAGAACATTAGAAATGTATTATAGTGTATTGGATCCTATATTTATTCAAACTTTGTAGAAAGTCCCCAAGTAGTAAGATTTGTGGGCTTTTATGCACTCCTTCAAGGACCTGCATTAGAAGAAAGGGAACTTTCCTTTATGTGGGTAAATCATAACGTGATATGATTTTTAGCTTGAAATGCTGAATCCTACACTAACATAGTTCATTTAGTGAAAAAGAACATTTTTCTTAATAGTTACTTATCTTCATTTTCCCAAACCATATAGTTTTTATATAAAGAAAGTTCCTCTAGTAACACTCCATGTTTAAAGAAACACAAGCCCTAAGTGCAAATTAAACAAGAATTTTTGTTGCTAGTTAGATTTCATGACTTTTATGTAGAAAAACAGGTTAGAATTGCACTCTGTTGTTGGTGTTTTCCTGTTTCACAGATGTCCCTGCTCAAAATTTTAGTACACTTTTTTCTAATGCTAATTATTCTTATAATATACAATTTGAGAAGAAAAATAAAATTTCATATCTCTGGCTAAGTATTATACTATTATTTCCTTAGGTAAATGTGTCAATCTCAACATTAAGTACAAAAAGCAAATTAAAGGTGTCTGTAATATACTGATTGTCAAACAAATAATGAGATGAATTTTACAAGAAGCTAGTTCAAAGTGACATGGAACCATTTAAAGCACACAAACACACACACACAGACACACACATACACACCTGGGACCCCAAATTTAATCTGTTTTTCCAAAAGTGGAATTGAGAACTTGTTCACAGGAACCTATACATTGAACTATGCTCTTATAAAAACACAATATAAAAATTAGGCATCTGTTTATCTGGAAATCAAGCTGCCTTCAAACATTAAAACAATACTTACTTGCTTCTAAAGTGAATAGAAAATAAGTCCTGACTGTTATTTAATAGTTTTATGTGGCCATGAACCTTCTGCAGGTGGGCTGTTGCACTGTCTTGTTGCTTGATGTTAAGGTGGATATTTGCAAAATAAATCTTGTATACTTGTCATTAAAATAATATGACATGGGACTTTGATTAGGTGATTACCTTGATGTGTTTATTCAACAATTTTCTGAAAAGGGGAAGTTAAATTGTCCTATGCATTATTTGTAGGTTGGTTATTGTAACTATATTTATGTTTGTCTTTGACTCTGTGTCAAAATAATGGCAAATCTCAAATGGAATGTATAGGATTGATTTAAATTGGAAAAGGATATTTATTTATTTATTTATTTATTTATTTATTTATAATATCCACTGCATGGTGTTTTAGACTGGACTAAATTTTAAGTTTTGAATAAGGGATGGCAAGAAATAATTCAAAATAATATATTTGTCCTCTCTAATTAGTATTCTCCATTTACAGTCATATGTCACTTAATGATAGAAATATGAGAAATGCATCATTAGGCAATTCTGTGATGTGCAGACACCACAGAGTGTACTCACAAAGCTTGATGGTAAGTCTATATACACCTAGGCTATGGGGTATAGCCTATGGCTCCTAGTATATAAAACTGTAGTATTAGTTTGTTTTCACACTGCCATAAAGAACTTCCTGAGTCTGGGTAATTTATAAAGGAAAGAGGTTTACTTGATTCACAATTCTGCGTGTTTGGGGAGGCCTCAGGAAACTTACAATCATGATGAAAGGGGAAGAAGGCACGTGTTGCATGATGGCAGGTGAGAGAGACAGCATGTGAGACTACAGAAAAAAAAAAAAACGTTTACAAAACCATCAGATCACATGATAATTCATAAGAACAGCATGGGGGAATCAGCCCCCGTGATCCAATCACCTCCCTTCCTCTATGGGTGGAGATTACATTTCTAAATGAGGTTTGGCTGTGGACACAGAGCCAAACAATATCAGCATGTTACTGTATTATTGTACATAATTATAACACAATGGTAAATAGCACCTAAACATATCTAAGTGTAGGAAAAAAAATCAGTAAAAATGAACTATCATAATCTTATGAGATCAGCATCATATAGCACTGAAACATTACTATACAGCATGTGATTATATTTACACATAAGGAGTCTCTGAGTATAAAGATTTTTGTTTTGTTTTAGTTATTTAATTTTTTACTACTATTTTAAGAACACAGTAAAATTAAAAAGAGAAGAACATTAGGCAAGTGGAAAAATATGAAGAATAACCAAATTGCTTTTCAGACTATTTATCAAATTTATAACATGATAAAATAAAGAAGTTCCTTATTATGGACTAAATGTTTGTGTCTCCTCAAACTTCACATGTTAAAACCCTAACCCCTATGGTGATGGTATTAGAAAGTGGAGCCTTTGGTAGATAATTATGTAGGAGTCTCCATGAATAGAATTAGTGCCTTTATAAACAGAGACAAGAGAGTTTGTGCTTTCTCTATTCTCCACCAGGCAAAGCTACAAGGAAACCAAGATACAGGCCCTCACTAGACACTAGATCTGTTGGTGTCTTGATCTTTGACTTTCCAGCTCCCAGAACTGTGAGAAATAAATTGAACTACACAGACTATAGTAATTTGTTACAGCAGCTTTAATTGACAAAGACACTCCCTCTCTGTTATTTATAAGATTGTACTCAAAATGTGAAGGAAACTATTCTTAAGTCATGCAGCAGATACCATCAAGCAAACACAGAATCATCTACCTTATCTTACTTGGGACAGCAGGGACTGTGAGTGATATTTCTGGCCATTGATCAAGGCCAGAAGTCCAAGTTTAGAACTGTCGCAGAAGCCAGGGAGAAGGTTTAATACGAGGAAGGTAAATATCAATCACAGAACCTATTACCTGAACTATTAAATCAAAACAAACAAAATGTTATGAAAGCCAAATCCTAAGAGATTCACCTCAAAGCCACGAATGAATTCAGAATAAAACAGACAGAAGATAGATGACTATACCCATCCTGCCTCTGTGATGCTAAAAACCAGATGAGAGACAGGCTGTCCAGGGCTTCATGCCTTAAAGAGTCCAGAACATGTTTTTGGACCAAGAGTAACTTGAAGAATCTAGTGTGGAAAATAATATCAACAATGTCCTAAATGCTTTTGATCACAATTATAATATCAACAAAGATGGCTAACAGTGAGTCATTATAAAACAATTTCCCTCGGTGTTGATCTTGAGTCTCAATTACTGTTGTCAGCAGAATGGAGTAGTTTATATGTATTGTAAATAAACCTAAATATATTTCAATAACTCATTCACTTTTATAATTATTTTTCTTGTGTTGATACTAAAATCCAATTTCATCTAGATATACGCAAAGATGTTTGGTGATGATTGTCATCAGCAGTACTGGACACAGGCAGTAGTTGATTATGGGGGAATGTTACAGAAATAGATTGGGGAAGAAAATGGCCCAAACAGAGAATTACATTTAAAAGCCTATGTTGAAGCTAAGTGTGCATATCAAGAGATGAGAAACCTTTATATAAATCTGAGTGAAAAATATGAATGAAATTAAAAATCAGGAAACATAATCTACGTATTGATACGTAGATTCTACAAAATTCTACGCATCAGGGAAACACAATCAGAAGACAGAATGGCATGATTGAATGAATGTGGGCATAAGCTATAAAAATAGGAGTTCAAAACTTAGCTCCACTTCTTACTGTCTACAGCATATAAACCTCAGTTTCATCATCTAAAATATGAGATTAATAATCCATAACTTACTGATTTGATATGAACATTAAATTTGAAAATGTATATGAAACTTATAGCAAAATATCTTAGTAAACTAAACAAGCAATTGTCTGGCAAACAGTCACTGAATCAGAGAGTCGAGAATGAGACTAAGCTGCTATATCCTCTTTAAAGAATTGTCTATTCATTTCCTTAGCCCACTTTTTGATGGGATTATTTGTTTTTTTTTTCTTGCTGATTTGTTTGGGTTCATTGCGGATTCTGGATATTACTCCTTTGTCAGATGTATCGATTATGAAGGTATTCTTCCACTCTGTGGGTTGTCTGTTTACTCTGCTGACTGTTCCTTTTGCTATGCAAAAGCTCTTTAGTTTAATTAAGTCCCAGTTATATATCTTTATTTTTGTTGTATTTGCTTTTGGGTTCTTGGTCGTGAAATTGTTGCCTAAGCCAATGTCTAGGAGGGTTATTCCAATGTAATCTTCTAGAATTTTTATAGGTTCAGTTCTTAGATTTAAGTCCTTAATTATCATAAAATTTTTGCCTAAGCCAATGTCTAGGAGGGTTATTCCAATGTAATCTTCTAGAATTTGTATAGGTTCAGTTCTTAGATTTGAGTCCTTAATTAATCTCGAGTTGATTTTTGAATAAGGTGAGAGATGAGGATCTAGTTTCATTCTCCCACATGTGGCAGTGGCCAACAAGTATACGAAAAAAATGTTCAACTTTACTAACACTCAGGGAAATGCAAATCAAAACCACAATGCAATACAATCTTATTCCTGCAAGAATGGCCATTATCAAACAATAAAAACAAAATAGATGTTGATGTGGATGCAGTGAACAGGGAACACTTCTACACTGCCGGTGGGAATGTAAAGGAGTACAATCACTATGGAAAACAGTTTGAAGATTCCTTGAAGAACTAAAAGTAGAACTACCATTTAGTCCAGTAATCCCACTACTGGGTATCTAACCAGAGGAAAAGAGGTCATTATATGAAAAAGATACTTGCACACGCATGTTTATAGCAGCACAATTCACAATTGCAAAAACACAGAACCAACCCAAATGTCCATCAATCAATGAGGGGATAAGGAAAACATGATATATATATATACACACACACACATCATGAACGTCTAAAACATGTGGAATATTAAAGAAAATATACATGATATTAACATTACCTACATCGTGTATTACCCCCTCTGAATGGGAAACTTGAGAATGGACTGCACAATCAATAATTGGGAGAGATTACTTTTATACATAAATATATACAATGATAATCATCACTGTCTGTATAATCAACCACTGTATGGCTAAAGACAAATGATCATATCTGCCAGTATTTTTCAAACTTGCTCAGGTTATATTATGGCCAGAAAACTTGGCTATGTTAAGAAAGACATTAATGGTTACAGAGAAATTAGAATACAGACATTTAAAAACATTAGGCCATGGTTGTAGTGCCATATGGCCACATTTTTTTGTTATCCATTTGTTAAACAAATATTTATTAAGCAGCTACTATGTTCTCAGCCATATTGGGAACATGGCCTAGTGATATAGGGAAAATGAGACAGACATGGTCCCTAAAGCCTTCATTTCCGTAAGTCAGGCAAGCAGGCAAACATTAGCAAACACATAAATAAATTCTAACAAATACCAAACAGCAATTAGTAGAATGCACACAATTAAAGTTATGTAATTGAGAATATTTGATTGTTTTCTTAGATTAGGTGACCAGGGAAGGTTTCTGGGGCTTCCATGTGAAGAATGAGTTATAAACGACAGAATACAAGCAGTGATCGCTAGTAAAAGACTATTGCAGTGGTCAATTGTAGGAGAGTGGTGGTTTGAAATAGTTTCAGATTAGTGAAAACGGAGAAAATTAAAATTAAAATATTGTTGACATATTTTACAATAGTATCGACAGGACTAACTCATAAGTTGCATGAGGGAAATGAGGAAAGAAGGAAATCAGAGTAACACTGTGATATTTGGCTTGAGCTTTTGGGTCAACAGATATAATAGCAGAGCTGGGAAAGTCTGAGGGACAGATTTGGAGAAGAAAATGGAGGGCTTCCTAGGGGAAGGTGTGTTAAAGTCTGAGGGGTTTTTTCTATACATCATGGAGAAGTTCAAGAGACAGTTGGAATTCTAAAATCCAGAATTGGAAATGTAGATTTTAGAGTGCCAATATATCTTAATAACTCTGCTTATCTTGACCTCCATTGCTTTGTACAGCTCCCTTTGGTTTTTACTTTTATAGCCCAAAACTTCCTTGATTTTACATTTTTAAACTATGAATTCCAGGACCTTTCTCACCACCTTCATTGGCTGTGTATCATTAGCCTCAGGAAATCTGCAGAACCTTTTTTATTTTTTAGACTATAGTATAATAAATGGTTTCATGCATGAATAAAACAAAAGAACATTTGTGCCTGAATCATTGGGCTCTCTCTACTCTGGAATTTTTGTTCTTTCTGTAAAGAATAAAAGTTAGTAGTGTTTTTAATTTTTAAAAATTTCTTTAAAACTCTGGTTTTAAAAAGGTCTCCAATGGAACCCTGGGAAATAGAAGAGGTAAATCAGATATATGCTGTGTGAAGGACACTGGGAGAGTTCAGTTTTTCAAGCGAACATGCTCTACCCCTTGCTGGTACTGAGAGCTATCCGCTTAGGGCTCTGTTTGCATGTCAGAGGATTAGATTATATCTAAGTCCCCCTCAAAGACTAGCTTATGATTTTATTAAGATATTGCCTCAGGAAGAAACGATCTCCTATGAATTCTGCTGGATCTGAGTTACTTTTAGACTGTTGCCAATTCCAGAATCTGCAGGTGGTAACCTACTCATGTGGGAGCACCTGGATAGTCAGAGGTTAGGGATGGAGACAGAATCTGACACTCAGAAACGTTCTGCATCGTGCAGAGGAGTTGCTCTATGATTTGAAACACATGGTACATAATACACAGAGTGGAAAAACTACACACTGATAATTGAGATTTTACAGTGTGATATTGCACATCTCGTCTTTATTTTCACAGGCAAAGGAGCTGATTTACATCAGTATTTTCTGAATACCTGAAAGATTAACCGTTTATGCTTTTTAACATTCAAAATGTCTTCAATTTACAAAGTAATTAATGAATACATATATTATCTCCTTCTCCAAATTTTAAAGCACACACGGAATGTGTTTTAACGGCATTTCCTTTATCAGTGTCAAGTCATCACAATGAGCAATAATATTTATGTTGTGCTACAGATAGAAAAGATAGTAGATGTTAATGAAGTTCAAGAGGACTGTCTAATTTAACACATCATTGATTTACAAGTGTATCAATTTATCCTCGCATACTTTTGAATTGCTTGTCTCACTATGGTTAACAAATATGCTTAGGGATTATTAAGACGTATGTAACTATTTTTCAATCCTTCCTTTACTACTTTGCTGGAACAAAAGACTATCATTTCAAAGGCATTTGTAATCAAAGTGGTGGTTGCTCTTTCCTTCCAATTCTTTCTAGAAAATTTATTGAGCACCTAATATATGCCAAAATTTTTCTAGGCACTTGGGACATATTTATGAACAAAACAAAGAGTTTCACCTTATATTCTAGCAGTGAGGGGAAACAAAAATATCAAAATACTTAAACATAGATAAAATATTGTATATATTAAACATATGCTATTTTTATAAATGAAATTAATGGAGAGTAATAGAGACTGAGAGCATTGGGTGTGAGGGATGATGGTGGAAAAGAACAGGTGGATCTCATTAAGAAGATGACTTGCAGCAAATATTTAAAGGAAGTAAGAGAATTAGTCATGGAGACATCTGGGAGAAGAGGCTTCCAGGCAGCAGGAAAATTAGCTAAGGCCCTGTTTGGGGAGCCTTCCTGGAACAGCATCGAGGCCAGTGTGACTGGAATGAATAGTGATGGGGAAATAGCACAAAATGAGGTCAGACAGAGGACAGAGGACAGACTATGTAAATCCTTGTAAGTGATTGTGAGAACTTTCATTTTTATTCAGTTTGTAATGCAAAGAAACAGCCTTTAAGTTGGAGGTGATGTCCTGGCATCCTGAAGCTCAATGAATTTTCTAATCCTTCACTGATATACATAGTGGGCTTCTGAAACTTAATAGGGTTTATCTTCCTTCCTTTGAAGTACATGTGTTTTATTAAAGTTTCAATTTATTTCCCATTACTGGCTCATCAGATCCTATTGAGATATCATTGATACAATCAATATTAGAATAATGTAATATTCTACAGAATGTCCAGTTCGTACAGGGCTGTTTTGAGTATATTATAACAAAGGGCAGAAAAGTTAACATAGCCTTGTGCAAAAATATAAATGTTCTATCCTGGGTGATTGTGGACTGCTTCTGATTCTTGTTGAAAAGTGGGGGAGAAAAAACATTCTCCAGATCAATGACCCCATATTATGTACCTGAGACTTTGTTCATTTGTTCTAGCAAAGATTCCACATCCGACATACTGGCCTCAATTGGTGTTATTATATAGTTAATCTTGTAGTAGTCCACTGGTGTCTTCCATGATTCATCTGCTTTTTTATAGGAGCAGAATTTGTAAATTAAAAGAAGATACAGTGGGTCCATTGAGTAATTTGCATCTTTAAGTTGGTACTAATCTTTGCCATTCCTCCTTGGATGCAATATTGTATTTTATTTTCTATTTTGGCTGAGAGTTGGTGTAGTTGTTTGAAAGGTGTCATTCTACTTGGCTTCTGCCACTGTGATAGCTTTTATCTCAAGAAAAGCAAAACAAAACACAACTTAACTAAACTAGTGTTCTTCTAGCTATCAGGTGTGGGTGTTCTAACTAGGAATGGGGAAATGATCACAAGATTTGTCCGGAAGTCCAGGAGTCCCACAGCAGAACTGACCTGAGGCTGACTCAGTTTATTACCCAGCATCCACATTTTTTCCATTCTAACTAAGTGGCAATGATAATGCTTTTGGCAATTGTCATCAGCGTAAGCTTGAAACCTATAGACAAGGGTTCTTTAACTGTCTCCCTTATGCTTTCCCAGTGAATTGTACCTGAGTAAATAGCTTTGGGGAAGGCCTGAGAGTTTGTTTACATCATATACTTGTCATGGAATTGCTGGATCCTTCCTCCTAAAGACATAAACCCTTTTCAGTGAGTAAGTTCTTCATCTGAGAACTACCTCAGATCTGAAAACTGGGGGAAAAAAAGGTCCATACTTGCTTGGTCCATCCTCTCTCGTAATCCCAAAGATCTACCCTTGATTTTTTTGTTGAATTACTACAGTGATAAACTTTTTGGTTGCCCATCTATCTTGCCTTAGGTTTTATTAACTATCTCCATAGGTCTCTGTAGTTAGGCCTACTGGCCTGCTCTCAACTGTTCCATTCCTTAATATCATTGTGCCTGACTCTATAGTTACATATGAACATCTAGCCTCTATTACGGTCACTACCATCAGTGAGCTTGGGGCAGTAATAGCATCTTCTCCACAGATTCTGCTATCCACAGGGACAATCTTACTGATTTAGAAAATCTTATACTCTGGGACCTCACACAAGAGATGATTGCCTAGAATGTTTTGGTTTTATGTAGTAAATACATATTCGTATGAACACTTCTCTGAGGCTTTTGATCTCTTGCCACAACATTTTGGCATTTCTGCTTCACTTAAAGTGGAAAACACTTTCAGCATGCTTCTAGTGTTCAAGCTCCAACATAGTAGTAATATAACTTCATTCTTCCAGGGTACTTATCACAGAGTTAAATACTCCTTCGTGGAAGAGTGCACCCATATTGATAAACTGATAAATTCTTTGTCCAACCTTTTCTCTTCAATTCAGCATTTTCAATATCTATTTCCATAAATATATACCATATTTCTTCTTGTACATGTTAGCTTGGTCCAGCACTCCCATATTTTTACTGAGTATAAATTTTTCACTTTCAGAATCCCACTACTCCCTAAGATATATTGTGATTTGAACCTAATTATTGGTCTGAGGACCAAGAAAGAAGTAGGGGCTATATCCTGGGGGAGCATGTATTATTTTGCAAGGCAGAGACTGCTGCATCATCTTTAAACAAGGGCTGTGAATTGGATCACATCTCTAGGTTTTCAAGCATTGAGCCACATGTACGCGTCCCAAATCTCAGGTTCTCTTCTTCCCTAATTAGAGCTTGGATTGAAAATCAAACCTTCCCTGGAATTCTATTACCCTTAAAATTACATCCTGTGCCTGATCCTCGGCTTCATCTGTCCTTTAGCTCTAGGAGAAGAGAATCTCTTTAGAAACTGCCAAGAAAGCCCTCTGCTTTTCATATTTTACCCTAAATTAATGATTAATTACACTTAGCCCTTTATTGTTTTCCTCCAATGCGTTAGTAAAATCTAGCAACATTCATCCGATTTTGTCATCCTATATAATTAGTATTTACTCTAAACCTCTAAAATGGCTGATATATTATAGACACGACCACATTTCCTTTTACTAAGGCATTTTTACATCTGTGAAATGTATAACAATGGCACCACTAGGTTTTGCCAGAGGCTGTCAGTACTCTGTCTAACACCATCGATAGTATTCTCATTGCCAGCCAGCTGGCTGGTGATTCAGCTCCAAAATCCCACGTTAGAGTCTGCTTGCTAGGAACATGCTTAGAACAAATTCTCCTCAGTGGAAATCTCCAGCAAACTGAATTTGAAATAGATATTGTACCCAGGAGGTTTATTGGAGGAGAGTAATGGAGTAAGAGAAGCAGGATAGGGTAGAGGTGGAAGTTGAAATAAGATTCAGTTGCAACGGAGATCTTAGCCAATCCTACTAGCTATTCTAGAGCTCAGATGGGCCCTCACAGTAGTCCAAAGTTTAGGCAAGAAGGCTGGGCCTTTGTATCCCTGTGAATAATGTTTACTGGATACAAACTACCTCTTGAGGAGGGGTATAATTTTGATACTTCAACTCCCATCCATTTTGATCAGGGAAATTCTTGGAGAAGGTTTAGGTGTGAGCTCTAAGTATCTAAGACTCCTGGCATGTAGGGAAACAAATAGCTCACTACCTGTGAAGGGATCTTGACAGAAGTACAGCATCCAGTTTATCAGCAGAGATATGGAAAGTTGTGAATGAAACTGATTTGAGGAGAAGAGAGAATTTAGCTTAGATGTATCCCCCCAAGTAAGAAAGGTTTATTTGACATTCAAATGGAGATTTAAGTAGGCAGTTTGAAAGAGTTTGGGGCTTAGGAGAGGAGTCTTGGGTTAAAAAGAGAGAGAGAGAGATTTTTTTCTATGTGTGTACTTTCAAGAGCTACAGGATTAATGCTAATATATATTCTAACTCTCAAACTGTGTTCCATTGTGTGCCTGTTGGCTATTGTATCCTTCTCCACTGCCGGAGTGTCCAATACTCATCTCAGCCTCCTGCAAATTATAACATTTTTTCTGCTGTCTATCATCATCTTGTTTTTGTTCATCTTTCCCTTTTGATTTTCTGTATTTCTGTGCCTCTGAAGTATTTTTAATTTCTCATATGCTAATCACTAGCAAGTGCCATTGAGTTATTCTTCAACTAATCAAGTCCAGCCCTAGGACTCTGAATGTCATTAGTCCTGCAGCAAAGGATTTCTACAGAGGAGGCCTAGAATTCTGAATAATAAGGGCTTTCAGCGAAAGGAAAAAAAGAGAACAGATGCTCAGCTGGTAACCAACATTGTACACTGTACCTTTCTTATATTTCTTGCACTCCACTCCATAAATCAGTTCTTCAGTTAGAGATTCTCATTTCATAACTTAAAATTTTTATAACATTATGTTATATATAGTTATTTAATTTTGGTCTCTCAGATTAGAATATAAACTCCAAAAGTTTTGGGTTCACTATCCTTTCCCTAGTGTTTGGCACATAGCAAATGCTCAGTGTAATTTTGCTCGAAACCCTGCCCAGTCAGAACTCACCATTATTTCTGTCATCAATTAATTTAATTAGACTATTTAAAGATAAAATCTTTTGATCTTGCTTTCTTTACATTATCTTTGGATGTAGAGGGTCGACTTTAAAAAAATATTTTATAACTCAAACCTCGTACAGAAACTTGAGACTTTTGGCTTAGAGTTAACCAAGAATTGTCTCTAACTCAATATATGTTTTAAGTCATTCTTGATATGATTTTGTAGTTTTTACATTATTTATTTTTAATTGTTTTACTCCATATATGCATGCATGCATAATAAGCATGTTGAAAGAAGCTACAATAATTCTTACTAACTGGGAAAGGCTGTTGATGTGCTTTAGTGAATCTGGAAAAAAGATATGAATGATTCATTATTTGTAGCAATAATTTGTTAGAAAAAAGTATAATCAAGCTTTTGAAAAAATTTTTAGCTTACCTGTTTTTGCAGAAGAGATTTTTATCAAATTTCATGACTTGATTCATTTAAGTCTACTATAATCAGAATTGGGATATCTTACTGTTCTTTCTAAAAATTATACATGCCTTTATTTCAATTAAGTTAAATTCAAAGAAATTGGAATATTCTTCAAGATATATAATAAAAGGAAATAGAGCATGTTTTTTATCAGTCACTTCAATAGTTATTAATTTTCCATTTTTAAAGATATCTTTGGAATTACAGCTCAAATAATAAGCATATCACTCTCCAAGATCAATGAATTAACAAGAAAAGAACTTTAAAATTAAACTTGTATGTATTGTAAAGTGCTGATTATTGGTGCAAAAATTTGGGGTATGACCATTTACTTGATTGTAATAATATTACAGATGTGATAATAGTCAATAACCCAAACTCAATATTGAATCATTTAAAATGTGACTGTAGTATGAGAAATGTACATAAATGTAAATACAGAGCAAAGTTACACATAATATAAAATACAGTAGCCTGAGTTATATAAAAGGTAAAGGATTTCTATTAGGAAACCATCCTCCCAACTGGATCTGGTAAGAATTACATGAATAATTTCAGAAATGTATTATTCACTGTAATTTGTGAGACCTTTATTTCACATTTAATGAACTGACATTGGAAAGAAGGATATATTTAAACATAGGTGGGTGTTTGTCTTTAATGAGTGAGAGATGATCAGATTTCTTACATAGAGTTATATTATTATTAACTGGAAGCACTGTCTTATGATCAGAAATTTAAGGAATATTGGCCAGACAGTGATGCAACAATCTCTGTTCTTATAAGTCTTTTGGAAAGGGTTATGACAAAAAATAACATACAAAGGAGGAAAAAGAAAACACAAAAACTTTTCTTTTTCATAATCTAAAATGCTTTATAAACAATTGCATATTAGATAAAAAGTGCATTTTTATTCATCATTTGTCTTTTGAATGTCTGTGTTTAACATTTTACTAGTTTATGGATAAATGGAACCTGACACGTAATTTCAGAAGGCATAAAGACAAGAGGACGAGACAGTTTTCTAAATAAACAACCATTAAAGCATGAGTGCTGATAGGCTGTGAGGCAATCTGTAATGTAGGTAGAAAGTGTTCTGTAGATTTATAAAAGTTTGTTCTATTTGTGAATATCATTAATGGCTTTTTAAAGGAGGAGAGTTATTTGAGTCAGCTTTAAAGAACAGAATAAAAAGAACTAGTAAGAGAAAAGGAGGATTCTAGATAGAAGGGCTTTTAGAAAGATAAAAATTGTGAAAGAAATATAAACATGATTATAAGCCATTTGTAGCCTGCCATTTGAACTACTAGAGACATACTCTGGTGGTATCATGTCCACTTTTCTTTCTGTTCTAAATGGAAATCTTTAAAAGTCATTTAGTGACTTCCAAGTTACTACTGAATCTACTTTTTTATATTTCTAGATCATTGCTTATTTTAAAAAAGAGAGAGAGAGAAAGAGAGAGTTATGTCCTTTTTATAAGTAGGACTGCTCCAGGAAAATTCAGAATTTCAATTTTCTGTCAGAATATTTCAACAAATGTGGTCTATTTTACCATGGCTTTCTGCCTATATTGACAATCCCAGGCCTAGGACCCTGGAATATCATGTAACAAAGGCTATCTTCTGAGATTTACTTTAAAGCTATCTCCATTCTTTGGACTTGCCCTCCCAAAAAGTGTGTTATTTCAACTTGTGAATTGGATCATCCGAATGTATATAATTCTTTTTGAAACTCAAGTGAATTTGGCTGTTATGCTGTCAGATGAAAGGGGGACATCAGGTTCTGTTTCATCTTTACAGAGAGTCTAAAGATTTTTGTAAAAAAGGAATATAAAGGTTAATCCAGATGTATTTTGGCTTCAGTGAAGCCAAAGTTCATGACCATTACTTCTGCTTATTCACTGCTCCTGTTTAATTCAGTGTCTACTGCTTAGAAGGAGCAAGTTCGCAGAAGGAGACAGTGAATTCAAGTTTGAGTATGATAGAATTTAGGTGCTCATTGAATATCTATTATAAATACTACTGCTACTAATAGCTACCATGAATCAGTTGCTAGTTTTATAACAGGTATCTAACTATGTTCTTTACATGAATTGACTAGTTGTTTGTATAAATAATACCATATATTCATAGATAGGAAAATTAAAATTTTAAAAAATAATCAAAAGAAAAGTTTAAAATGTTCCATGTATTTGAAAGTCATCTAAAGAGATGATAGATGAAGGTTTGAAAGTGAATATAATTGCTAAGAGAGAGTATATACAGTGAGAAAAAAGAGCTGTTAAGCCTGACTAAATCCTTATTCATATACAGATGAATTGTTTCTACATTTGGCTCAATTCTGCTGCTTATGTCAAGAGGCTAAGGTGATTAAGAGCCATTTAATGGTCCAGAAGCTTGGTAAAGAGAAAGCAATAATTTGCTTATCTTTCAGGGTTAGGTGCCAAAGAAAATGACATGACTGAAAATGAAAATTCATAGATATATACAAAGTGCTTTATCTGTCAGTGCCCTGAGAGGAAACAGATGGCATACTTTCACTAGATAATTAGAAAAGAGTCTAATAAAGAGTTTATGAAAACTGTATGAGATACTCACAACAGGGTTAGTAATGCTGGACCCTACCAACACCACTAACTCTAAAGCAGAGAAAATTGCTGGCAGATTCAGAATGGAAGAATTGTATGAAGAAAACCTGTTGATACAAACTATGCCTTTCAGTCTAGGGATACATCCAGCCTTTGGGAATCCCACTAAAAGAAACACAGTACAGTACAGAATTGTCTTTACTTTTCTCCTTTCCTTTACCTTCAGTCAGTAGTCTGCACTGGCCAAATGCTGAAGGTTAATAGAGTACATTGATGTAGATCAAATAAGTCAGCTTCCTGAGACAATACAGCAAGGTGGAGAAGGGCAAATAATCATAAGATTATGTAAGTTTGCACACAAAAACCAGATGTTTATCAGCAACTTGTTAAGGGTCCATGAAGACCCTTCCCCAGGCTAACACACAAAAGATGTACATTAAGAGGAGAAGAAAAATACAAATATAAGAATTCTGAGGAGAAAACTCAAAAGAATACCAAACCTTAAGAGGCAAGGGAAACTCTTTTATGTTGTTACTTTTCCTCATAGGATTCCAAACAACTATTTCTTTCTGTTCCTCATTCTATCCCCTGTCCCTTTTTTAGTATTTAGGGACAAGTTATGAATATAAAAATACAGATGGCATTATCAGTTGTATCACATACTTCAGTGTCAGTATGCACAAAAAAGGACACTGTATTTCATTAATATTCGGTCATTAGTGATATGAAAGATAATTTGCAATAGATAAATTGAGTAGAAGCAATACTTCAGAAGAATGGAGGCATAAATGCTCCTAGAAATATTAGAAGACATGAGTTTAAATTATCCATTCAGGAAATTTGATGGTTAATATACGATACCTTAAGGTAAAAATATCAGACAAAAAAATTCTTCCTTAGGATGCAAAAGAATAGAATATGTTTCTAAAATAAAGGGATACTAAAATAAGACATTCAAGTGTGGAAGAATAATAAAGTGGGTTTTTAGCGGAGATGCCTTGCAGGATAGGTACGAAGGTTGGAATTCAGAAGACAATAGAGTTAGCTTCTCAGTGAAGAAATGGCATATTTTTTTCCTCAAATCAAAAGATTTAGTGATGAGGCAGAAAATCTATGAACCAAAACCAAAACCAAAACTAAAAACAAAAAAGTTAAGATATCCCATCACAGTTTACACCCAACTAATATAGGAAGTGTGGTCATCTGCATAAGTGCGAGTTCCATGCTAGAGTATTTTAATTAAGAGCTTCTTAAAAGGAACAGAGATTCACTCAAATCATTTTAAGTTTATATATATATATATATATATATATAATATTTGGAGCTACACAGATTGTAAGGCTGTGAATGACCCAAAATATAAAAGAGCGATTAGGCCTTGGAAAGAGCCAAAAGATTGTAGTAGCTTCAGATTTTTTCAGGAATTAAAACAGATTACTCTGAATCCAATGCTACAGGTTATGGATACGCATTTTAGGCATTTTATTGCTTTATCATGAATATAACTCATCTATATTCTTTGTGTCTATTTCCCTCACTATAGACTAGATGTTAGTTTCCATGCTACTCGGTTAAAATATTCTGAGCAGCCTTGTTCAGAAATGGCAAGTTTCTGAACTTTACACTAAACTGCTGGCAGCGTAACTTGTCTATCCTTTGATGAAATGCTAACCTGTCATTTAATTAGTTTTGTAGAGGATTTGGAGTCACAGAGCATTGTTACATATGACTGCTTTTCAGTGGGAAATGTGAGCATAGCATAGCAGGAAGAAGTAGTCATCTGGACTGATGTATCTAGCATGATGTGTGAGATATTAAGATTCCAGATATTCCACCACAAAAAAGAAGAGATAACTATGTGAGGTGACGAATATGTTAGTTATCTTGATTGTGGTAATCATTTCACAATGTATATCTATATGAAATATCATGTTGTACACTTTAAATATATATAATTCCTGTATTTTGTTTTATCATGTTGTACACTTTAAATATATATAATTCCTGTAGTTTGTTCTCATGCTGCTATGAAAATAACACCCAAGACTGGGTAATTTATAAAGAAAAGAGGTTTAATTGACTCACAGTTCTGCTGGCCAGGGAAGCCTCAGGAAACTTACAATCATAGAGGAAGATACCTCTTCACAGAGTTGCAGAAGAGAGAATGAGAGCCAAGCAAAGGGAGAAACCCCTAATAAAATCATCAGATCTCCTGAGAACTCACTCACTATAATGAGAACAGTTTGGGGGAAACCGTTCCCATGATTCAATTATCTGCACCTGGTCCCACCCTTGACACGTGGGGATTGTCAAGATGAAATTTGGGTGGGGACACAGAGCCAAGTCATATCAATTCATATTTGTCAATTACATCTCGATAAAGCTAGGAAAAAAAAAAAAAAGGAAACTAAAGCTAACGCCAGTCACAAAAAGTCTTCTCTAAATTGCTCAAATTTGTACACTTAAAGATACTGACAGTTCTTAAGCCCAGAGAAGTAGTAGTTATCCATGGAGCACCTTCTATTTTTTGAGAGAAAACTGATAATATATCTAAACCACATAGGTATCCTTTATGCAAAATAGAATAATATTGGACATGTAATCTAGTTTACTGAAAATTTAAGATCCTAAATGAGTTTCTGACCTCAAGAACTGCATTTAATACTACCACCCTCCTCCCCTCAATTTGTACCCAGAGGGAATGCTGGGAAAAAAGAGGGCAAGGATACGTTTCTTCTAAGTTACTATTTTAAAAAATGCTTTGTTCTACTGATATTTATGGAGTGACTGCTATTGGTTGCTATAAATTAGGAACTATTCTAGGCACTGGAGATAGAGTTTCAAGCAAAAAGATACTAGCTTATTTAGTATTCTTGTATTTCTCTATTACCATTGATCACAACACACTGTATTTTACTGTTCTGTGTACTCATCAGGAAGTTGCCTGATAAATAGTAATTTGATAAGTTATGTATTTAGGAAAACTAAAAGAACTAAGACCTTCTTGTATGATTACTGGGAACATTCAATGCATTTTAAATTAGATTTGTGTCTATATGGCAACAAAAAAAATTATCTAGAGATATGTGAAGCCAGGCTCAATGTCAAGGTTAATATCAGAAAAATTTATGTGCAGTGGTAAAGTTTTATCCTCTAAGTCCTAGCGAAACAAATTAGCAATTTCTCTTAAAGAATTACAGAATACCTAGGTTTATTTATATATTTATTATTTTTATAAATTGCTTGTGGTGATTTCTTTTCCCCTAAAATAATTATTTGAGCTTTTTGCTTTGTTTTCTTCTCATTTATTAAACATACTACTTTGTTTTCTTCTCATATCTTAAACATACTGTCTTCACTTTATTCTTGTGCCTTCTGAATTCAGCCAAATTCCTCTAGGAGTACTTGTAGAATAATCTCATTCTCTGTGTTATTCATAGTATGTGCCCTACATTTCTAAATTTTCAATTATAATTTTTTAGGATTGCAATTATGATTATTTTAAATCAATGTTTCTGCAGGCACTAGCTTTGGCAAGTGATGGTGAGGAACTTCTGATTATCACACCTGAATTCATCAATTCTCATTACCAGAGAAATATCCTTGGTTTTTTAGTTCTTTACTAGAATTCAAATAATTCATATTTGATGATGGTCTTCTTGAAGTAATCTTAATATAGTCAAGAACAACTTCCTCTTTATATCTTAATTTGTTTATTGCTGGTGCTGAGAAAATGAACAGTTGTCTAATAATTGAAATAACCACATTAAAATTTCTGTTGGAGTAATGGCAGAAAACCTTATAGGCCTAACACTCCTGGAAGTAACAATTATAAACAACAAAATAACAATGACAAACATGTTTGAAAGCACTGAAGGGACTCAAAAACTAGAGGAAACTGAATGGGATATGACCCTTGAAAGAAAGATGTTACCCTCACTAATTAATTGAGACTCACCTTTAGATAGTTTTTTTAAATTTAGGACATTCCCCAGCCATTCTAGTAGGCTTTAGAACTTAAGGAGAAAGTCACAGTCATTTTGGATTGAGATATCAGAATGGAGTTCAGGACTTCCAAAGTGGCTGTAAACTGAGAAAGCTAATTCTGGATGGGGCCACAAAATCTGTCAGTACCCTTCCTATGAATGGTTCCTAAATTTTGCCTTCCTATAGGAGACATCAAGGAGTCTGGTAGAAATCCAAAGCTATAAAGTTGAAAGAATTAACAGAGATGTCAACTCCTTCCCACTAGAGGGGAGAAAGAGCTTTGAGTTAGGATTAGCCAAGTTAGAGGGACTTGACATGTGCCTGGGCTTTTCACAAATCTAGGTAATCTAAGCATCAAAGCCATTCTCCACAAATTCAAGGAATCAGTTAGTAATTTAACTCTTCCTGCCAGAATAATATTCAAGTGTCTTCAGAAGAAATCAACAGCAACCAGAGACTCTAAAATGGGTCATATATAATATCAGTACACATTCAAAATTACTAGATATGCAGAGAAATGGTGAAATGACTCACAGTCAAGCAAAATGTAGTCCATGAGGACAGAACCCAAGATAAACCAGATCTGTTATTAATAGACAAGGTCTTAAAGCAGATACTACAAATATGTTCAATAAAGTGTGTAGAAGATGATAATGAGGGAACAGATGAGTAGCATTGGCAGTTAAATAGCAACTATTAAAAAGAACAATGAAAATAGAAGTGAAAATTGCGATAACTAAACTGAAAAAAAAAAGTTGGATTACCTTAAAAATGATTAGATATTGCAGAAGAAAAATCAACGAATTTGACAGGTCATTATAAAATTATCCAATTAGAAGAAAGGAAAAAATATCAAGTATTCTAACAAAACTGTAATTAGAATTCCAAAGAAAAGGAGAAAAAGGCAAACAAAAACAAAAACAAAAAAAACATGAAAACCTAAGTCAAAGCATTTCTGAAATTCGGTGAAAAAGTTTAAATTTCAGATTTAACAATTTCAACAAATCCCTCTTCTAAATACTTACTCAAAAGAAAGAAAGACAATGTCCACATAAAACTTGAATCTGAATGTTAGTAATATCTATATTCATAACAGCCCCCAAAAGGATTAAAAAACAACAAATGTTTGTAAAGTTGAGGACTGAAAAACCACAGTGTATTTATACAATTGAACACTACAGAGCAATATTGACAATGGTATAGTTAGAGGAACCAGTTTATATAGAACTGCTGTAACTTCTGATACCAATCACAAGTTTAGGGGTTTCCAAAATGACCCTGGAGGTTGATAATCCTCTAGACAGAATTATTGAATGCACTGAAAGCTCTTATATCCATACTTAATACTTTTTTTTTAAAACTGGGAAAATATAAAGATTAAAATAAAACAGGGAAAAAAAGTGCACAGGATTAGAGTCTAAGAAAGGTTCAAACATGGAGATTGTGTTTTCTGTTCCTGAGAAATTATGGATACATTACTTTCCAAGTATTGATGTTTTATAAAACATAGAGTATTCCCAACCAGTGAAGCTCACCCAAGCCTGGATGCCCAGACGTTTTACTGGGGCTCTGTCACATCCTGCTAGTTTGGCAGGCCTTTAGCCTTTCTGAAGGCTGGGTCAATACATTTAGTCTCCAGTTTCTCTTAAAAAAGAACTGATACCTGAAAGCTCAATACTCCCACTATAAATCATGTTGTTAGACAATATGGTAGCCTAAGCCCGCATGCAAACAAAAATGCTTCTGTTAGACGTAACATCCCAAGGGCTTAGGTATCACCTTAAGTTAGCCAAGAGCAAAGGCCAGAGGTTAATTTTTCATTACACAAAGCAAAAGGAAGAAACTACTGGTACAAGTTACAAGTTGGTTGTATCTTGAAACATTTTATTGCATGAGAATAACCAGACAAAACATAAGTGTTTTATGATATTATTTATACGAAGTTCAAAAGCAGGTAAAACGTAGCTATAGTGACAGAACTCAGAAAAGTGGTTATTGATGGGACTTGGGATAGAACTAAAAGGCACAAAGACACTTTCAGGGTGTTGTAAATGGTCTATATTTTAGTTGTAGGGGCAGTAATCACACAGATGTATACACTATATATCTGTCTAAACAAATTGAACAAATCTTTCATATCCAAATTTTTCTTGATAAAAAATAGGCTGGATATTCAAGATTGTTATTAAATCTGTATGATGTAACCAGATTGGATATGGAAGAACACATTTAAATGGTCTGATTTCCCAGAAAATTTTTCTAATGCTTTTGGATCATATTAAAATGTGCAGCCATGAAATATTTGCTGAAGCTTGATCTGATACATTTCAACTGCTATAATATAGACATGGTCTCTTTCTTTTTCTAGAAATTTAGTGAGGCAAAAATAATAGTCTCATTTTCAACCATTCCACTCCAAAGCATTACTAAATTGGTTTATTAACATGATATATGCATACTAACTTAAACACTTTCCAAAAAGGGAGAATTATGTCATGTGAAACAAAATTTCAATACTTTTATTAATATAAGTTATAACAAAAATTTTGTGGCTGTGACAATTATAAAATGAGAATACCAAGAGCAATATCAATTATTTTCAGAATAGCTTTGATACAATAGAAAGCAAATACATTGGTAATATCTTTTATGTTATATATTTAAACTGGTTGAACATATGATAGTTTGCATATAGTTTGTATAAATTAGTTCAGGTCCCTAGATAGTTTTTTATTTCTTAATAATCAGAATCTTTTTTATACTGCTCAGTTTAATTGAGGAATATACAACTTTCATCTATATTGTTTATATAACTTTCACTTAAATTAATAGGAGTGAATTCAGAGATCCTGCACTATTCCAGATATAATAATTATGGCAACATCTTCCAGTGCTTTTTCACAAAATCATTATTCTATTAATCTCCTGATATATATATATATATACATTTATAACAACAGATGAATGAAAACTTCATTTACAAAATAATTTTCTTCCCATAATGAATATTTATTTGGATACGTTATAAAAATGATTTTAATAAATGCATAATTATAAATCAAAAATTTAGGTGAGAGTAGAAAATTGTCAGACATCAAATAAAGAAGTGGATGATAACTAGGAGTGTGGAGGTACTTCTAAGAATAGAAATATATTTTCCTATTTATGATCACCTACAAGCAAAAAGGATGATATAGTTAGAGGTGCCAATAAAATGAACAGCATGTATTGTATAAAACCACTTTATATTAATGTTGAATAAAAATTGGGAAATAACAAAATAAAACAGGCTGTTTCAAATACAGTAAACACACTGGTTGTGCATGAGCTCTGGAAAAAAAAAGTTCCTGCCTCAGTTTTGTGATAATCAAGTTAGACTTTTCTATAAGCTTTTATTTTCATTCTTCAAATATATGTCAGCCATGGGTAGCTGCCAGCTTATGAATATGTATAGAACATTTCTTAGTTTCTCATGCAAGATAAACTCTAAAGAATTTCATGGACAGAGAGCTGGATTTTGAATGAGTCGCAACTGCATATTTCTTAAAAATGAAGAGATATTAAATTGAAATCACAACATTGCATGTGTCTAAAAGTAAATTTAGATTTTATGTAATTCAAAAAAGGATTGACTGAGGTATGAAAGTATGCTTTTATATTATTCTATTTCTATTACGTACTTCAACATTTCCTCTGTGAATCTTTAAAAAAAATCATTGATGATATTTTTACTAGTGAAAATTTGGGGGAATGAATGGAGGAATAATTATGTGCCAGCCAAGTGTGGCTGGGGTAGAGTTGCTTTTATTTTTTCCTTCCTCCCTTAGATACATCTAGAAAGAATCTGGGGTTCCATGAACGCAGACAAACATGATTAGAGTTTTATTATGAACTTTTTTCATAGAGCATGTTCAGAAACTGTTTGGGGTTCTATATATGTACAAATTCTATTTCTGTTCACAAAGTCATATTTTTAATATTTTTTCTCACTTTGAAATTAAGATCGGCCTTTTAAATGGCTATTCTAACATCTTAAAAGCAATGACATAGTTTTTAAAATTAAAACTTTTATACCTTAATATTTAGAAAACCATTTTAAACAGAAGAGCTAAATAATAAATAATAAAAGATTGATTATAAAATAAAAATATGATGGGAATACCTCGTCTTTGTAGTTGAAAATTTATGAAGTGGACACACAGAAGAGTAAACATTAAATAGGAGCACAGATAGTTGACCTCTTGTATCAAACAGGACAGCCAAATGAGTGGGTGGATGTGATAGTGAGAATTTCTAGGAGTTTGCCTTTGATCATCTCTCTTTTGTTTTTCAGTAAAGTAGGAGTTAGGTCATCAGCTGAGTATTTCTGTTGAGAAAGAGTGACTGGAGGTTTCGAGGAGAGAAGAGATTAAATAGTTACATCTCATATGAAAGAGTGAAAAGTGCGACGTCTGAGCATCATTAAGGATCCAGTAGAACTTTGTTGGTTGCCATTACTTTAAAGTGCAGCTAGTAAAAATGACACCATTTAAAGCTCCTGCTTTAATAAGTAAATATTTTGGCCTTCGATGAAAAAATAAATCAAATGTCAAGTTAGGTCCATGTCCTGGCTAGGCAGCATGTGGCTTCCAATTTCACATTAGTGAGAAGGTGCTAGGTAATAATTTCTACAGCGTCAAGTCATTGAACAAATCCATTAAATAGAATGAATTGAGTAGATCCACCTTACATTTTCTACAATAGCCAGAGTTCAGCTAATCATCAGGATGTGCTTTGTTCATTTTTCTTTATAGTTTTAGTACAGTAAATAACTTCATTTAGCAGCTTTCATGTATGGAAATCTTACTATTTCTAAGCTTTCCAGATTTTTCTCTAATGAATCTTTGGACCATTTTTAGAAGATAGTAGTAAAGACATTATGATGATTTCATTGTATGAAAGACAAAAACTAAGGTTCAAAGAGAGAAAATGCAGTGAGTTCAGAGTTGGGAATTCATAGCAGGTTGGTGAGGGGTCACAGGAAGCTTCTACTACAGAAGGGCAAGAAAATTCACCCTGACCTACGGATTGTGTATCTTTCCAAATGTTTTGTTTTTAATTTTACTTTCAGTATTGTTTTCCAAATTTTTAGTGTGATAAAATACATGTAACATAAAATTTGCTCTCAACCATTTGGAATCACACATTTCAGTGGTATTAATGACATTCTTATTGCTGTACAACTGTAAACACTATCCATCTCCAGAACTCTTCATATTGCAGAACTGAAACTCCATAATTATTAAAAAATACCTCCTTATTTCCCCCTTCATACAACACCTGAAATCCACTATTCTGCTTTCTATATCTATAATTTTGACTACTCTAAGTATCTCATATAAGCCATCATACAACATTTTATTTTTGTGACTGGCTTATTTTATATAGTATAATGTCCTCAAGGTTCATCAATGTTATATTATATTTTAGATTTTATTTAAGATTGAATATTTCATTATATGTGTATACTACATTTTGCTTAGCCATTCATTAAACAATGGACACTTGAATTTCTTGCATGGTTAGCTATTATAAATAATACTTCTATAAACTTCAGTGTACATATATCTCTTTGGGGCCCTGTGTTCAAATCTTTTGGGTATCTACCCAGAAATGACAGAATCATATGGCAATTCAATATTTATTTGTTTGAGGAACTACCATACTATTTTCACAGCGGCTGTACCATTTTTACATTTCTAACAGCAGTACACAAAAGTTCCAATTTATTCACCTCCTCACTAATATTTATTTTGGTGTTTGATAGTGGCCACTACAATGGGTCTAATGTGGTATCTCACTTTAGTTTTGATTTGCGTATTTACAAGATTAGTGATTTTCTGTGTCTTTTATGCACTTTTTGACCATTTGTATATCTTCTTTAGATAAATAACCATTCAGGTATTTTTGATGTTGTTGTTAAGATTTAGCAGTTCTCTGTATTTTCTGTATATTAATTCCTTATCAGATATATAATTTGCAAATATTTTCTCCTATCATGTGAGGTGTCTCTATTCTGTTGATAGTGTCTTTTGATGGACAAAATTTTAAATTATTATTGAAGTCCAATTTGCCCACTTATTCTTTACTTGTTTGTGCCTTTGATGTCAGACTATTGTCAAATCCTAAGTCATGAAGCTTTTGCTCTATATTTTCTTGTAAGAGTTTTAGAGTTTTAGGTCTTACATTTAAGCTATGGATCCATTCTCTGCTACTTATTTAATGTGACGTTAGGTAAGGATCCAATTTGATTATTTGATTATTTTGCATATGACTATCTCATGTCCCCAGCACCATTTGTTGAAAATATTTTTTTTCCATAGACTATTCTTGACAACATTGTTGGAAATAATTTGGACATATGTAAGAGGGTGTATTCCTGGACTTCATTATATTTAGTTAGTCTATATCTCTTTCTTTATACCAGTACTATACTGTTTTAAGTACTATAGTTTTGTGAGTTTGAAATCAGGAAATGTGAATCCTCCAGCTTTGTTTTTCTCTTCCAGAATTGTCTATTTAGGGTTCATTAAAATTCTGTGAGATGAAATTCAGGTTTTTCTATTTCTGCAAATAATGTCACTGGAATTTTGATAAGGATTACATTAAATATTACAGATTACTTTCATTATTACTCTCACATATATGGCTAAATTATTTTTAGCAATGTTGCCAAGAATATTTCATGGAACAAAGTCTTTTCAACAAATGGTGCTGGAAAAACTAGATAGTGACATGCAAAATAATCCAATTGGACTCTTCCCTAATACTATATTAAAAAATTATCTCAAAATGGATCCATACCCTAAATTTTCATAATATTGTCTTCCAATCCAGGAGCATGGAATATCTTTCCATTTATTTATATCTTCTTTAATTTCTTTCAGAAATACTTTGTAGTTTTCATGGCACAAATCTTTTACCTTTTTGACTAAACTAATTTCTAAGTATTCTTTTTATTTTATTGAAAATAATGATTTCTTATTTTTCAGATTGTAAATTGTTAGTGGATCAAAACACAACTGATTTTTGTGTGGTGATTTTGTATCCTGTTGCTCTACTGAAACTTACCAGTTAACTTTAAAAAATATTTAATATTTTCTGCTTGTTAGACCAAACTATCTGTAAACAGAAATAATTCACTTCTTTTCCAATTCGAACTCCATTATTTTTTTTTTTTCCTTTCTAGTTACTCTGACTAGGACTTCCAATACTATGTTGACTAGAAGTGGTGAAGATGGACATACTTGCCTTGTTCCTGATCTTAAGGGTAAAGCTTTCAGTATTTCACCACTGAGTATGATGTCCACTGGAAGTTCTTATATATAGTTTCCATTATGTTCAAGTATTTTCTTCTATTTTTACTATGTTGAGTGTTTTCATCATGAAAGCGTGCTGAATTTTATACAATTATTTTTCTGCACTGAGATGATCATGTGGTTTTGTTCCATTAATTCTTTTAATGTGGTGTATTATATTGATAATTTTTCACATGTTAAACCATTTTTACAATCAGGAATAAATTTCATTTAGTCATAGTGTATAACTTTTTAATATGCTGCTGAATTTGATTTACTAAGATTTTGTTGAAGAGTTTTGCATCAATTTTCATAAGGAGTATTGGCCTGTAGTTATTTTATCATTGTTTGGCTTTGGTTTTAGGTTAATGCATGCCTCACAGAATGAGTTAGGGTGTGTTCCCTCCTCTTTCATTTTTTGGTAAAGTTTCAGAAGGATTGGTGTTATTTCTTCTTTAAATATTTG
Organism: Rhinopithecus roxellana; assembly: GCF_007565055.1. Taxonomy (NCBI): domain Eukaryota; kingdom Metazoa; phylum Chordata; class Mammalia; order Primates; family Cercopithecidae; genus Rhinopithecus; species Rhinopithecus roxellana. The sequence goes on from NC_044558.1 coordinate 33,611,697, forward strand.
GAAGCATTTACTGGTGAAGCTTTCGCATCCAGGATTTTTTGTTGTTTTCGTGGGATATTTTTCATTACTAATTCACTGTTCTTACTAGTTATAAATCTAGCCACATTTTCTGGTTCCAATGGTTGAATCTTGATAGGTTTGTGCTTCCAGGAATTGGTTCATTTCGTCTGTGTTATCCAAATTTTTGGCATAAAATTGCTCATAGTATTGCATATATTTTTTTATTTCTGTAGAATCAGCAGTAATGTCTACATTTTAAACTTTTGAGTACTTGAGCCTTCTTTTTTATTTGAGTCCATATAAAGTTTTGTCTATTTTGAAGAAAACAACTTTTTATTGTAATGATTTTCTCTATTATTTTTTCATCACTATATATCTATGTTCTTTATTATTTTCTTTCTTCTAGTACATTTGGACTTTGTTTTTATTTTTCTAGTTACTTAAATTCTAAAGTCAAGTTTTTGACTTGAAATCTTTCTTACATTTTAATGTAGACATTTATAATTAAATTTTCTCTCTTAGCACTACCTGTGTCCCAATTATTTTACTATGTTGTGTCTTCATTTTTGTTTCTACATATTTTCTAATTTTTCTTGGGACTTATTCTTTAATATGCTGGTTGTTTTATAGTATATTGTTGAATTTCCATCAAATTCTGAATTTTTCTATTTCCTTCTGTTATTGATTTTTAACTTTATATCATTGTGGTCACAGAAGATATCGTGTATGAAGTATATCTTTTTGAAATTATTAAGACTTAATCTGTGGCCTAATGTATAATCTATCCTGGACTATGTCCCATGTTCCTATGTGCACTTGAGAAGAACGTATTTTCTATTGTTGGATACAGTGTTTTCTGTGTCTATTAGATTTACATGGTTTATTATTTTGTCTAAAGTTTCTATTTCCTTATTTATCTTATGTCTGGTTATTCTTTCCATTATTGAGAGTGGGTTATTGAAATAGCTAACTATTATTATGGGATTTTCTGTTTCTTCAGTTTCATCAGTTTTTGCCTTATATATTTTGATTATTTCTTACTATGCACATAAGTGTATATAAGTGTTATATCTTCTTGCTATATTGGAAATGTTATTAATATATAATGTCCTTTTATGTCTTGTAACTTTTTAAAAATTTTAAATCTATTTTATTTGACATTAATGCAGCTACCTCTACTCTCTGGTGACTAATATTTCCATGGAATATTCATTTTCTCTTTGTTTTTTTTAATTTTCAAGCTATATGTCTTTGTTTTTTTAACTTTCAAGCTATATCTAAGATCAATCTTTTATAGACAGTATATAGTTGGATAATATTTAAATTCATTCTGCCAGTCTCTGTCTTTTGACTGAAGAGTTTAAATTAATTGCTGTTTAAAAGTAATTATTGATAAGGAGGGACTTACTTCTCATTATGCTGTTTGTTTTCTATATGCCTTACAGCTTTTTTGTCCCTTGTGTCTTGCATTACTGCCTTCTTTTGTGTTTGATTTTTTGTAGTGAAACATTTACATTTATTTCTCATTTCATTTTCTGTATATTATTTATCTGTTTTCTTTGTGAGTACCATGAAGATTGCATTTAACGTTCTGAAGTTATAATACTTTGAGTTTATAGCAGTTTAACTTCAAAGCCTCTGAATGTGTATAAGCTCTTTCTTCAAGATCTTTTAGCTGTTGATGTCACAAAGTTACATCTTTATATATTGTATGCCCAAAACCTTAAACTATATTTTTTGTGTGTATTAGTCTCCTAAATATTGTGAAAATCATAATGTGAAGTTACAACCCAAAGTTACAATAATACTGTTACAGGATTCCTTTGGGGCCACTTCAACAAGTGGAAATCCCTGTGGACACAGTGTTCTCTGCCTAGGGCCTTGCTCATGGCTACCAAACTTGCTCTGCCTGCTTGGCCAGGCAGGCTGCACTTGGCTCATGCCCCAGTCCGGATCCCATGCCCACCACAGGATCCACATCCAGCCTGCAGCTGAACTGGGTGTGCTATGACCAGCTTCCCTGTTGGGCATTGGTGTCTAGATGAGGGTATGTGGCTGCACCAGAAAACTTGGTGATGTCAGAAATCACAGAGCCCCAAGGGATGTTACAGCTGTTGCTAGGGTGTCCTGAGGTTGGAGCCTCAGAAATGTCACAGCTCTTTTGTTCCCATAGCTCAGCATGCAGGAGTATGTGGTGGCCAGCAGCTGGCTTTTTCACTCCCATAGTTGGTGAGCAGGAGTGTATGTACAGCTCTTTTTGCATCTGCTGCTTACAGCTCAGTGAATTGGGGCATGCCACAGCTCTGTCCTTCCTGTTGCCTGCAGTTTGGTTAGCTGGCAAGAAGCCTCACAGCTCTTTTCACGCCTGCCATTTGGCAGGTTCTGGGTTCTTGCCCTGCAACCAAGATGATTGAGGTACGTAGACACCAGACAGTGAGCAAGGCAGAGAAGAATTTTAAGTGACAGAAAAACTCTTGACAATGAGAGAGAACCCAAAGTGGGTAGCCCTTTGCTGTGAGAGGGGGTCCGAAAGCAGTAGCCTTCTGTAAGGCTGAGTTCAGGGTTTTTATGGACATAGAATGGGGAAGCGTGTGCTGACTGGTCCATGGGTGAGCTTGGAAAAAACACCATTCAATTGGTTAAAAGGTGTCATGGGCTCTCCTTGGAACTGGCTGCTCAGTTTTCAGACTTTAAACTCTTCAGCTTGAAGGTTGGATTTCACCAGGGACCTGTCCCTGTCTGCCTACAAATGTGTCTGTCTTCTGTCATTACCAATGCCAGTTTTTAGTACTAGTTTTACTACTAGTTTCTATTTTTCTTACTTGACATCAAGTGATAGAAACATCTGTTTGATTTATGTAGAACAAAATATATCTGCATTCATTTATTAACTCAAAAATATGTATTAAGTACATTATTAGGGTTAGGTACTCTATAGAGTTTTTAGAGTACATCAGTAAGCAAAATCGGGGCTATAGTCTTTGTCTCTATATAGCTTGGTATATGATATAAAACAGACAGTACTTGGTATTCAAAAAGTTATAAATGAGGTGGAAGCAGTGGAAGATATTGTTCTTGCTTGAGTGGATAGATGTTTGTGCAACTGCTCAGAAAGTAATGTTGCAACATGATCAGGTTTAGTAAGGGAATATATTGAGATTTATTTTGTTTTGTTTCGAAAAGTTTAATTTTTGGTGCCTTTGAAATATGAAAATATCCAAAGAGAGTTGAGAAGTAGGCAGATGGAATAGTCAAAACTAGAGATAAATAGTAAGTAGTCACTTATAGATAACAGAAATTAGAATTTTTGAGAATAAATAAGATTGTTACACACACATAAAAATCATAGAGAGGCAAAGATGGATTTCTAGAAATGCATAAAACCCAAACTGTAGACTTAAAAATAGCTCAAATAAAAATATTTCTACTATTTGTTTATAAATTCATTGTTCCTGAAAATCTAAGAACAAAACAACCTTACAATTTCATCAAAAGATATAGTTGATTTTAAAAAATATAGCTTTTCTTGGGGGGGCGGAGCAAGATGGCCGAATAGGAACAGCTCCAGTCTCCAACTCCCAGCGCGAGCGACACAGAAGACCGGTGATTTCTGCATTTTCAACTGAGGTACTGGGGTCATCTCACTAGGGAGTGCCGGACAATCGGTGCTGGTCAGCTGCTGCAGCCTGACCAGCGAGAGCTGAAGCAGGGCGAGGCATCGCCTCACCTGGAAGCCAAGGGGGAAGGGAATCCGTTTTCCTAGCCAGGGGAACTGAGACACACAACACCTGGAAAATTGGGTAACTCCCACCCCAATACTGCGCTTTAAGCAGACAGGCACACCAGAAGAATATATCCCACACCTGGCCGGGAGGGTCCCAGGCCCACGGAGCCTCCCTCACTGCTAACACTGCAGTCTGCGGGGACCTATCCGCAAGGCAGCAGCGAGGCTGGGGGAGGGGCGCCCGCCATTGCTGAGGCTTAAGTAGGTAAACAAAGCCGCTGGGAAGCTCGAACTGGGTGGAGCTCACAGCAGCTCAAGGAAGCCTGCCTGTCTCTGTAGTCTCCACCACTGGGGACAGCGCACAGCTGAAGACCAACAGGGGAAGCAGTGGGGGCCTGGTGCAGACGCGAACGACTCTGTCTGACAGTTTGGGGAGAGCCGTGGATCTCCCAACGCGGAGGCTGAGATCTGAGAACGGACAGACTGCCTGCTCAGGTGGGTCCCTGACCCCTGAGTAGCCTAGCTGGGAGATATTCCCCACTAGGGGCAGTCTGACACCCCACACCTCACAGGGTGGAGGACACCCCTGAGAGGAAACTTCCAAAGGAAGAATCAGACAGGTACACTCGCTGTTCAGCAATATTCTATCTTCGGCAACCTCTGCTGCTGATACCCAGGCAAACAGGGTCTGGAGTGGAGCTCAAGCAATCTCCAACAGACCAACAGACAGTCCTTCTGACTGTCAGAAGGAAAACTATCAAACAGGAAGGACACCTATACCAAAACCCCATCAGTACGTCACCATCATCAAAGACCAGAGACAGATAAAACCACAAAGACGGGGAAGAAGCAGGGCAGAAAAGCTGGAAATTCAAAAAATAAGAGCGCAACTCCCCCTGCAAAGGAGCGCAGCCCATCGCCAGCAACGGATCGAAGCTGGTCAGAGAATGACTTTGATGAGATGAGAGAAGAAGGCTTCAGTCCATCAAACTTCTCAGAGCTAAAGGAGGAATTACGTACCCAGCGCAAAGAAACTAAAAATCTTGAAAAAAGAGTGGAAGAATTGACAGCTAGACTAATTAATGCAGAGAAGATCATAAACGAAATGACAGAGATGAAAACCATGACACGAGAAATACGTGACAAATGCACAAGCTTCAGTCACCCACTCGATCAACTGGAAGAAAGAGTATCAGCGATTGAGGATCAAATGAATGAAATGAAGCGAGAAGAGAAACCAAAAGAAAAAAGAAGAAAAAGAAATGAACAAAGCCTGCAAGAAGTATGGGATTATGTAAAAAGACCAAATCTACGTCTGATTGGGGTGCCTGAAAGTGAGGGGGAAAATGGAACCAAGTTGGAAAACACTCTTCAGGATATCATCCAGGAGAACGTCCCCAACCTAGTAGGGCAGGCCAACATTCAAATGCAGGAAATACAGAGAACGCCACAAAGATACTCCTCCAGAAGAGCAACTCCAAGACACATAATTGCCAGATTCACCAAAGTTCAAATGACGGAAAAAATCTTAAGGGCAGCCAGAGAGAAAGGTCGGGTTACCCACAAAGGGAAGCCCATCAGACTAACAGCAGATCTCTCGGCAGAAACTCTACAAGCCAGAAGAGAGTGGGGGCCAATATTCAACGTTCTTAAAGAAAAGAATTTTCAACCCAGAATTTCATATCCAGCCAAACTAAGTTTCATAAGTGAAGGAGAAATAAAATCCTTTACAGATAAGCAAATGCTTAGAGATTTTGTCACCACCAGGCCTGCCTTACAAGAGACCCTGAAGGAAGCCCTAAACATGGAAAGGAACAACCGCTACCAGCCATTGCAAAAACATGCCAAAATGTAAAGACCATCGAGGCTAGGAAGAAACTGCATCAACTAACGAGCAAAAGAACCAGTTAATATCATAATGGCAGGATCAAGTTCACACATAACAATATTAACCTTAAACGTAAATGGACTAAATGCTCCAATGAAAAGACACAGACTGGCAAACTGGATAAAGAGTCAAGACCCATCAGTCTGCTGTATTCAGGAGACCCATCTCACATGCAGAGACATACATAGGCTCAAAATAAAGGGATGGAGGAAGATCTACCAAGCAAATGGAGAACAAAAAAAAGTAGGGGTTGCAATCCTAGTCTCTGATAAAACAGACTTTAAACCATCAAAGATCAAAAGAGACAAAGAAGGCCATTACATAATGGTAAAGGGATCAATTAAACAGGAAGAGCTAACCCTCCTAAATATATATGCACCCAATACAGGAGCACCCAGATTCATAAAGCAAGTCCTTAGAGACTTACAAAGAGACTTAGACTCCCATACAATAATAATGGGAGACTTCAACACTCCACTGTCAACATTAGACAGATCAACGAGACAGAAAGTTCACAAGGATATCCAGGAATTGAACTCATCTCTGCACCAAGCGGACCTAATAGACATCTATAGAACTCTCCACCCCAAATCAACAGAATATACATTCTTCTCAGCACCACATCGCACTTATTCCAAAATTGACCACATAATTGGAAGTAAAGCACTCCTCAGCAAATGTAAAAGAACAGAAATTATAACAAACTGTCTCTCAGACCACAGTGCAATCAAACTAGAGCTCAGGACTAAGAAACTCCATCAAAACCGCTCAACTACATGGAAACTGAACAACCTGCTCCTGAATGACTACTGGGTACATAACGAAATGAAAGCAGAAATAAAGATGTTCTTTGAAACCAATGAGAACAAAGATACAACATACCAGAATCTCTGGGACACATTTAAGGCAGTGTGTAGAGGGAAATTTATAGCACTAAATGCCCACAAGAGAAAGCAGGAAAGATCTACAATTGACACTCTAACATCACAATTAAAAGAACTAGAGAGGCAAGAGCAAACACATTCAAAAGCTAGCAGAAGGCAAGAAATAACTAAGATCAGAGCAGAACTGAAGGAGATAGAGACACAAAAAACCCTCCAAAAAATCAATGAATCCAGGAGTTGGTTTTGTGAAAAGATCAACAAAATTGACAGACCGCTAGCAAGACTAATAAAGAAGAAACGAGAGAGGAATCAAATAGACGCAACAAAAAATGATAAAGGGGATATCACCACCGACCCCACAGAAATACAAACAACCATCAGAGAATACTATAAACGCCTTTACGCAAATCAACTAGAAAATCTAGAAGAAATGGATAATTTCCTGGACACTTACACTCTCCCAAGACTAAACCAGGAAGAAGTTGAATCCCTGAATAGACCAATAGCAGGCTCTGAAATTGAGGCAACAATTAATAGCCTACCCACCAAAAAAAGTCCAGGACCAGATGGATTCACAGCTGAATTCTACCAGAAGTACAAGGAGGAACTGGTACCATTCCTTCTGAAACTATTCCAATCAATAGAAAAAGAGGGAATCCTCCCTAACTCATTTTATGAGGCCAACATCATCCTGATACCAAAGCCTGGCAGAGACACAACAAAAAAAGAGAATTTTAGACCAATATCCCTGATGAACAACGATGCAAAAATTCTCAATAAAATACTGGCAAACCGGATTCAGCAGCACATCAAAAAGCTTATCCACCATGATCAAGTGGGCTTCATCCCCGGGATGCAAGGCTGGTTCAACATTCGCAAATCAATAAACGTAATCCAGCATATAAACAGAACCAAAGACAAGAACCACATGATTATCTCAATAGAAGCAGAAAAGGCTTTTGACAACATTCAACAGCCCTTCATGCTAAAAACGCTCAATAAATTCGGTATTGATGGAACGTACCTCAAAATAATAAGAGCTATTTATGACAAACCCACAGCTAATATCATTCTGAATTGGCAAAAACTGGAAAAATTCCCTTTGAAAACTGGCACAAGACAGGGATGCCCTCTCTCACCACTCCTATTCAACATAGTGTTGGAAGTTCTGGCTAGGGCAATCAGGCAAGAGAAAGAAATCAAGGGTATCCAGTTAGGAAAAGAAGAAGTCAAATTGTCCCTGTTTGCAGATGACATGATTGTATATTTAGAAAACCCCATTGTCTCAGCCCAAAATCTCCTTAAGCTGATAAGCAACTTCAGCAAAGTCTCAGGATACAAAATTAATGTGCAAAAATCACAAGCATTCTTATACACCAGTAACAGACAAGCAGAGAGCCAAATCAGGAATGAACTTCCATTCACAATTGCTTCAAAGAGAATAAAATACCTAGGAATCCAGCTTACAAGGGATGTCAAGGACCTCTTCAAGGAGAACTACAAACCACTGCTCAGTGAAATCAAGGAGGACACAAACAAATGGAAGAACATACCATGCTCATGGATAGGAAAAATCAATATCGTGAAAATGGCCATACTGCCCAAGGTTATTTATAGATTCAATGCCATCCCCATCAAGCTACCAATGAGTTTCTTCACAGAATTGGAAAAAACTGCTTTAAAGTCCATATGGAACCAAAAAGAGCCCGCATTGCCAAGACAATCCTAAGTCAAAAGGACAAAGCTGGAGGCGTCACGCTACCTGACTTCAAACTATACTACAAGGCTACAGTCACCAAAACAGCATGGTACTGGTACCAAAACAGAGCTATAGACCAATGGAACAGAACAGAGTCCTCAGAAATAATACCACACATCTACAGCCATCTGATCTTTGACAAACCTGAGAGAAACAAGAAATGGGGAAAGGATTCCCTATTGAATAAATGGTGCTGGGAAAATTGGCTAGCCATAAGTAGAAAGCTGAAACTGGATCCTTTCCTTACCCCTTATACGAAGATTAATTCAAGATGGATTAGAGACTTAAATGTTAGACCTAATACCATAAAAACCCTAGAAGAAAATCTAGGTAGTACCATTCAGGACATAGGCATGGGCAAGGACTTCATGTCTAAAACACCAAAAGCAACGGCAGCAAAAGCAAAAATTGACAAATGGGATCTAATTAAACTAAAGAGCTTTTGCACAGCAAAAGAAACTACCATCAGAGTGAACAGGCAACCTACAGAATGGGAGAAAATTTTTGCAACATACTCATCTGACAAAGGGCTAATATCCAGAATCTACAAAGAACTCAAACAAATATACAAGAAAAAAACAAACAACCCCATCAAAAAGTGGGCAAAGGATATGAACAGACATTTCTCAAAAGAAGACATTCATACAGCCAACAGACACATGAAAAAATGCTCATCATCACTCGCCATCAGAGAAATGCAAATCAAAACCACAATGAGATACCATCTCACACCAGTTAGAATGGCAATCATTAAGAAGTCAGGAAACAACAGTTGTTGGAGAGGATGTGGAGAAATAGGAACACTTTTACACTGTTGGTGGGATTGTAAACTAGTTCAACCATTATGGAAAACAGTATGGCAATTCCTCAAGGATCTAGAACTAGATGTACCATATGACCCAGCCATCCCACTACTGGGTATATACCCAAAGGATTATAAATTAGTCTACTACAAAGACACATGCACATGAATGTTTATTGTGGCACTATTCACAATAGCAAAGACTTGGAATCAACCCAAATGTCCATCTGTGACAGACTGGATTAAGAAAATGTGGCACATATACACCATGGAATACTATGCAGCCATAAAATGGATGAGTTTGCGTCCTTTGTAGGGACATGGATGCAGCTGGAAACCATCATTCTTAGCAAACTATCACAAGAACAGAAAACCAAACACCACATGTTCTCACTCATAGGTGGGAACTGAACAATGAGATCACTTGGACTCGGGAAGGGGAACATCACACACTGGGGCCTATCATGGGGAGGGGGGAGGAGGGAGGGATTGCACTGGGGAGTTATACATGATATAAATGATGACTTGATGGGTGCTGACAAGTTGATGGGGGCAGCACACCAACATGGCACAAATATACATATGTAACAAACCTGCACGTTATGCACATGTACCCTAGAACTTAAAATATAATAAAAAATAAATAAATAAATAAAAAATAAAATAAAATAAAATAAAATAAAAAAAAGAAAGTAAAAAAAAAAAGAATGTAAAAAATATAGCTTTTCTTTATGAGTGCTTGTTTGTGAAGTAAACCTATTCACATTACTCTCCAAATATTGGACTGTAAGTGATACATAAAATATCACTTTCCCACCCCACCCCACCCATGAACAAAAAAATATAGAGAATTATGAGGAAACAAGTTTAACAGATACCACATTTTTTGCCTGATGCTTTTTTCTTATTTAAACAATAGCTGTATATTCAAGTATAGATATTAATGAAAATGCTGTCCTAATTCAATAATAAAAGTTAATTTGGAGGCAAATAATTGCCAACCTTTTTAAATGCTGAAAAAATGTTTTATTGTTTTAGTGCAGAGTAGGATTCTATGATATATCTCATTCACTATAAAATACAAAAATGTTGCTAAGGTTAAACAAAGATTTTCACTTTTTAATTTAATTTTGTAAGTTTTTGATTAATACAGAACATACAGGATGTTCTTTAAATAAGCAATATTCACCTTATAATTAATTAATTATATCTTCCTGAATAAAACTGTATTGTATATTATTACTACTGCGATTACATATGTATACATAAATATTTGTCATAATTTCCAAAACCAGTATTGTCATAGATGCCTACATACAAATCCATACACACATATATATACACATCCATACACATATATGTATACACACAAATATACCTATAAAATGCCAAGTATTATACTAAGCTATTTTTACCAGTTATGAAATTTAATCATCCAATATCCTGTAATGTTATTTGTATTATGTGTCAGTTTTCAAATCAGTGAGCTGAGTGAAAAAATAAGTAAAAGTGTATTGATTAGAAGTCTGTGTGTTATGCGCCTCATTATTTCTTGTGAATCAATTTCTAAAACTTGAAATTACAGAGACAAAGTCAGTGCCTTTTTTTTTTTTTATTATACTTTAAGTTCTAGGGTACATGTGCATAACGTGCAGGTTTGTTACATATGTATACTTATGCCATGTTGGTGTGCTGCACCCATCAACTCGTCAGCACCCATCAACTCGTCATTTACATCAGGTATAACTCCCCAATGCAATCCCTCCCTCCTCTCCCCTCCCCATGATAGGCCCCAGTGTGTGATGTTCCCCTTCCTGAGTCCAAGTGATCTCATTGTTCAGTTCCCACCTATGAGTGAGAACATGCGGTGTTTGGTTTTCTGTTCTTGTGATAGTTTGCTAAGAATGATGGTTTCCAGCTGCATCCATGTCCCTACAAAGGATGCAAACTCATCCTTTTTTATGGCTGCATAGTATTCCATGGTGTATATGTGCCACATTTTCTTAATCCAGTCTGTCACAGATGGACATTTGGGTTGATTCCAAGTCTTTGCTATTGTGAATAGTGCCGCAATAAACATACGTGTGCATGTGTCTTTGTAGTAGAATAATTTATAATCATTTGGGTATATACCCAGTAGTGGGATGGCTGGGTCATATGGTACATCTAGCTCTAGATCCTTGAGGAATTGCCATACTGTTTTCCATAATGGTTGAACTAGTTTACAATCCCACCAACAGTGTAAAAGTGTTCCTATTTCTCCACATCCTCTCCAACACCTGTTGTTTCCTGACTTCTTAATGATTGCCGTTCTAACTGGTGTGAGATGGTATCTCATTGTGGTTTTGATTTGCATTTCTCTGATGGCGAGTGATGATGAGCATTTTTTCATGTGTCTGTTGGCTGTATGAATGTCTTCTTTTGAGAAATGTCTGTTCATATCCTTTGCCCACTTTTTGATGGGGTTGTTTGTTTTTTTCTTGTATATTTGTTTGAGTTCTTTGTAGATTCTGGATATTAACCCTTTGTCAGATGAGTAATATACAGCTATTTGTTACCTGTTGATAATTCTGCTAATACTTACTCCCTACCAGTGGTATATGAGAAAGCCCTCTTTCTGAATCCTTTACACTCTTGAATGTGAGCAAGTTTTTAAAGAGCTTGATGTTAGTTGGCTCTAAGAAATAACTTCATCACTGACTGAGATACTAAGAATTCTCTCAACCTTTAAAATAAAAGAATGCAGTGGATTCTTTTGAAAGTTCCACCGGTTTTACAACTCTAGAGTGGTACCATTCAAATGACAGGCCTGAATGTACTTGAAATCAGGAAATCCGTCTTTTGTTTTAGCAGCTAAACGTGTCTTTGTCTAAATCTCTACAATTAAAACCAAGCATAGAGTAAATATGATGGAAGATTATTATCTGATTCCTACCTCCACATGAAATTGTGTGAAGTTATGTAATTAACATTTTCAAAGCATGGGAACTCTTTCTTTTCATTGGTTAACTATATATAATTATATAATCATAATACATCATTTTGAAAAAAACGTGATGTGGGAAAATTAGTTTCAAGGAATATAAATTTTATATTGCTTAAAAAGTTCTGTAGTCAACCAGGCATGGTGGGTCATGCCTGTAATCCCACCACTTTGGGAGGCTGAGACAGGCGTATCACCTGAGGTCAAGAGTTTGAGACCAGCCTGGCCAACATGGTGAAACCTCGTTTGTCCTAAAAATACAAAATGAAATTAGCTGGGCATGGTGGCATGTGCCTGTAGTCCCAGACACTCGGGGAGGCTGAGGGAGGAGAATCACTTGAACCCAGGGGGTGGAGGTTGCAGTGAGCCAAGATCGGCACCACTGCATTCCAGCCTGGGTGACAGAAGGAGACTCCATCTAAAAAAAAATAAAAATAAAAAAAAGTTCTGTAGTCAAAAAATAATTTAATAATTTTATAAAAGAATAGTAAGAAAAATTTGAAGACATTTTGGAATTGCACACTCAAGCGGTACATCTCTTCGGCTCCAAAGACATAACACTGGTAGGTAATCTCAGTAGAAAATCCATAAATAACAAAAACATTTAGTTTTGTATAAAAGTGAAGCTAAAATTTACTCATACATCATAAGGGAAATCAATCATCTATAGATTGTTTATAACATCAGAAAGCTCAGTCAGGTTTATGGAAATAAAATCTGGAACAATTAGTTTAGTTTTGTCTTCATTTCTTCTGACAAGCTAACAAATGAAGAATTTGTAACCTTGAATTGGCTGACTGCATCATTGGACTAAACAATTTCACTTATGTATATAATTTTTCTAAGGAATATAGTTATTTTAGTTGTGGATTATACTTGGTATTTTTGTGTAATGGCTGCTAGTAACCTTATATTGGCATTTATACTTTTATTATGATAGAACTGCAACATTTTCTTTTTATAATTCTATTACATACACTTTATGTTTTCTTTATATATTAAAGATATTGTTACATTAGAAGAATAATGCATACAAACATGTATGTATATTTTTATTTATCAATTTAAAAATATAATGGTAAGAAATTATGAAACTTATGTAAATTGGACCTAACAAAGTAAGGGGACTATAATGATATGAAGGAGAATTCATGTCATATATGTTCTTGGTGTTGTAAAATATAGATTTCTTTAGTACAAAATTAGGAATTGAATTATATACACCTATAAAATACAAAATTGATTCATAGCAAATACTATTTTTATCAATCCAAGAGTCACTGGAGAAGAATATGTATTAAATTGGCGTAAGAGTAGAAAACAAACTATGTGGATCAATTGAAATTCCCTCAGTTGGAGATGTATAAGGAACTAGATGTTTTAATTATTGTTAAAGGCACTATCTTCTCTCTGTCTCTTTCTGCCTTTGTCTTCCCCTGCTTACCTATCTGTGTATTTATTCTTTAAAAATGCTGTTATATTGTCTTCTGGCTTTTAATATTTTTTGCTGACTGCTGAGCCTTACTGGTGCTCTTTTCACACTGACATATATTGTTGGCTATTTAACAAGATATTCCTGTTTATAGAAATTTTATTATATGCTAATGGTAATTTTCTTTGTGTTTATTATGTGTTAAGTTTGTAGAGATTCTTAAATTTCTAAGTTAACACATTTTTGTCAGGTTCAGCAAAATTTTGTTCACTATCTGTTCAAACATTGCTTGTATCTAATTTCTTTCTCTTTTTCTAGTACTCCAATTACACTTATATGTGACCTTGACATAGTATTCTACAAGTCTATTATGTAATGTTTTATTCTCTTTTTCATGACTCAGTTTGGATAATTTCTATTACTCTACTAAAATTTGTGTTAAAACTGTTGATTTGAAAAATTTGGATTGTTTTTCACCTTTAGAAACTTTACCTGACTCATTTTAAAGTATTTGATTTTTTCCTTTATTTTCAAAAACATAACTATATTTATATTAAAATCTTTGATTGCTAAATAGAAATACCTATCATCTGAACCAATTTTTGGTCTGTTAACAGATTTTTTTTTCTAGATATATAGTTCTATGGTCTTTAAAAACATCTCATAATATTTTAATGCATGTTAGTATTGCCTTGATAAAACAACATTTTAGACATCACAGATGTCTAAATGATCATCCTCTGGAAAGAACTCACACTTTCCTCCTTTAGTTTAGGATGCATTGTTAGCTACTGAACTCTGAATCCAATACGAGGCTGAGCTTAGCCAAACCTGGGTATAGTTTTGGTAAGGCTCTGCTACCTCTATTCTTCCACCTTTTTAAGTGTGTGGCCCATCTGACCTTTCACATAAGAGCCTTTGCTTGTTGTCAGTTTATTTAGCAACAAAGGGCTTCTCCCCTGCTGTATCTGTATCATCCTTACCATTATAAGACTAAAAAGAAAAACTGGTGGCAGCTGGCAAGATGGATGCATACGAACAGCTCCAGTCTGCTGCTCGCAGTGAGATTGAAGCAGAAAGTGGGTGATTTCTACATTTCAACTCATCTCATTGGCACTGGTTGGACAGTGGGTGCAGCCCACAGAGGGCGAGCTGAAGCAGGGTGGGTTATTGCCTCACCCAGAAGTTCAAGGGGTCAGTGATCTCCCTCTCCTAGCCAAGGGAAGCCATTAGGGACTGTACTGTGCATCCAGTCCAGATGCTGCACTTTTCCCTTGGTCTTCACAACCCACAGACCAGGAGACTCCCTCCAGTGCTTACATCACCAGTGCCCTGGGTTTCAAGCACAAAACTCGGCATCTGTTTGGGCAGACACCAAGCTAGTCATAGCAGGAGTCTTTCTTCATACCCCAATGGCACCTGGAATGCCAGCAAGACACAACTGTTCACTCCTCCGGAAAGGGGGCTGAAGCCAGAGAGCCAAGTGGTCTGGCTTGGTGGGTTCCACCCCAAAGAGCCCAGCAACCTAAGATCCACTGGGTTGAAATTCTTGCTGCTGGCACAGCAGTCTAAGCTCGACCTGTGACATTTAAGCTTGGTGTGGGGAGGGGCGTCTGCCATTGCTGAGGCTTGAGTAGGTGGTTTTACCCTTATAGTGTAAACAAAGTCACCAGGAAGTTTGAACTGGGCAGAGCCCAGTGCAGCTCAGCGAGACCCCCATGGCCAGACTGCATCTCTAGATTACTCATCTCTTAGCAGGGCATCTCTGAAAAAATAAAGGCAGCAGCCCCAGTCAGGGGCTTATAAATTAAGTCACCATCTCCCTGGGACAGAGCACCTGGGGGAAGGGGTGGTTGTGGGTGCAGCTTCTGCAGACTTAAACGTCCCTGCCCGATGGCTCTGAAAAGAGCAGTGGATCTCCCAGCACAGAGTTTGAGCTCTGCTAATGGTCAGACTGCCTTCTCAAGTGAGTCCCTGACCCCTGTGTCTCCTGATTGGGAGGGGCCGACAGACACCTCAGTAGGGGCCGACAGACACCTCATACAGGAGAGTCCTGGCTGGCATTTGGCAGGTGCCCCTCTGGGATGAAACTTCCAGACGAAAGAACAGGCAGCAATCTTTGCTGTTCTGCATCCTCCGCTGGTGATACCCAGACAAACAGGGTCAGGAGTGAACCTCCAGCAAACTCTAGCAGACCTGCAGGAGAGTGGCCTGTCAGAAGGAAAACTAACAAACAGAAAGGAATACGATAAACATCAACAAAAAGGACATCTGATCAGAGACCCCATCCGAAGGTCACCCACATCAAAGGCCAAAGGTAGATAAATCCGCAAAGATGGAAAGAAACCAGCACAAAAAGGCTAAAAATTCCAAAAACAAGAATGCCTCTTCTTCTCCAAAGGTTTACAACTCCTTGCCAGAAAGGGAACAAAACTGGACAGAGAATGAGTTTGATGAACTGACAGAACTAGGCTTCAGAAGGTGAGTAATAATAAACTCCTCTGAGCTAAAAGAGCATGTTCTAACCCAATGCAAAGAAGCTAAGAATCTTGAAAAAATGTTAGATGAATAGCTAACTAGAATAAACTGTTCAGAGAAGAACATAAATGACCTGATGGAGCTGAAAAAGAAAACATGAGAACTTTGTGAAGCATAAACAAGTATCAATAGCTGAATTGATCAAGTAGAAAAAAAGGATATCAGAGATTGAAGATCAACTTAATGAAATAAAGCATAAAGACAAAATTCGAGAAAAAAGAATGAAAAGGAATGAACAAAGCCTCCAGGAAATATGGGACTATGTGAAAGAGACCAAATTTACATTTGATTGGTGTACCTGCAAGTGACGGGGAGAATGAAACAAAGTTGGAAAACCCTCTTTGGAGTATTATCCAGGAAAACTTCCCCATCTTAGTAAGACAACCCAACATTCAAATTCAGGAAATACAAAGAACACCACAAAGATACTCCTGGAGAACAGCAACCCCAAGACACATAATCATAAGATTCACCAAGATTGATATGAAGGAAAAAATGTTAAGGGCAGCCAGAGAGAAAGGTTGTGTTACCCACAAAGGGAAGCCCATCAGACTAACAGAAGATCTCTCTGCAGAAACCCTACAAACCAGAAGAGAGTGGGGGCGAATATTGAACATTCTTAAAGAAAAGAATTTTCAACCCAGAATTTCATATCCAACCAAACTAAGCTTCAAAAGTGAAGGGGAAATAGAGTCCATTAGAGACAAACAAATGCTGACAGATTTTGTCACCACCAGGCCTGCCTTACAAGAGTTCCTGAAGGAAGCACTGAATATGGAAAGGAACAACCAGTATCAGTCACTGCAAAAACACATCAAATTGTAAAGACCGTTGATGCTATGAAGAAACTACACCAACTAATGGGCAAAATAAACAACTAGCATCATACTGACAGGATCAGATTCAAACATAACAATATTAACCTTAAATGTAAATGGGCTAAATGCCCAAATTAAAAGACTCAGACTGGGAAATTGGATGAAGACTCAAGACCCATCAGTGTGCTGTATTCAGGAGAACCATCTCATGCGCAGAGATACACATATGGTCAAAATAAAGGGATGGAGGAAGATCTACCAATCAAATGGAAAGCAAAAATAAAAATAAAAAAAAAAAAACAGGGGTTGCAATCCTAGTCTCTGATAAAACAGACTTTAAACCAACAAAGATCAAAAGAGACAAAGATTGGCATTACATAATTGTAAAGGGATCAATGCAACAAAAAGAGCTTAACTATCCTAAATATATATGCACTCAATACAGGAGCACCCACATTCATAAAGCAAGTTTTTAAGAGACCTACAAAGAGACTTAGATTCCCACACAATAATAGTGGGAGACTTTAACACCCACTGTCAATATTAGACAGATCAACGAGACAGAAAATTAACAAGAATATTCAGGACTTGAACTCAGCTCTGGACCAAGCAAACCTAATAGACATCTACAGAACCCTCCACCCCAAATCAACAGAATATACATTCTTCTTAGTACCATATCACACTTACTCTAAAATTGACCACATAATTGGAAGTAAAACACTCCTCAGCAAATGCAAAGGAACAAAAATCATAACAAACAGTTTCTCAGACCACAGTGCAATCAAATTGGAACTCAGAATTAAGAAACTCACTCAAAATCACACACCTATGTGGAAACTGAACAACTTGCTCCTGAATGACTACTGGGTACATAGTGAAATGAAGGCAGAAATAAAGAAGTTCTTTGAAGCCAATGAGAACAAAGACACAATGTACCAGAATATGTGGGACACATTTAAAGTAGTGTTGAGGGAAATTTATAGCACTTAATGCCCACAAGAGAAAGCAGGAAAGATCTAAAATCGCCCTAATATCACAATTAAAAGAACTTGGGAAGTAAGTGCAAATAAATTCAAAAGCGAGCAAAAGACAAAAAATAACTAAGATCAGAGCAGAACTGAAGGAGATAGAGACATGAAAAACCCTTCAAAAAATTTATGAATCCAGAAACTTGTTCTTTGAAAAGATCGACAAAATCGATAGACCATTAGCCATATTAATAGAGAAGAAAAGGGAGAAGAATCAAATAGACACAATAAAAAATGATAAAGGGGATATCACCACTGATCCCACAGAAATGCAAACTACCATCAGAGAATACTATAAAAACCTCTATGCAAATAAACTAGAAAATTTAGAAGAAGCAGATAAATTCCTGGACACATACCCCCTCCCAAGACTAAACCAGGAAGAAGTCGAATCCCTGAATAGATCAATAACAAGTTCCGAAACTAAGGCAGTAATTAATAGCCTACCAACTAACAAAAGTCCAGGACCAGACGGATTCACAGACAAATTCAACCAGTGGTTAAAAGAGGAGCTGAGAACATTCCTTCTGAAACTATTCCAAACAATAGAAAAAGAGGGAATTCTTCCTAACTCATTTTATGAGGCCAATATAATCCTGATACCAAAACCTGACAGAGACACACACAAAAAAAGAAAATTTAGGCCAATATACTGGATGAACATTGATGTGAAATCCTCAGTAAAATACTGGCAAACTGAATCCAGCAGCACATCAAAAAGCTTACCCACCACAATCAAGTCGGCTTTATCCCTGGGATGCAAGGCTGGTTCTACATACGTAAATCAATAAACGTAATCCATCACATAAACAGAATCAATGACAAAACATGATTCAGAAAAGGCCTTCAACAAAATTCAACAGCCCTTCATGCTAAAAACTCTCAATGAACTAGGTATTTGTGGAATGCATCTCAAAATAACAAAAGCTATTTATGGTAAACCCACAGTCAATATCATACTTAATTGGCAAAAACTGGAAGCACTCCTGTTGAAAACCAGCACAAGTCAAGGATGTCCTCTTTCACCAATCCTATTCAACATAGTATTGAAAGTTCTTGCCAAGGCAATCAGGCAAGAAAAAGAAATTAAGACTATTCAAATAGGAAGAGAGGAACTCAAATTGTCTCAGTTTGCAGGTGACATGATTGTATATTTAAAAAATCCCATCATTTCAGCCCAAAATCTTAAGCTGATAAGCAACTTCAGCAAATCCTCAGGATACAAAATCAATGTGCAAAAATCACAAGCATTCCTACACAACCATAACAGACAAACAGAGAGCCAAATCATGAGTGAACTCCCATTCACAATTACTACAAAGAAAATAAAATATCTAGGAATACAACTTACAAGGGATGTGAAGGACCTCTTCAAGGGGAACTAAAAACCACTGCTCAAGGAAATAAGAGAGGACACAAACAAATGGAAAAACTTTCCAGGCTCATGGATAGGAAGAATCAATATCATGAAAATAGCCATACTGCCCAAAGTAATTTATAGATTTAATGCTATCTCCATCAAGCTACCGTTTACTTTCTTCACAGAATTAGAAAAAAAAACTACTTTAAATTTCATATGGAACCAAAAAAGAGTCCACATAGCCAAGGCAATCCTAAGCAAATAGAACAAAGCTGTATGCATCACGTTACCGGACATCAAAGTATACTACAAGGATACAATAACCAAAACAGCATGGTACTTTTTACCAAAACAGATATATAGATCAATGGAACAGAACAGAGGCCTCAGAGGTAACACCATAGATGGTGTTAATAACACATCAGATGTAGATTCAACTATCTGATCTTGGGCAAACCTGACAGAAACAAGCAATGGGGAAGGGATTCCCTATTTAATAAATGGTGTTGGGAAAACTGGCTAGCCATATGCAGAACACTGAAATTGGACCCCTTCCTTAAACCTTATACAAAAATTAACTCAAGATGGATTAAAGACTTAAACATAATACCTAAAACCATGAAAACTCTAGAAGAAAACCTAGGCAATACCATTCTGGACATAGGTATGGGCAAAGACTTCATGACTAAAACACCAAAAGCAATGGCAACAAAAGCCAAAATTGACAAATGAGCTCTAATTAAACTAAAGAGCTTCTGCACAGCATAAGAAACTATCATCAGAGTGAACAGGTAACCTACAGAATTGGAGAAAATCTTTGCAATCTATCCATCTGACAAGAGGCTAATATCCAGAATCTATAAAGAACTTAAACAAATTTACAAGAAAAAAAAAAAACAGTCCCACCACAAAGTGGGCAATGGATATGAACAGATACTTCTCAAAAGAAGACATTTATGCAGCCAAGAAACATGAAAAAAAGCTCATTATCATTGATCATTAGAGATATGCAAATCAAAACAATAATGATATACCATCTCATGCCAGTTTGAATGGCTGTCATTAAAAAGTCAGGAAACAAGAGATGCTGGACAGGATGTGGAGAAATAGGAATGCTTTTACACTGTTGGTGGGAGTGTAAATTAGTTCAAATATTGTGGAAGACAGTGGCAATTCCTCAAGGATCTAGAACTAGAAATACCATTTGACCCAGAAATCCCATTACTGGGTATATACCCAAAGGATTATAAATTAATCTACTACAAAGACACATGCACACATATGTTTATTGTGGCACTGTTCTCAATATCAAAGACTTGGAAAAACCCGAAATGTCCATCAAGGATAGACTGGATAAAGAAAATGTGGCACATATACACCATGGAATATTATGCAGCCATAAAAAAGGATGAGTTAATGTCCTTTGCAGGTACATGGATGACGCTGGAAACAATCATTCTCAGCAAATTAACACAAGAACAGAAAACAAAACACTACATGTTCTCACTCATAAGTGGGAGTTGAACAATGAGAACACATGGACACAGGGAGGGGAACATCACACACTGGGGTGAGGGGTTAGGAGAGGGATAGCATTAGGAGAAATAACTAATGTGATGACCGGGTTGATGGGTGCAGCAAACCACCATGCCACGTGTATATCTTCGTAACAACCTGCACATTCTGCACATGTACCCCAGAACTTAAGTATAATAAAAATAAAAAGAAGAGAAAAAAATTGTTCTACAATTCAGACTTTTCTTAGATTTTTAGCACCCTGCTGCATACACATTAGAATTCGTCAAATTTCTCCAGTGGAAACTACCCACATGTGTTAGGTTTCTTGAGTTTCAGCCATATTGCCATAGCCCTGCCTAATTAATGAAAGGTTTCAGCCATATTGCCATAGCCCTGCCTAATTAATGAAAGTTCCCTGGTTTGTGTAACCTGAACACACAGCCCTCTGTCCAGGCGTAACCTGTATTCTTGGTCTCTGGCCAATGCCCTCAATCAGCAAGTACTTCAGAATAAAAAGCAGCTGCAGATAATCACCTTTTGCCTTCAGTTTTTTCTTTTCGAAAATCTTATCCCATCTAGTCCTCCCTGATTCTGCAACTTTCTTAATGCTTTAAATTATTCGCTTTACTTGGCTTTTACATTGGTGGCTATGTGACTATTGATTTGCTACAAATTATTTCATTGTCGCCAGAAGCAGAAACGCCCCATACTTTTAAGACTTGTGTATTTTTATACACAAATTATCTGAAGTTAGAATGCCTGATTTTGAATCTTGAATTAATTCACCCATTACTGTACACTTGATGAAGATAAATTAATTTAATTTCATATCATTTTCATTTCTAATTGTGTAAAAAAGAAAAAAACCAACCAACTCGATATGTTGGTTATGAGTATTAACTTAGTTAAAACCTAAAAAGTGCTTAAAAGAGTGCCTGGCGCATGTTAAGTATTGAATATTAGCTATTTTTATAGTTATCGCCTCTATTTTTGCAGTTATAGAATAATAAACTTAGCATTTATCCATTAATGTTTAGGGCATAAAAATTAGAAATCTAATTCAATTCTATAAGCATTTATTAAAATATGTGCAAGACTATGTGCAAGGCCTTGCATAAATATGCATGGTGATGGTAAAAATGGAAGTGAATATTATCTCAAGTTGTACATGTATTATATGTGTGCAAAAATCAGGAAGTTCTGCAACAAAAGCAAAAATAAAGATAAGTTTGGAGGCACAGCAGAGAGAGCTGTCCTTCCTACCTCCCCACCAGATACAGGATTAGCATAGCTATTGGCAGCTCAGAAAATAAGTACAAATCGTTCTACCTGCTTAAGCCACTTAAAGCACTCTTCCTAATAAGTTCCACTTGTGAAGAATAGCAGTTTTAATTACTAAAATGCTTCCCCTAAGCACAAACTAGGTTCCTGAAATAACCCTGGAACTGGCTTATTGACTACACCGAATGTGCTGTAAGAACTGATAGAGAAGCTGCCAGGGATGAAGTTCGCTATAAAGCAAATTACATTTAAAAAAAAAAAGAAAAGAAAAGTTCTGGAAATGTGTATTGAGTTCCAACCTGTTTAAAAGTGTTTTTCTTACTTATCTTCACCTGAAAACCAAGTCTTAGTACACTACATGGGAATATTCAGCATTTTAATGCAATGAATTTCCAGTCTTTCCTTAATCGTAGCCCCACAAAATTTATATTTGAAATAAATTTGGCTAGCATTAGTTTAAACTGGGTTTGATATACTAAACAAATCGTTGTGAGCAATTTAATGTTTTCCTTATTTTAGCAAACTATAGGCCTGCAAATTTTATCTGTTGTTTTTCAAAAAGGCAGAAGAAGTAAAAGGAAAGGAAAAAAGAATGGGTTGAAATAAGTTGAGCCAGAAATCTGTGTTATGTCTTCAAAATATTCTTTTAATTCATTTCATTCAAAAGCATTTATTGTCACCTACTCTGCGCCACAAATAGGAGAAAAGAAAGATCACAAAATCAGTGTTAGTTCATTACTTTTTTCACCACTAGTCTCATTCTTCCCAAATGCACATGTAAATCACAAAGCATTAACAACTGTAATGCTCTAAATAAATACAGTGTTAATATAGCCAATATGTTCCAGAAATTTAATACAAACCTATTTTTATATTAACATAAAATAGCTGAGTATGATAGTGTGCACTTGTAATCCCAGCTATTCAGGAAGCTGAAATGGGAGGATCGCCTGGAAGCCATGAGTTGGAGACCAGCCTGGGTAACACAGTGAGACCTCATCTCAAAAACAACAAGACAAAAAACAAAACAAAACAGAAAACCATGAGTCTGTGAACAAAAACTACTTTCATAATGAACCATTTAAATTGCCAGTGAAAAACTTGCCTATATTTCATGATATGTTTTAAAACTATGAAAAATGTCTTTTAAAACAGCCAATGATTATTATTTTGAAATGTTTTTCATACTTCTAAGCAACTATCAGTATATTCAACAATATACTGAATAAATGGGAAAACTATTGAATTTAATCATTGCCCATGTAATTAGACAAAAAAGTAGAAATTCAAGCTAGGCCCAATAGCTTTGATATGTGATGCTGTGTGTAAATTGCAATGTTCAGATTTGTAGAACTGGTACTTGTTCTGTGGCTTCAGCATCCTAAAACACGCCCTTCACTGCAACTACACAGTTTGAAAATATAAAAAGGATGACAGAGGAGAATAGATTTTTATGGATAGGATGTCTTTAAGGAATACCTCTTTTTCCTTCCACTTCAATTGGGATAGTACCTACCCTTTAAAGATTGTGATGATGGGAATTCTACTAAAGTCTTGGAATATTTACTATGAGACCCATGTGATTACAGATGTATTGCACTGGGCCAGGTGTAATGGCTCATGCTTGTAATCCCAGCACTTTGGGGAGCCAAGGTGAGAGGACTGCTCGAGGCCAGGAGTTTCAGACCAGACTGGGCAACATAGTGAGAGCCTGTCTCTAAAAAAACAAAAAACAAACAAACAAAATACGAAAATTAGCTGGGTGTGGTGGCATGAGCCTGTAGTCCTAAGTACTCAGGAGGTTGAGACAAGAGGGTTAATTGAGCCAAGGAATTGAAGGCTACACCGAGTTTTGATTATATCACTGTACTCTAGTCTGGGCAACAAAGCTAGACCCTCTCTCTTAAAAAAAAAAAAAAAATATATATATATATATATATATATATATGTGTGTGTGTGTGTGTGTGTGTGTGTGTGTGTGCATGTAAATGTGCTGCACTGAAGGTTTCACTCCTACTAAAGAATTTTAAGGTGACTAGACACTATGTGAAGAATGGCTTTAGTTTGGAGTCTGTGGAAAGCTACTTTGCTGGGATCAAATGGTCTGAACTGCCAGAACTGGTAGCAAACACGTATGCATGACTATTTCTCATGGCAGAGAAATTAGTCCCATGTGATTCTGTGGATGGTCATGGATCCTTCAGTGCTGCCTGCAAGGGTGAAGGTCCACCACTAGAAAAATCCTAGATGTGACCTCTTTGAGCCTAAAAAATGAGTCAAAACGAGTACCAGAAAAAAATACCTAAAAGCATGCGAAATGTAAAAGAATTTAAGAACAGAGAGACATAGCAGAGACCTTCTGAAAGCCAATTGAAAATATTCCATAAGAAAATCATCTTGCAGTACTTATCAGCTCCACAGGGTTATAACTTCATCTTAAAATAACACTAATTTAAATAAGGCCGTTCCTGTTCCTATAGAATAATTACAGAAGAAATCAACCACATATACCCTTTTCTATAGTGAGTTTCTAACCAAAAGCAGTCCCAAGCTACACAAAGGGAGAACATTTGACTATAAAGAAAGCTCAGAGTTTTGATTCATATTATAGATTCAATATTTTCATTAATAATTTAAGAATTTACGATTTAAAAAAGCAAATTGAGCAAAACATAAAAAAAAATATTTAAGTATGAATGATAGTAATTTCAGGAGTCACATAATTGACCAAATTTCTCAATTTTACCCAGGAGACTGGTAAGGGTGGTGAACTAGATTGTTGTCTTACTAACACTTCCCCCATGGTGTTTCATCTGTGGGTCACACCAATAGCTCAGGGGCTGGGCCTGTGACAGCAATCTTTCCACACCCCACACCTAAAGGGATAGGTAATAGACAGTGCCATGAACTTAACTTAAGCAATGCTGCACATTTCCCAAACCAAGGAGATTTGCTTGGGTGTGGTCCCTCAGTCCAATTCTCAGGGCATTTGATAGTGGTGGATGAAAAATATTTTCCCTCTCCGTGAATTTGAATGAAAAGAAATCTACTCTCCCATATTTAATATCCACTTTCAAACCTGAGGCAGAAAAACCTGTGAAAAACTATATGTAGAACATTCATAACAGAGAATTATAGAAAATTAAACATAGATCCAACTGACTTGACCTGAAGTCTTACCTTCTATAGGGTTAACTAAACTCCTTGTTTTGTCTGTTTGAGATGGATTTTCTCTTACTTGCATTCCAAACCACTATATATATGCACACATATATATATATATACACACACATATATATATTCAGTTCAGTGTGTGTGTGTATATATATACATACATATTATATATATATATACACACACACATATTCTGTATATATATGTGTGTGTGAGAGAGTATATGTGTATCTACACATATATATGTATGTATATTTATATACTTACAAAATAAAGTCAAAATTATTTCAGGCAATTATGCGTGAAGAGAGAGCGAGGGGGGGGGGGTATTTTATATATAACTGTTTCTTAAGAAGGCAAAATAGCAATGTGGTCTAGGCATGTAATTCTGATCCTGAATTTAAACATGTTTTCCAACAGCTAGCATCTGCATATCCTTAGAAAAGTCATTTGTTAACTTTAAGTCACTGTTTTGTTATTCGTAAAATGAGGATAATGCCATTATCTGCACTTTGCTATTGTTGTGAGGATTAAAGAAGACATATGTATTGGCTACAGTGTCTGGCTCTTATAGATAAGCACTCACGAAGTATTGGTAGAAATAATTATGATATAGTATCATTGAAGAGTACTTATAAAAAAGAAATGTTTACTGCTTTGTTAGTTATTTGGCCATAATTAGTATTTTAGTTTCTGCTATTTATATGTCTGGCCTAAGTGATAAAAAGGGTGCAAATAAAATCTAAAATATTATTGTTGCCTTCCATAGATGTATAGTCTATTTGAGGACACTTCACATACTAAGTAAATAATTAAGCACAAGTGACAAAAAAGAACGATAATTATAATGTAACAAAGTTAAGAAAAAGGAAATGGTGATTGAAGTGTTAGACCTCATGGAAGACTTGGAAATTGACCTACATAGAATAATATAATCGAATGCTTTGAATTTTTAACTGAATCTTTTGGCAGTAAAACACTCTCTCTCTCCTTCTCTCTCTCTCTCTCTCTCTCTCTCTCTCTCTCTCTCTCTCTCTCTCTCTCTCTCTCTCTCTCTCTCTCTCTCTCTCTCTCTCTCCCCCCAAGGCTTACAGGAAAAAACACATCTTAGAGAAAGTAAAATGTGTACTTTTTGTCCCAATCCCTTTTTCCATAAACATATTCTGAAAAATATTGGAGAACGTAATGCGAAAAGATGACTTTGACATGTAGAGATATTAATTAAAAAGCAAGTCATACTTTTCTATACTAATACAGATCATTCATTCTTATGAGCACCAGACCTGTATAGTTAACTGTTTACTTAGATGATTCAAATACAACAGAGGATCCACACTCACTCATTACCAACAAAAACAAACATAACAATTTAAATCTCTCATATTTTCTTTCAAGGGAATGGAAAGCTATGCTTTTGTTATAAGTGTAAAAAGAGAGAAATCATTTTTGTATCTCCTCCCCACCATTCCCCATCCATGCTACCACCAAACTCAGCCAAACTGGCACAATCTGACTTTTGGGGAGCCTGAGGTGGAGGGAAAATTAAAAGGCCATAGATGAACATTAACACTTAAATTATATAAATTGTTACAAAACTGTAAATATTTTGTCCTCATACCTTAACAAATATACCACCATGAGAACAAACTTTGAAAAATATAAACCTGTGTTTTTTTATGGATAGCAGTAAGCAAAATGTCAGAAAACTGTATGTAATTACTGCCTGTGTTTATGTGTTCCTTATTTTAGTTAATTCATTTGGAGGTGGGAGTTCTTATTTATTTATATATGGATAAATTTTTATGGCATATATTGAAATATTTTTCATTTCATAGCTTTGCTTTTTAATTGTTTTGTCATTAGGAAAGATTTGTCATTAGAGAAGGTTTATTATTATTTTTAGGAAACAAATTTTGGCAACCACGGAGAGGTACTATTTGGATCTCCCTTCTAGAAATAAACTATTAGAAGAAATATAGTTCACTGATATCCTGCAGTACCTTTGAGATCCACCACTGTATTCAAGCCAAGGACACACTCTGTCATGGCAATTCTTAGCAATGACTTAGCACAGCAGAGATAGTGCCTGGACGTTGCTGCCTAACAAAGGACACTTCCATAGATCATCTGTGAACCATATCTATTTTGGGCTGGCCAAGTAGTTATCAGAGATGCAACCAGTCTGGAACTTTTCTTGCCCATTCTTGCCCATAGAAAAGAATAACGTTCTTTTCTACCCATTCTTCTTTCACAGGTGTCAGACTTCCATTATGGCCTGGAAGTTTCTCAGACTTCCTCTGCTCCCTCTTTCATTTACTTTTCATAGGGACTTCTCTAAATAAATTTCTTGACTTTTATCTCTTTTGATGCCTGCTTGCCTAAAGATCCACAGTGACCAGCTGGTATTAGGAGAAATTCCAAATAGAGGTGCTAAGATGGGATTTGGGGACTAGATCACGCAGTACCCAGCTGACAAGAAAGCACATCTTCCAAACGACATGTGAGAAACTGATAGTACATGGTATAAGCTGGAAGATCAATTGCTAAAAATTTCATGAACATGAGTTTGTGAAAACCTCCCTGTAGAAGGAATGATCTGACAGGTGCAATGACTGAGACATGTAAAAGATATGAGTAACATAGTACATGTAAGAAAGCCGAAGTGGCCTGGTTATTGCAAAACTGCATTAAACCTAACAGATATATCAAGAAACTCATCATGGTAAATAAAGTCTGAAAGCTTGAGGGTCTCACTGGTAGCTTACAAAGAGGTCCTCAATTCCTGTGGGGAGAGAGCACACCCAGCTGAGGAATAAACTCAAAATTTGATAGTTAATCTCATGGAGCTTCAAACATTATTGAATGTTCAACCAAGCAAGTCTGCTATGCTAAGATCAGGTCTTTGGTTTATAAAACCTGAGAACTTTGAAATGTGAAATGTGAATATATGTCAAGATGGACCCCAAATATTATGGTTCTGCAGACTTCCCTAAAACCTCAGAATCTGCAGACCTAGAATTCCCTTTCCTAGTACAGGAAGATAATACGGAGGCCCTACAAGCCAATAAATGTTCCCTCAATATTTCTTCTAACCTCTTTTCCTTAATGTTAGGTTGATAACTAGGACTAAATCCCAGCAAAATATGGCTGGAGGTATTCTTCACCCGAAAAAAAAAAAAAAAAAAGAGATTGCAATTATAAAGGAGCTGTAAGAATAGTTAGCATGTACTGACATTGAACCAGAGGATTATCTGTGGGATTGGATTTTGAGAGTGCTTGATTGTGAACATGCACACTACTTTGCAGTGAAGGAAGACTTACTTGAGCAGTGGAAGCAAAAAGATAAGAAGAGAATAATTAACTTGTCAAACCTTTATCCTAATATAGCAAAATAATAATACACACTATGTATCACTGAATTTGGAAGGACTGAATTATTTATATCTGCAATGGTAAAAACAGTAATCTTTAGCAGAAAAGTCATCAATGTCTGGCAAACATAGCCATACCCTAAGAAGACGGTGAATGATCCAATAATATTGTGAGCTAAATGAGGCAGTAGTAGTGCTCAGAAAACATGATGACAGTGAATATAATAATATGCCAAAGAAGCAGAACTAGCTGTGGAAAAGTACTAGCGGAAGCAACACACATTCTCTACAGAGGTAGAGATGACCAGAAAACCAAACAGAAGAGGAAATGAAATAAGGCATAAATGCAAATATCCATCAGGTGCTACTTCCTTCTTATTGGGTTTATGCAATCAAGCTGAAATGACTCCTACAATGGTGGTATTGAGTTTCTCCAATGGCAGTATTGTTCTGTATCAGAAAAAGAAATAGGTGACCCCAGATTCTCTTCTGGCTAATAATACAGTTAATTTCTATTTATGAAAAACAGTACTTGTCCAAAGACTTAGCTGAGTGAATTGTATCTAAATATTCTCTACTCTTTTTTTAAAAACACTTTCCAATCATCTTTCCACAACAACCATGTCTAATATTCTCTTTTCATACTACTATGTTGCCAGTCTATGTACTACTATAATATTAGCATGGTTGATTCAGCCTTTTTCTTCTAACATCTTTCACTTCAGCTTTGGAATAATGCTCCATGGTTCCCCTCAAATATATTTCTTAGTGTCTTTCTCAATTATTTCTCATTGTTTAGATCTCTAAACACTTGAATATTCTAGGACACAGTCCTCAAAACTTTCTTCTTTCCTTTTGTTATCCTTACATGTTAGGCAATTTAATTTAGTCTCATGGCTTTAGATGTCATTTATATTTTCACAACTTACACATTTTACCACTATTCCTTACTTTTCCCACAAACATCAGGCCTATGACCATTGCCTAGTCTTCATCTTCAATTGCATATCTAATTAATATCTCAAACTTAACAGATCCAAAACTAACAGCATGGTTTTTTTCTCTCCCTACTCTACTTGCTGATTGGCCTGCCTGAGTAAATGCTCATTTCAGTTTACCAGTTTTTCAGATTGAAACACTGAGTGTAATCCTTAATGCCCCTTTTTTCTTATAAACCGTATCTTATCCATTAGAAAACCCTGCCACAATCTTCCAGAATGTATACATAGAATTGCAACTTTACAAATACCATGCGCATCCAAGGCATCATCATCATTAATCTGTATCCATTTTCCTGAATTACTCCTTTTGTTTTATTGTCAGTTGGCATATTTGTTGTGCAGACATGTTTGATATGTATGTTTGTGTTTATACACACATATAATTATTAATATAGTCTGATGTGTTTTTAAAACTTATGGGTTATTGTCAATATTCCTCTAATAAAATTTAAGTTTCATGAGATCACAGTGTTTTCCTTTTTCAATTTACAGCTTTATCATCAAAATCCAGACTACTGTCTAGTATAAGTGCTCAATAAATGTTATTGATTGTAAATGTTAGAGAATTTTAAAAGATCACTTTTTGATTAATGTATTATCAACCCAGCATTTTTAGTGTATTGCTAACCTAAAGTTTAGTTTATATAAAGAAATACAAGTGGGAAAATTACACTAATTATTATAAGCATTACACTACAAATTTGAAAAAACACAAGATTGCCTATTTTATTTTGATAAAAGAGAAGTGTTTTCAATGATGGTGGCAAACTCTATGTTTATTAGAACTTCACTATTGTTACATTTCATTGGAAGTCAGATGGTTATATAAAAGTGTGTCGAGTTGTTGATTTTTACCAAGAAATTTTAGGTGAACTGAATATCATATCACTTACTGAATTGACAATCTGTCTCATAAGAAAGTAACGGCAAGGGAAAAAAACTTACATTCAGATGTAGATTTTAATCAACATGAAATTGGGATGTAGGAGATTATTTTGGATGATTTAATGGTCAGAGTTATCAAACTATGGTCTCCAGAACCACCTATTTCCACAATGGAAATATGTATACAATATTAAAACACATTGAAAAATTAACATAGGCTACTGTCTTTTAATGTATTTTTTTTTATTATTATACTTTAAGTTCTAGGGTACATGTGCATAACGTGCAGGTTTGTTACATATGTATACTTATGCCATGTTGGTGTGCTGCACCCATCAACTCGTCAGCACCCATCAATTCATCATTTATATCATGTATAACTCCCCAATGCAATCCCTCCCTCCTCCCCCCTCCCCCCTCCCCATGATAGGCCCCAGTGCGTGATGTTCCCCTTCCCAAGTCCAAGTGATCTCATTGTTCATTTCCCACCTATGAGTGAGAACATGTGGTGTTTGGTTTTCTGTTCTTGTGATAGTTTGCTGAGAATGATGGTTTCCAGCTGCATCCATGTCCCTACAAAGGACGCAAACTCATCCTTTATTATGGCTGCATAGTATTCCATGGTGTATATGTGCCACATTTTCTTAATCCAGTCTGTCACAGATGGACATTTGGGTTGATTCCAAGTCTAAACCCACAGCTAATATCATACTGAATGGGCAAAAACTGGAAAAATTCCCTTTGAAAACTGGCACAAGACAGGGATGCCCTCTCTCACCACTCCTATTCAACATAGTGTTGGAAGTTCTGGCTAGGGCAATCAGGCAAGAGAAAGAAATCAAGGGTATCCAGTTAGGAAAAGAAGAAGTCAAATTGTCCCTGTTTGCAGATGACATGATTGTATATTTAGAAAACCCCATCGTCTCAGCCCAAAATCTCCTTAAGCTGATAAGCAACTTCAGCAAAGTCTCAGGATACAAAATTAATGTGCAAAAATCACAAGCATTCTTATACACCAGTAACAGACAAGCAGAGAGCCAAATCAGGAATGAACTTCCATTCACAATTGCTTCAAAGAGAATAAAATACCTAGGAATCCAGCTTACAAGGGATGTAAAGGACCTCTTCAAGGAGAACTACAAACCACTGCTCAGTGAAATCAAAGAGGACACAAACAAATGGAAGAACATACCATGCTCATGGATAGGAAGAATCAATATCGTGAAAATGGCCATACTCCCCAAGGTTATTTATAGATTCAATGCCATCCCCATCAAGCTACCAATGAGTTTCTTCACAGAATTGGAGAAAACTGCTTTCAAGTTCATATGGAACCAAAAAAGAGCCCGCATTGCCAAGACAATCCTAAGTCAAAAGGACAAAGCTGGAGGCGTCACGCTACCTGACTTCAAACTATACTACAAGGCTACAGTCACCAAAACAGCATGGTACTGGTACCAAAACAGAGCTATAGACCAATGGAACAGAACAGAGTCCTCAGAAATAATACCACACATCTACAGCCATCTGATCTTTGACAAACCTGAGAGAAACAAGAAATGGGGAAAGGATTCCCTATTGAATAAATGGTGCTGGGAAAATTGGCTAGCCATAAGTAGAAAGCTGAAACTGGATCCTTTCCTTACCCCTTATACGAAGATTAATTCAAGATGGATTAGAGACTTAAATGTTAGACCTAATACCATAAAAACCCTAGAAGAAAATCTAGGTAGTACCATTCAGGACATAGGCATGGGCAAGGACTTCATGTCTAAAACACCAAAAGCAACGGCAGCAAAAGCAAAAATTGACAAATGGGATCTAATTAAACTAAAGAGCTTTTGCACAGCAAAAGAAACTACCATCAGAGTGAACAGGCAACCTACAGAATGGGAGAAAATTTTTGCAACCTACTCATCTGACAAAGGGCTAATATCCAGAATCTACAAAGAACTCAAACAAATATACGAGAAAAAAACAAACAACCCCATCAAAAAGTGGGGAAAGGATATGAACAGACATTTCTCAAAAGAAGATATTCATACAGCCAACAGACACATGAAAAAATGCTCATCATCACTCGCCATCAGAGAAATGCAAATCAAAACCACAATGAGATACCATCTCACACCAGTTAGAATGGCAATCATTAAGAAGTCAGGAAACAACAGGTGTTGGAGAGGATGTGGAGAAATAGGAACACTTTTACACTGTTGGTGGGATTGTAAACTAGTTCAACCATTATGGAAAACAGTATGGCAATTCCTCAAGGATCTAGAACTAGATGTACCATACGACCCAGCCATCCCACTACTGGGTATATACCCAAAGGATTATAAATTATTCTACTACAAAGACACATGTACACGTATGTTTATTGCGGCACTGTCTTTTAATGTATTTTTACAAAAAGTTATAATGTATTCAATTATATTTAAAGTTTTAGAATAGCAGTCTTAGATAAAACAGTTATTTTGTATAAATTTCATTATTTTTTCACTTGAACTATCAAAAGGAGTGTAACATACCACATTTTTAAATGGAAATATTAATACAAATCTCCAAACTCAGTATCTGTGTAATTTTGCTGTCATAAATTTTGAAATGAAAATTCCAAAGCTATCTAAATTCAGCCTCCCTTTTTCTTAACTACAGTGGTCCACCAAAAACTACCAAAATATTTTATAAATATTATTTTGGGCCTTTTTCCCACTTGTTATTGATTTATTTTGATCCTTTTATTTAAGATTATTTTATCTTTTTCAACTACCCATCAGTTTATCCAATGTTTTCTTTATAAACCATTTCAGTTTTAGGGTTGGGAGAAAGTCAATCTTGAATTGATGTTTTTCTAGAATTGATCTAAGCGTGGGATGCTATTAGAACTGAGGGAGGCAAATCACTTGATATAAAAGGTGTACGTCCACCATCCATGTTCATTAACTCATGCTAGCCTCCCTCTACATATGTTCTTTTACACTTGAGAAAACATCTATGATGTTTATTTTAAAGATTATTTTTTAACCATAAGGAGGGCCTATATCATAGAATCGATTCATTTTTAAGCCACTGTAAAAATTAGAGAGCTAGATTAAATTCATTTTAATCATTTATAAAAGAAATAGCTTATTGGTTTGATTTGGAAACAAACAAAATTAGCCAAACTCATTTATGTAAACAATTTTCATTTTCGGCTTAAAGTATTTATTTTTTCTTTTGAAATGTTATGAAACCATGGAGAAAATATACACAATAAAACTTAAATTAGGTGTCATCAGTTCTTAGACTAGAAAATACTAGGAATTATTTATAAAGGGGGGTAAATCAATTTTTCTCCACAGGAAATGCCTAAAGGGCATTGGTTCAACCCAGTAGGTAAGCTGCGATATACACGCCAGCATCCCATCAACCAGCCAGAAGTGAAGGTTTCATTTTACCTTCAGGATTTAACATTAGCCCACCAGTTTTCATATGCTTTTGTTCTTAAATATAGTTATAAATAAGGTTAAATACTACAAAATACATAACTGTAAATACCACTATTTGGCAAGAAATAAATTTGAAGTGTAATGTGAAGATCAATAATATATTGAATTTTTGTTTAATTAAAATGCCCACAACGAAAAAGATAATGTTTTAATTATACGAATTATGTATTCCCAACCATGGTGTATTTCTCATGGTAAGATATATTTTTCACTATGTCATTACAATTTTCTGCATGGTCTCTCATGGAACATGTAAAACAGGCAATGTGATTTAACTGTGTGCATAGTTAATATTTTAAAAATAATTTGAACTAACTCAATATTTAGAAAATTAACAGGTAGGCCATCAACAGTTCCAAGTCTATAACTTGGAAAATGAGGAATATCTTCCTGAGTTGACCTGAGGGATCAAAAACAATGAAATCAAAGGAGCTAAGCACTTCTTGTCTTATGTTACTTTCTACCCAAGATTTGCAAAGCTTGTCCTTTGCCAACTGAATAAAATCTCCTGATGGCTTTTAATGACCTTTACAATACTGTTTTGTACTATTGAATGAAATAATTTCCTACTTAAATTATCCATCAAAACAGACTCCATTCTTCTTTATCATGTTTTGTACTTTCTCTACAGTAAGGACTCTTAATTATTTAGTTTCTCATTTCTAGAATAGATTTCTTCTCCAGTGAAATTCAAACGGTATTCTGCTTGTCCTTATGTTTTTGGTGTGTCTGCCACAGGGCACGTGTAGAAGAAATTTGGGCAATGTTCCCAAAAGTTATTTTTTTGAGTTAGCTCCAAATTCCTCACTGTCACTTCAGCCCAAGCATTTATCTGTTTGCCTGTCTGTCTGTCTCTCTCTCTGTCTCTCTCCTTTCTCCTCTCTATTTTTAAACTTCGTTTTGGTAATTGAGATTCTGTGTAATATTTTGGAGGATCAAGTTTGCCATTAGACTTTTTATAAAACAATGTGTTATGTTATTTGTTTCTAAATATTCCCAAAATTTATGCTTGCTTTTAAAATTCATGTTGTATAATTTTCAGGCAAGAATTAGTTTATAATGTTTAGCGCAGTACTGGAGATGTAATAGACTGACTGGAATCTGGTTTATCTGAAGGTTGCTTAAATGCCTTTCAATTGACAATGACTCATATTGTCCATTTGTAATTTAAATGTTTTGTTTTTGTTTTTTATTTCTCTACAACTGTGGTGATATTCATTACTAGAATGGTATTTAATAGGGATTTTGGTTGTAAAAAATTAAGGGTGATTTTTCCAGATCTTTTTGCTGGAACCATAGAAACCCTAAACACTTTCAAATTCCCCCTTCATCCACATTCAGTCATCAAAAACGGATGGTTTCATATACTTAAAAATAAGTCCTATCAAAATTTAGCATTTTTAAGTTTTGGTATTGCACAGTATATCTAAATATGCATATATTATCAATACTATTTTTACCTTTAATTAAATTAACTCACTTTTAAGTTTTAAATATTTACTTAAATTTTGAGCTACACAAATAAATTTTGGTATTATTCAGTCAGCAAAGGCAACAAAAACCCATTAAGGTTCCATTTAGTAATTTAAAATGACAGGGAAAAACAGAGCTACCTCGGTAAATCCAAGTATTAATATGAAAGAGAGAGTTAGTAACATTATCTCAGGGAGTTATTGTTATCTGTGATAGATCTGGATGTGAATAACATTGCATTTTGTCATATAAATATTTTTCCACAGGGCTGCTGAATTACAATACAATAAAGCTTTCCTTTTTCTCCATTCTCATGCCATTACACACAAAACCAAAATCACTTAGAAACTCACATTAACTTAATATGTTATTTCATTCTGACGATTGCATTTTTGGATTTTCCATTTCATGGAAGAATTGAATGCTGATGAAAAAAGACATTACAAGTATCTTAGAATTGTGTGTATTAATATTTCTTTATATTTAATATTATTTTTGAAAATAAATCTTATAAAGTTTCTACTTTGTTCATATTAATCAGATGCAAGCAATAATCAATGATATTATATGTATACTCTTATTTATGTTATAATTGTTGTTTGACTAAAACATCGCATGTATATATGAAAAAGTGACTAAAAGATAAAAATTATAATAATAAACTTTAAGGAATAAATTTAAATGTAATATGATTTATTTTTAAACACTAACTTTATTGTATATCTTAAAATATTACAATTTTCTTTTAGGAGAGGAGAAAGAAATCAAATTTAGAATATCTATTATGTAACAGGGAGGGATGTTGTACATTTCATATTTAATGAGATTGGTATAGTACATACACTATGAGATTGGTGCAGTGGTAATAATAATTGCAATAGCAAGAATTACTATTATGTATTTGAGGCTTACATTTTTTTCAGATGCTTTTCTAATTATTTTACATGCATTAAATTATTTTTCCTCATAATCAACCTCTGACGTGAAGTTTATTAATACCTCCTTTTATTTTCATTTATTCCTTCTATTTATTTTATTTTTTAAAATATTTTACCCTAATCTGATAAAATAATTAGTACTTCCTCCCTCAGGTTCCATAAGAATTTTTTTTGAAAAAAAAAAAGTAAAGAAAAAGAAAATGTGGCACATATACACCACGGAATACTATGAAGCCATAGAAAAGGATTAGTTCATGTCCTTTTCAGGGACACGGATGAAGCTGGAAATTATGATTCTCAGCAAACTAACACAGGAACAGAAAACCAAACACTGCATGTTCTCACTCATAAGTGGGAGTTGAACAATGAGAACACATGGATACAGGGTGGGGAACATCACACACCGGGGCCTGTTGTGGGGTGTGGGACTAGGGGAAGGATAGCATTAGGAGAAAAAAAAAAAAGAAATTTTTTTTAATATTTATTTTTGAACTGAGGTTTTAAGAGCTGGAGCCTCTATTTGATTAAAAGCATCTTGTTATTAAATA
Organism: Rhinopithecus roxellana; assembly: GCF_007565055.1. Taxonomy (NCBI): domain Eukaryota; kingdom Metazoa; phylum Chordata; class Mammalia; order Primates; family Cercopithecidae; genus Rhinopithecus; species Rhinopithecus roxellana. Next base: position 33,648,593 of record NC_044558.1, read on the forward strand.
TTGAATATGTGCTGTTATATGAATGGTCTGACTTCCATTTCTAGCTGTACTATTATCTTTAAAATATAATTTCAACTTTCTAAGCCTCAGTTTACTTAAGAGCAAACTAAAGTCAATAATAGTTAGTAACTCATCAGTGCATAGAAATAACTCAGATTTCATGCATATGCAGTTATATCTGGATCCTAACACTTTGGGAGGCCAAGGCAGGCGGATCACCTGAGGTCAGGAGTTTGAGCCCAGCTTGGTCAATACAGCAAAACCCTTTCTCTACTAAAAATACAAAAATTAGCCGACAATGGTGGTGTGTGCCCGTAGTCTCAACTACTCAGGAGGCTGAGGCAGAAGCATCACTTAAACCTGGGAGGTGGAGGTTGCAGTCAGCCAAGATCATGCCATTGCACTCCAGCTTGGATGACAAAGCAAGACTGTGTCTCAAAAAAAAATAAAAATAAAAATAAAAAAATAAAAATAAAAAAATAAAAAATCTGGAACACGAAATGGATTAATACAGATGATCAGTCATCTTAAATATAGGAAAATTTTCTAACTGTAATAAGTGGTTCAATTAAAATTTTAGATTGTTTCATGGAATATATGACTTCATATTTGGATGAAATGTGAAAACATCAAAAAGTTCATTCAAACAGGACAACAGGGCTATTTATATGAAACAAAAAAATCTTAAAAAATACTTCATAGATAAGTAATACACGGAAAAGGTCTGGAACTATTTTTTTTTAATTGTTTTTGTTTGGTTCTTCAGATGATATAGAATAGTAATTGGGAGACAGAATTCTAGGTTTTGATACATGTGATAGTTTGACAATTTATAAACTACTTTAAAGCTTTATAAAAGCAATCATGGTATAGTGGCTGACTGTGGTTATTCAAATAGTTAGATCTCAGCCTGCCTGGAATCCAATCCTTAGCATAAATAGTGATTCTGAAATTGTACCTTAGGAGACATCATAATTCTATGCATACCCTTGCTTAAGTGAGAGGACATTTTTAGCAGGATTATTCTAAACTGTAAAGAAATATTTCACCCATATAATGGAATTTAAGCAGCACTTTTTAAACTTTATTGTGCGTGCATCACCTGAAAATTTTATTAAAATACAAGATTCTGACTCAGTTGTTCTGAGCTAGAGACTGGGATTTGGCATTTCTAACACGTTTCCAGATGCTGCTGATGTTGCTGGTCCATAAACCACACTTTGAGTAATTTAAGACATATTGGAATTTATCCACCCATCCTACAGTATCTTTTTCATCTGTTTATCAGAATGATGGAATTTTCACCATTTCAGATTTATTACTTTTCATCTGTCTATTCTTGTATACAAATTTGAAATGGAAATGACAGTGAGGAAGTCTAAGAAGCATTTCCAACCTAGAGAATCTCTAGTATCAGCCAGACTTAAAGAAAAAGGAAATTTTGCTTGACATGATTTGGAACAGGTGCACTCATCTTGAAAAAGCTGTCTTTGGTAGAGGTCTATCATAGATAGTTTTCCTTGGATGGCTTCAGAAAGAAAGGAAACAAGAAGCGGCAGAAACATAGACAAAAGAAATTTAGAAATAAGTTAAGTCAAACTTTACCCACCTCTCCATTTTCCTTATGCAAGGTCAAGAGGACAGGTATTGTATCAGTTTGTATTGCTGCCATTACAACAATTTACAAAACATAAATATCTTAAAACAATACCTGTTTATAATCTCACAGTTCTGAAGGTCTGAATCTGAAGGTCTGAAGTCTAAAGCACCTTGACTGGATTCTCTTCTCCGGGTCTCATTAAACTTCAATCAGTGTATTATATCTGCTGGGGTTGTCAGCTGAGTCTTGGGGTCCACCTCCAAACTCACTGATTGTTGGCAGAAGCGATTTTCTTCTAATACTTTCCCCACATTGTCCTCTCTACCATGAAGCCAGCAATGATGTGTCAATGGGTTGAGTCTTTCTCATGCTTTTAATCTCTTTTTCCTTCTGCTACCAGCCAGAGAAAGCGCTATGCTTTTAATGGCAGCTGTGGCCCATCTAGAGCAGCTGCTGCCATGACGCAGACGGCAGTGCGGGAGGCGTGCAGAGGCTCCACAGAGCCACCTGGGGCCAGAAACAGGAGGGAGCCCCGCCCCTTTCTGAATTGGAGGGTCGGGAGGCCAGCCCTCCCAGCTGCAGCCAACTAGTCTCCGCTACAGACCCGGACATCCCTGCCCTAGGGGGCCCGGGAAGCCCCCTTCGCCTGCAGGCTCTGAAGTGCCTGCTCCTACTGCCTGGCCTCTCCCAGCTCCCAGTGCCCACTCCAATTTTGGAGCAAAGTTGAGGCTGTCATGATCCTACTGGGTGTGCATGCACTCGAGCCAGTGCTGAGACACCAGTCCCCCTGCCGCCTTGGACCATTCTAGGATTCTGGCACCAATGAGCATGAGAAGGAGCTGAGGTGGGGACTGAGGGCAGCTAGCTCAGCATGGGCCTGCAGGCACCCCTCAGCAGGAACAGCCTGGGAAATATGGGCACCATGGAGGGTAGGTTGCTGGCAGCAGGAGGCAGGCTCCTGGGTGGGAAGGGGTGGGTCCCCAGTTAAGCCCTACCTTCAAACTAGTGATGGTCAGAAGCCTGGAGGCTGAGCTGCCAGTTCCACTGCCCCGGGTGAGAACTTGTGGCTTGTTCCGGGACAGCCCATGGCCACTCACGGACCCATCAGCAGGCACCTCTTCCCCTATAAAAATCCCAGATTTAGACTCTGGCAGACGATGGGACCACCTGGCTGCTGATAGGAGTTACCCACTCGGGGTCTCCTGAGAACTCTTCTGGTGTTCAATGAAATTCCTCTCCACCTTGCTAACCCTCCAGTTTTCTGTGTACCTCATTCTTCCTGGACAGGGACCAAGAACTTGGATTCGATGAAAGGCAAAACTAAAAGAGCTGTAACACAAACATGTCTGAACCCAACCCCCTCACCGTCTCCCTCCACTCGACCAAGCTGCAGTTATGAGAAGGATAGAAGAGCTATGGCCCTTTGGGGAGCCCAGACCTAGGAACTTCCTGAACCAGGGCTGTGACACCCTCACTGAGGCTCTGTGGTTCCTGGAGTCTCCCAGCTTCCAGGCGCCACTGCATTCTCCTTGTCCAGACGTGGGTGCATGCAGCTCCCTTATATTTTCCCCACATGGTCCTCTTTAACATCAAGTCAGCAATGGTGAATCTGTGGGTTGAGTCTTTCTCATGCTTTTAATCTCTCATTTCACTTCTGCTACTAGTCAGAAAAAGAGCTATACTTTTGATGGCAGCAGTGACCTGTTTGGAGCGGCTTTCCACTCTGCACTTGACTCACACTTGGCAGGTGTGGGATCCAGGCCGTAGCACAACCCTAGTGTAGTCTGCAGGGCTGACTGGGTATAATGAGCCCAGCAGCCATGAGCAATACACAGGCTGACCAATACTTAGGCAGAAGGTGCTGCTGGCCACAGAGGTTTCTGGCTGGCAAAGCAACACCGGAAGGATCTTGTGACACTTTTAAGGGCTTGTGTGATTATTAAGGACATTGAATAATCCATAAGAATCTCCCTAATTTATGTAATATTAATTAGATTGTAATCTTAATTACATTTTCAAAGCCTCTTTGCGATGTAACATAACATATTTGTGGGAGTAACACCACGTACCAAAGGCCATAGGGACAACCACAGTAACATAATGTTTTTTAAGAGGAAGCATTAACATGCTAGAATGAAAAGTTCACTAATTTGGATTCTCAACTGGGTTTAATTATATACTAATCCTTTTATATGAGAAAAATAAACACTCCAAGTATTATTTCTTTCACACTTTTTGAAAAAAAAAAGTGTGGCTTGATTTATTAATGCTGTACAATACCAAATTTATAAAAAAGCTTAAGATGTTATTATTGAACATTCTAACTAATGCCAATCACAAGATTTTGCAAACATCAACTAAATAAATTAATAAATTGCCATATCTGAAGGCCATCAAATAAGTAATGCATTTCAAAGCCAACAATACAGTGCATGACATCTGCTTGGAACTTTACATCAGCCTCGTAATTAAAAATGTATGAGTTCTGCTATTTCTAATAAATGCCTTTTGGAAATTGCAATAGCATTAATCAGAGTGGTTTACAAAGACTGATTGTTACAAACAATTAAAAATATTTAATGCCTCAAGAAATTCCATTGTAACTGGCAAAAAAACAGTTATTGAAAATAGAAGATCTCATAAATTTTAAATTATAAGGCTGATGTAAAGTTCCAAGCAGATGTCATCTGCTAAATAAAATTTCACTACATTTTGATTATAATACAGAGAAGACTATAGCAACATAAACTGTTTTTGAAGAAAAAAGATTATGTTGCTCCAAACAAAGCATAATTTCTTTCATTTTTTTATAATTCATTCTAGTCTTTATACAATTCCATGCATGTTTTTCAGTTATAATCACAGTATTCACAGAATTGTGTATTTGTTTATTTCCACCAAATGTTACATGATAAACACTTCTGTATTTTTCTACATGGCTTTAATAGAATAAGTATGATAGATGGCTGAACAAAAATCTATCAGTTTGATGAAATGTAAATTTCTTAACTATTCCCCTATTCTAGGATACTCAGATGACTTGTGTGTTTTTAATAATATGATTAATGCTGGATTTTTAATAAGTCATTTGTTTTCAAAAATAATATTACATAAATCAAGTTATTTTGAAAATGAATGAGACATCATAAATAAAGCAGACAATTATTTTGAGAAATATCCTTGGAATATCATTTTTGTTGTAACAGAAGAGTTATTGGATACATATCTCTCATCCATATATGTGGATTGTTTTGACTGTAATGATAAGGCCACCCACGGCAAAGGTTTGTTTTTACACTCCATCTGTTTGATATGTACTGTTTAGATTCAAAAAAAATTTGGACCCCAGTGAGACACAGTGTTTGGCAATACTTTTATCATATTCTTCAGTTACTCTGTGAGTCACTCTCTCCATATGCCTAACAGGATGTGAGCTTTGCAAAAAACCTTTGAGAAATAGAATCTATTTCTCAGAAATGAATGAAGACTAATGAACACATCACGTTCATCACAAAAAGTGCTTCTTAAATATCAAATAGTGGTTGGTGTGCAAAAGTGTGGAGAAGCAGAAGACATATGGACTATGTTTACTGTCTGAGGCTATGACAAAAGTAAAAATCCCCGAATGGCAGTGTTTGTGTGAAAGACTTTTAAATATTGTTGTACAAATTTTTTATCTGTACTAAATCTTTGTATTTGTGGTATAAGTTTTAACTAAGTCTGATTTAATGATATACCCATTACATTCTATTACATTTAAAGAATTAAATTAACATTCCATTTAAGTTTCATACATAAATAAACAACAAACATTAATAATTTTGAAAGGTATGATGGGATATTTCATCTAACTCAAAAATCACAGAAACCTATACCTTTATCAGTGCACTGATGTCTTTGTATTTGTTTTTTTTTTAATATTTTTTTCCTTTCCTAAACTTATAGCACTGATTCTCTATATTATTAGTTTAGAAATTAATTATGTGTCACCTCAGAATAGATATATTGTTATTTTTAGCAATATTAGTAATATTAACTTCTACAATTTTGGTTTTGAAGACCTACTGAAAAGGTAGTGCATCTAAAAAATAAGCATGATTCTACTAATAATTAAGGAACTACTTAAAATTCCTGAGACTGTAGATAAGAATGTCAATAATGTTCACAATCTGTGTATCAACAAGCAAAAAACAAATAACTCCATTAAAATGTAGACAAAGGACATGCATAGACACTCTTCAAAAGAAAACATACATGAGGCAACAAGCATGTGAAAAAAACTGCCCAGTATCCCTCATCATTAGAGAAATGCAAATTGAAATGATGTGGAGACACCATCTCACACCAATGAGAATGGCTTTTATTAAAAAGTCAAAAAATAATAGATACTGGGAAGGTTACAGAGAAAAGGAATGCTTATTCACTGCTGGGTAAGAATGTAAATTAGTTCAACCCCTGTGGAAAGCAGTTTGTCAATTTCTCAAAGAACTTAAAACAGAACTACCATTTGACCCAGCAATCCCATTCTTAGATATGTACTCAAAGTAATATAAATTGTTCTACGATAAAGACACACGCATCCATATGCTCATTGCAGCACTATTCACAATAGTAAAAGCATGGAATGAACCTAAAGTCCATCAACGGTAGACTGGATAAAGAAAATATGATACTTATAAACCATTGAATACTATGCAGCCATAAAAAAGGCTAGAACTTTCTTTCTCCAGGGCAATTTTTAATTTTTTTTAACAGGTTAATGTGTTATGTAACATTGAAACACCCATTTTGCAGTTTATTTTAATACAAAATTAATATTTAAATATACCAATACAGACTTGAGGAGTGAATGTAAGGGATAGATTTTATCACTTTCATCTCCAGAATTTAGAATGCATTTACAGATATCTCCGTATATTGTAACTACTACTAAATGTGTTTTACAGATCTGCTAATTATGAGAGATTAGCAGTTATTCAGGATTGAAAGGTTTGTAGTAAACAGTTGGGGAAAAAGTCATTATCTTAGGGAAAACTAGCAATATCCAAAAAGCAGAGCTTCCTGAAATTAATATGGAGTTTGAGAAAGTTCTAAGTTTGGTATGATTAGGGCAAAAATTATATGCAGATGTTTGACTAAGGAAGATATTGGAGAAACAAACCAAGGCCAGATAATGAGGACTGTTATCATAGCCTGGATTTTATCCTTGTTGGTAACTTCGAAACTGGAGAAACTGCAAGATTTGACAATGAAAATTGCAGAATAACGTGCCGTTTTAATTTTTTTCTAGCAAATTAGAGAAAATACTATAAAGGTAGGTTTTAGTGGGAGATTAGAAAACCATATGTAAAAACAATTCTAAGCATCCAGGTAAAAGGGAGAAATTATATAAATGATAATCAGACGGCAGAAAAGGAAGATTACAAAGAAGGAGATACAACTGACTGAGAATTGAGACCACCTGTATCAACATGACTTAACCATTTATTCCAGGAAATTCTTTACAAGGAAAGTAATGCTCTAAACCAATAATGACTTTAACCATTTGCCTCTTTGCATCAGCAAATCCTTGCAAACAAATGTATTTGATCAGTTTTCTAATGTGGGCAAATCCCTGTTCCATTTAGATAACATCTTTTTTATATTGGCAGTCATCGTGCTTTATTCTTGCCCCATGAAGTCCACCGATCTTAAAATATAAAATGAATTTTGCCCAATTTCAACCAGTTCAAGGACTTTCAAAAAATAGTGCCTATTTAGCCAGTTCCAGAAGGGTTAATTAAAATGCAAGTTTGCAAAGTATAACAGAAGAAAAGTGAGAGCTCTGTTTTATTTACACTTGGCATAATATCTTTCCACTATGCTATATGTTATATGTGTTATATGCTAGATGAGAGACGACAGAGAGAAAAGTTCAAGGCACACCTCACACACACACACGCATACACACACACAAAATCCCTCATTTTATAAAGGATTATAAACACATTAAATTTCTACACTTTAGGTCACACCTTTCTTACTACATACATTTTGCCCTTTCACAATTCAGTCGGCCCCTGACTTAAAATACATTTACTTGTGATATTTTTTCCTTATGCTGGTGCAAAAGGAATACATATTCAATGGGCTCCTTAATATACAATCAAATTATATGAGGATGTACCCATTATCAATTTAAAATATGGTAACTGGTTTTGATAATATTTTCAACTTACAATGGGTTTATTGATTGTAACCCCATCATACATCAGGGAGCGTCTGAAGAACCCACCTAACCCCACTTAAGCCTAGACCCAGACTCTATACATCTCTTTCCCTAACTTCTGAGACATTATGGAAATTCTTTTAAGATGGCATTCTTCCTTGTTGCAATAAGTTTAACAAAACTCAACTTGATAAAAATATTTCCTGGTGATCTTTGTGGGAGAGTTGACAATCTAGGTCACGTTTCTTGATTTCTTAGATATTACAGGTGCGGGGGAAGAAAGAAGAAATGATGTATATAAATTAAAAGAAAAAAGAGAAGTAAAAGATATTCTATTTATTTTTATTTATTTATTTATTATTGAGAAGGAGTCTTGCTCTATCGCCCAGTCTGGAGTGCAGTGGCTGGATCTCAGCTCACTGCAAGCTCCGCCTCCCGGGTTCACGCCATTCTCTTGCCTCAACCTCCCAAATAGCTGGGACTACAGGCGCCCGCCACCTCACCCGGCTAGTTTTTTGTATTTTTTAGTAGAGACAGGGTTTCACCGTGTTAGCCAGGATGGTCTCGATCTCCTGACCTCGTGATCCGCCCGTCTCGGCCTCCCAAAGTGCTGGAATTACCGGCTTGAGCCACCGCGCCTGGCCTATGTTTTTTTTATTTATTTATTTATTTATTTATTTATTTATTTATTTATTTATTTTAGCTCAGTGAGTGATAATTGGTGATCTCAATTAAGATGGAGGGGAAACCTGCAGAAGAAAAATTGTGAGTTGACCTATCAACTAGTTCAATATAAAACTAATTAATTATTTGTGTATTAAGTATCTGATAACTTTTTTCACTAGGTGATATTTCATGCACTCTGTCTATAATATAGTACACTAACAATGCCAACTTTACCATCTTATTATTCAGCCAGTTTATGGGATTTGGTTAGTTTATTCTACTTTCAACTATTTCTATTCCAACTAATTTCTTCTCCAGCTAAACATAAAGATATTTACCAAATAACTATGTCTTTCTTTTTATTTACATTATTTAAAAGACAATATTATTTATTATATGTTAAAATTGTTTCATGAAGCTTATCAAGGACATTACTTATATTACATAATTTAATCATCAAAACTAAGCAATGGGTATGATAAGTACCATTATTTTGCCTTATTTTCATGTGAGAAAGTGGGGAAGTATTAGGTTAATTTAACTGAAGATCATAGAGATAGAATGTGGAACAAAAAGAACTGAACCTAGGCTGTGTGAGTCAGAGTGTATGTTCTTAACCTGTATGCCATACTTCAAACTACTAGTTGAAATTACCTGTATACACATCTCTAGGAATATCAACGCAAACACCACAGAATATAGTGGAAAGATATCATGCCAAGTGTCAATAACATACAGCTCTCATCATTTCTTCTGTTATACTTTGCAAACTTGCATTTTAATTAACCCTTTTGGAATTGACTAAATAGGCACTATTTTTTGAAAGTCCTTGAATAATTTTATGAAAATCCAGATATTTAAAGTATCTTGATTCAGCAATTTATACACTGCAGTTTTTGTTGTTTTTTATATCCAGAAATTAGGTGTTTAAAGTAGAAAAACCTGTTTGATATTATGCTACATAATTTTTAAACCATAACGTTTCCTTATTTAAACATAAATTAATAGACCAGTCGACTTTACAATGATTTAGTGATGACATTGTAGGTTAGTAGGAAGAGTTCAGTTGCTATTCCAGTTTCTGATTTATCCTATTAATATTCTCCACTTTTATTTTTATATTTTATAAAATGATTTTTAAGTGTCCTTAATCGTTTAATTCTGGGGAAAAGAGGTTCAGAAATCCTTTCAAAGATTGCACATGTGGCAAACATAAGCTTTAATTTTATATTGTAAAGCATTTTTGGAATTATTTAAACATTCCATTTAAACCATCTAGTAGCCCATATTGAGTTAGAATTCTCTCCTCTATAACAACTTAACTCCAACTGTTTAAGATTAACTCACATGTCATGAAATCTCAGTGAATATTATTTAACATTTACTTTGCAAGACTGAATATTAACACATGTGCTTGCATTTGTATTATTATTTTGCTATCATCTATAGTCTGGAGTTTAGTATTAAATGTAAGAGAGAAGAAAGAAATACACATGATTTAAGGGTTTCTCATGCCTAAGTATATATATTAAAATGTATAGGCATTATTTTCTAGTTTGATAAAGGGAATACTTTTATAAAAGGCTGATTAGATAATTTTATATTTATACTCACTAAAAGAGAAAATTATGTTTTAGGCATGGTTATATCAGTGAACATACTATGAGAAAAAAATGAATTAAAGAAAATGAAAACCACCTATTTGCCTGCTGTAAATAAAGTGTTGTTCATGTAAACCCATAAACTAGAGCAGTTTATAACAGCTACCTAGGTTTGTAGAGGCTAGAAATACATAAAGGATAACAATACATTTTAAAAAGAGGGTACACATGTGATAAAGAATAGGTTATGTGTCATAAATATACTATAAAGCTGTATCTCTTTTTTCACATCTGCCAGTTCCTTGTAGCCTTTCTCCACTTTCTTATTCTATAGATTTTTTTTAGTATCAGATATTTCCTTGATTTATTAATTAGTTATTTAAAATAAGTGTGACCTAAAATGAAATTGTTTTCTGAGAGATTATGTCCTCAGTGTTATTATTTACACTTACAATTATTCAGTCTAACTTGCAGCTTCTAAATGGGTTAAAATAATTTAACTCATTTAAATATGGTTAGGAAAATGATTAATTTCTGTTAGTACTGGATTGTGAAGTTTTAAAATAATTTCAATAATTTATTTAATTCTGATTTTTGAAGATAATGTTTTCATCTTATATGCATCTCCTGTGACACCTTCCACAGATTTTTTTTTCATGACATAATTTAATGTATTTTGCTTTTAGATACATTACATCTGGACCCTCAGCTATAAAATGTTTAGCCATGTATACTCTTGAAAGTCATCATCTGCTCAAATGTCCTAGCCATTTTAAAGAGATAGCACTTGTCTGAGGCATCATTGTCAGGTATCCAAAGTGTGGTGATGAGGATATTGGTATGACTGTGCATCTGAAATGCAATTAGCACAACCAAGACAAAGAGCATACGCAAAACTCCAGACTTTCTTTAGCCCTTCGGTAATGCTTCCCTTGCACTCTCTTTATCTCACCAGCCGCACCCTTCCCCTTTCCTAGCAGACACTGATCTGTTTTCTGTCAGTAAATATTAGTTTGCACCTGTGGAGGTCTGAGCAGATAATGTACTCTCTTTTGTGACTGGCTTCTTTCACTCAACATAATTATTTTGAGATTAAATCTTATTGTAGCATATATCATTCCTTATTATAATCAAGTAGTATTTCATTGCATGACTATATCATAGTTTGCTTATGATTCACCCATTGATGAGCATACAGCTTGCTTTTACTTTTTGCTATTGCAAATAAATCTTCTATGAGCAACTGTCTACAGATCTTTGTATGAACATATGTATTCCTTTTCTTTGGGTAAATACCTAAGAATACAATGGCTGGATCAAATGGTAACTGCATGTTTGAACTTTTTAAGAAGCTGCCAAACCATATGCAAAAGTGAATATTTCGATCAGCAGTTCAGATTCCTCTATATATCCAATTAAATTTAAATTCAATATTTTTAATTTTAGTCATTCAAATAGATGTGTAGTGATACATCATGCAATTTGAGTGGACATTTTTCTAATGACAAATGATATCAAACATCTTTTCTTGTGTGTATTCATATACCTTCTTTTGTCCTTTGAGTGACTTCAAATTTTTAGCATTTTTTTTTCTGGGTTGTTTTCTTATTATTGAATTTTGAGAGTTCTTTATATATTTGTATAAAAGTATTTTGTATGACATGTGCCTTAAAATATTTTATCCAGTCTGTGGCAGAAAAGCACTTGATAAATGCAACATTTGTTCAGGCTAACAAATTTCAGCATACTAGAATAGAAGAGTCTTCCTCGATCCTAAAAAAAAAAATAGCATTTAAAAAGAAAACTAGAAATAGCATCATATTATTAACAAAATATTGAAATATTTTTCTCTAAGATCAGGAACAATATAGGGAGGTCTATTGTCATCACTTCTATTCAAAATTCTTCAGAGATTCCACATAATGCAATAAAGCAAAAATAAAAAGTATAAAATCTTCATTCTGAAAAGGAAGTGTAAAACCATCTCTATTTATGGAAGACATGGTCATCTATATAGAAAATCATATGGAATCTGCATGAAAACTTTTATGGGCTGAAAAGTTCGTTGATTAAGGATACAGGCTATAAATATTAATTCACAAAAAATCAATTAAATACAAAAAACTAGCCGGGCGAGGTGGCGGGAGCCTGTAGTCCCAGCTACTCGGGAGGCTGAGGCAGGAGAATGGCGTGAACCCGGGAGGCAGAGCTTGCAGTGAGCCGAGATTGCGTCACTGCACTCCTGTCTGGGCGACAGAGCGAGACTCCGCCTAAAAAAAAAAATTAGCCAAGTGTGGTGATGCATGCCTGCAGTTCCAGCTACTCAGGTGGCTGAGGCAGAAAAATCGCTTGAACTCAGGAGGTCAAGGCTCCTATGAGCCATGATTGTGCCATTGAATTTCAACGTGGGCAACAGAGTGAGACCCTGTCTCAAAAATAAATAAATAAATAAAATTCCATAACATTTTCCAAAACATCATAGCATTAATTACTTAGGGATAAATCTGAATAAGCCATGCAAAACCTGTACACTGAAAAAATAAACATTTTTGATGTTTCTAAATTTTTTAAAAGCCTAAGTAATGGAAAAATATACTGTGACCATGAACTGGAAGATGCAATATTGTTAGGATACCATTTCTCTCAAATTTGATCTCTAGATTCAAGACAAAAACAATCAAAATCCCCGAAGGCATTTTTTTCTGAAATTTAAACTGGTTTAAAATGCTCATGGAAATTCAAAGTACCCATAAACTCAGTTGTTAAAAAGAAGGACAAAGTTGAAGCCATACACTACTTCATTTCAAGATTTATTATAAAGCTGCAGTAACCCAATCTATGTGGTATTGGCATGAAGAAAAACAAACAGATGAATGGGACACAATAAGGAGTTTAAAAATAGTCCCAGATGGTTTTCTAAACAGTGTAAAAGCAATTCATTGAAGAAATAGTAGTCTTCAAAAAATGTTGATAGGAAAATTGCTCATTCATATTAAATATAAAATACATTTATACCTTATACTACATAAAAATCAAATCAAAATTAATAATTTAATGGAAAACTTACAGCTATGAAACTTCTAGAAGAAAACATATAGCAATTATTTTTGTGAAATTGAGTTAGGCAAAGACTTCTTAGACATAATAACAAAATTATATCATACTATCAAATATAATGACTATTAGGCTACTCCAAAATTAAAATTTTCTGCTCTCCTAAAGTCACTCTTAAGAGAATAAAAAGGCAAGGAATAAATTGAAAAAAAAAAAAAAACATTTACAAGTCAAATATTTGGAAAAAGAATTATACTGAGAATATATAAAAAACTCTAAAACTAAAACCTCAAAAATTAGAAAAGGACACATTTGAAACATTTTAGCAAATCAGTTGAACAGATTTTCAAATTATTTTTGAAGATATATATCAAATCATTTTTGAACACATACATCACATATGGCAGATGAAAACATGTTCAACATCATTAGACATTAGGTAAATAAACTTTAAACCAAAGTAAGTTACCACTATATACTTATCGAAATAACTAAAATTAAAGTGATTGATTATACCAAATACTGTCAAAAGTAGAGCAGTGAAACTCTCATAGACTGTTGGCGAAAATGTGAAATGGTACAACTATTTTGGAAAACAGTGTGTCAGTTTCTTAGAAATTTAAATACATACCCATTATATGACCCAGCTGTCCAACTCTCAGATAAGAAGAGTAGAAATATTGGAAGAGAAATGTAAACATCTGTTCATATAAAAGTTGTACATGAATGTTCAAAACATTTTGATCTGTTTAACAGGCAAAATTGGGGCCATCTCAGATTCTATCAGCAGTGGGATGGGTGATGAACAAAATCTTTGGCAATTCCATACGTGGAACATTACCTAGGAATAAAATTGAATAAACTGTTACCATATACAACATCAAGGATGAATATCAAAGTAATAGTGCGAAGTGAAATAAATAGAAAAATAAAATAAATAGACTATATTCTATATAATTCCATCTATGTAAATGCAAACTAATACATCATGATAGATTAGTGGTTTCTAAGGGGTATTGGAGGAGGCTGGTAATTATAGTATTACTTCCTGTGGTATAGGGAGGACAAGAGAAAGGGCTTACAGTGGGGCCTCAGGAACATTTCAGACTTTTTGTGTTCACATGTGTCAACTGTACTTTACAAAATCCATTTTTAAAATCCATCCAATATTGCTTTTTCCAAGATTCTGATACAACATCCACAAACCAGGAATAACCTAAACTGGAACATATGGATAACTTACTGAGGAGGTGATAGTTAAGGCACAGCTCAGACGAAAATAAGGAATGATTCTGGAATTTTGACTTGGAGAGCATTCCAGTCATAGAGAAAAGCCAATCAATGGTATTAAGTTACAAAATAACGAGATATTTGAAGGAAAACAGAGTCAAATCTGGCCAGAATAGCTCTGACATTCAGACAGAGTGTTCGAAAATCAGGTGAGAGAAAAAACAGGACACATGGTTATTCCAATAAGCCTAATGAAGAGGTTACAGTTCATTCTCTAATGATTAGTAAATCACTGAAAAGGTGAGAGCAAGGAAGTGGCATGATCAAATTTATGTTTGAAACTGAAATCTGACTGCAGTATAGGGAATATATTCTGAGATCAAGCCAGATTTATAAGACTATCACAGAGTTAAAATGAATCTGGACTTAGCAAGGAATAGTTGATGTGGTAACAAGTGTAATGTCAGCATATCTTCTTATAATAAAGGCAATAAGATTTTGGGTCAATAAGGTATAGTATATGAAAGGACAGGTCACGAGAATTATTCAAGGTTTCTTGGACTGAGCAACTGAGTGAATGCCACTACTATTTTCTGAGATGCAAATCATCAGGAAAGAAGAAAGTTTGGACGGTATTTAACAAAAACAAAACAAAATAAAAACCCTGCAAGCATTTCATTGTAGACATTAGGATGAAAACGCAGCTTCATCAGTTAAGATATGAGTCTAGAGTTCAGAAAAGAAGTTGGGGTTGGGATTGATCCCCAATGGTATTTGAAACCATTTGAAACCAGATTTGAAACCAGATTCAAAAAGAACGATAGGAAATAAGCGAAGGGAAGATGATAGGCCTTAGTTTAGAGACCTAGAACAATACATGATTTATTAAGATCAGACAGAATAAATGAATCCATCAAAGGATGCTAAGAATGAGAAGAAGTTTAGGAAGAAATCTAGAAGAAAATATAATACCAAAAGCAAAGTTAAGGAATTATTAAGAAAAAAAGAAATATTAATGGAGGCAAACGCACACATCCACTTTAGGTTTTTCTGGAAATGAATTATTCCACTTAAATTACTGGTATCCAAACACACATAAGAATAAACATCAAATTAAATAAATGATAATTAGATACATAGGCATGTGTGACTTATTTCTATCCACTTTGGAGTCTCTCTAATGTATTGAATTCGGTTTTGTGCCCCAACCCAGATCTGCTCAACAATGCCACATTCTCTCCTCTCTCCTCGAACTCCCTACTTCTCCGTCCAAGACAGCTTATTTTTCTAGCTGAATGGGACAGCCTAATCCTAGAACAGGAAGCCCCTTATGAACAGGAATGAAACCAAATCCTAGAACAGGGAGTCTCCTATGAACAATCTAGGCTGCTTCCATTGACAACAAAACAAAAAAAAAAGTTTCCACACAAAGCCCCAGTTAATAAGAAGAAACTTCCCTCCTGGCATATGGGCATTGGACCTGTAGAACTATTATCTTCCTCAAGGCTTGTAAGGAAAGACTGCATACAAATTTGAAATGCGTAGGAATTCATGCCACATAAGGAATGATTTTGCTCAAGGAAAGACAGAGATGGGAAGGAGTTGGTAGTTTAAATTGCCTAACTTTTCTCCTGCTCCATATGGCAGACTATTTGAGCTATAGTAGTAGCTCTGACAGGACTGATAAGTATGTTCTCTGTGATACGGTGGCCAGCCAAGAAATGCAGTCCTTTGGATTTGCTCTCCATTTTTTGGAATCTCTATTCCTTGTTCCCTTCATGTCTCTATAGTTGTGCTACCCATCTCCACAAGTGATACTATTTCAGTTTTTTCCTTAACCTCTTGTATTCTTAGTAACCTAAGCTAAGAGACCTGAGAAAATAGTGATTTTTTTTTCCTTTGCCTCTGTCATGTGTATGCCACCAAAATGCAATGTTAAAATATCACCTGAGCTTACTCGTGTCTGAGATACTAGAGGCTCCCACAACTACTTCTTCATTTTTGTTACGTCAATGTAAACAGTAAATCATGTGGTTATATATCCTCCCTGTTAGGCTACCTCTGGTCCATAACAGCTACTTAAAAGAAAAACCCACACGTAAAAAGCTTGAACTGAAAAGCACTTTTCCCTACTGCATGGATAAGAGTTCAGCAAAATCTGGGAGCCTCGTACTTTGATTATTCTCCTTGTCCTAATCATTGTAGAGAATGTAACATCTTAGTTCTGAAGCCTCTATAGTATACATTGTGACTAGACGTCTCTATAAAAACTGGTCTCACTTCCCTAAGAAATGTATGTGAGTCTTATTCCAGATATACATTTACCATTTCTGGTCATTCTTTTCACTTTGTCCTCTGTTTGCCTTATGAATTCTCATCCACTTAAAACTATGAACCTGTACCTAAACCCCAGGGGATATCATGCATATTAAATTGTATGGCCGTGAGTACAAAACTAAGTTTTAATCTTGAGTTATTTCCGTAAAATAGAGAAAACTGACTCATATTATTTTGAGAACACAGATATAGTTTTAACACTATTATCTCCTTTAAGACACATAGTACAATATTAATATAACCTGTCACAAGATAACTTTGTTATTTTAATCATAACATGTACAATCAATAAAGGATCAAATTTTATTTTCTAAGCCATACATTAGACTTGCTCTGCTTTAAAAGAACCTTGAGTTTCAGGGATCATGACTGTGTCATAGCTCTAGGAAATTTTATATTAGGGTTTATGACACGGCATAATGAGAAAAGCATAAAGACTATTTCCAGTACATTAAAATCATTCCAGCATGGTTCAAGACACTATTTCAATCTGTGTGATTTATTCAAACCTTGTAATTTAATCTTTTTGGGGGACATTATACCACTTCAGTGTTCACTTATAAAATATTAGCATTTGGTTAGTAGCAGTGAACTAGATTTATAGCATAGAAAATATCCCAACTGATGTACAAATAATAGAAAAAAGAGATTAGATATAGGTAGTTAAACTTTATGAAGTTTTTCATTTGAAACCTTGGATTGATTTTTAGAAGAATATTAAAAAGTAGAGCAAAGACCCTCTATAACTTTTACATTGGGTTTAAAAATAATTATTTTTTCTTAATAAAATTTGACAGACTTGGCTATGAGTTCACTAAATCTTGATCAATAAAATTATATATATATATATATATATAGAGAGAGAGAGAGAGAGAGAGAGAGAGAGAGAGAGTTTCTGTGTGCATGTATTTTTTCTTTGCAAGTGTTTATTCAATCATTTTAGCCTAGTGCATAATAAAAAATTTTGTTGATATTTCTGACTTTTCTATTTTTTAATGCCATAAAATAGTTTGATAGCGTGAGTTAGGAGTCAGCTTGATACCTGAGAAATATATTGTGGCACAAGAGGACATCAATATAAGACAGAATGAAAATGTAATTAAATCAACACACCTCCCTTCCTTAGGTTATGTGATGTTTGAAGATATATAGTGTTTTTTTTTTTTTTTACATTTATTTAAAAAGTTACATTGAGATAATTGTAGATTCAAATGCAATTATAATAGATAATACATATAGTACCCATATGCCATACGCTCAATTTCCCCAGTGGTACCTGTAATAACTTGCACAATAATAAAACAGTTGGAAAATTGACATTGATAAAATCTACCAAACATATTCAGATTTTACTAGTTTTATATGCACTCATTTTATTATGTGCATATAACTTAGTTTTATGCATTTTATTACGTGTGTAGTGTCTTGTATCCATCACTACAGTTAAGATACAGAAAGTCTTGTCACAAAAGCCCTCGTGCTACTGTTTCATAGCCATAACCACCTTCTTCCTGTTCTTCAGCAAACCTTGTCAACTACTAATCTCTTCTCCATCTCTATAATTTTGTCATTTCTAGATTGCTATATAAATGGAATCTTAAAATATGTAGCCTTTTGAGATTGTTGTTTTTTATAATCATTATAGTTTAGCTCATTTGTAATCAATCCAAGTTGTGTGTGTTAGTAATTTTTTCCATGGTGTGGATATACTACAGTTTGTTTCATCATTCATCTACTGAAGGACATTTCAATTGTTTCCAGTGTTTGGCTATTATGAATGAAGCTGCTATGAACATACATGTACAGATTTTTGTTTGGATGTAAGTTACCATTACCTGGGATACATTTACAAGAGTGTAGTTGCTGGGTCTAAGGTAAGTACATATTTACTTTTGTAAGAAATTATAATGTTCTTTTTCTGAGTAGCTGTACAAATTTACCTTTCCATCAGAAAAAGATGACTGATTCAATTTCTCCAAATTATTATCAACATTTGATGCTTTTGCTATTTAAAAATTGTAGCCATTCTGATAAATGTGTAGTAATATCTCTTCGTGGCTTTAATTTAGCTTTCCCTGAGAGATAATTACGTTAAATATATTTTCATGGGCTCATTTGTGACCAATATATGCTCTCTAGTGAAATTTGCTTTTTTCCCCCAATTTTTAATTGAATTGCTTGTTTTTTTTTTGTTTTGTTTTGTTTTAAATCATTGAATTGGAGAAGTATTTGTGTAACATACATTCTACTTCTTTGTCTAATATGTGGTTTGAAAATATTGCCTCTCACTCTGTAGCTTGTCTTCCAATCTTCTTAAAATCTTTTGCAGAGCCAAAGTTTTTTTTTTAATTTCAATAAGATCCAGTTTATTAATATCTGCTTTTATGTTTTATGCTTTGGGTGTCAAATCTAAAAACTCTTCTCCTAGTCCTAGATCCTGATGATTTCCTTCTATGTTATTGTCTAGAAGTTTTGCAGTTTTATGTTTTATATTTAAATCCATGATCCATTTTGAGTTGATTTTTGTATAAGAGGGGTGGTTCCTGTATTAAAAAGTCCATATTTTTTTAAAATTTTTACTTTAAAGCTTTAATTTTAAAGAAATATTTTAAAATTTCCAATGAAAGGGCTTTAAATTTTTTATTAATTTCTAGATTCATCATATGATGATCAAAGAGTGATATTTACATTTTTAACTTATGTACCTTAATTTTATTTTTAGTATAATTTTTGCCTAATTTTGTGATTGCTTCCTGTATATACAGCTAGGAAATGGTAGAATATAGATGAAATCCCAAGAAACAAATCTGTAAAATCGGAGCTCTTAAGCATTATACTATACTGCATACTAAAAAAATCCAAAAGTATATTGTTCAACTATTTAAAAAATAAGATCTATATATCTACATGTTGGTGCAAAAGTTAATTGTGGTTTTTGCTATTACTTTTAATTGCAAAACCTGGAAATACTTTTGCACCAATCTAAATCATCATCATCTATCTTTGTATTTATCTGTCAGTTGGGAGGAATGTATTTTGTATTACTGTCAGTAAAATTAAAAGAAAAGTGTAATGTGTATAGTTTTTTTTATTTTTATATAATATGTAGGTGCGTGTGTGTATGTATGTTTGCTTGAGCAGAGAAAAATGATTTTAAAGATATATATTAAGGAATAAACAGGGATTACTTGGTTGAGTAGTAGAAATGGAAATTGGAGGATAAGAAAAATGATTCATTTTTAAAAGAATTTTCTCATTTTAATGTATTATAGCATTGTCTGTTATAGTATTTATTTGATTTTTTTAAGAATCAATAAAGTGGAAAACAAAACAAATCACACTATCACTGATTTATTTAAAATAACAGCATTAAATTGCCTTACCTACATATTTTTCCTAGAATTAAACAATTTAAGGCCTGAAAAGAGTCTTATTGTGTTCTCTTCCTTACATATCTTAAAGTTAAAATGATAAGTTTTGAACCTTTTCTTACATTTTACTCTGTCAACTAGATAATTTCTACACTAAATTATAATATGTGTTTTGTATTACATTTAATACAAACTACCGCTGTTTATACTATAGTTAAAGCTTGGAAGGATACATAATTTATACATTTAGAGTACTTTCTTTTTTAAAAAAATTTAAGTTCCAGAATACATGTGCAGAACGGTGCAGGTTTGTTGCATAGGTATACATGTGACATGGTGGTTTGCTGCACCTACTAACCCATCATGTAGGTTCCCACCCTCACCCCCTACCCTCCAACAGGCCCTGGTATGTGTTGTTTCACTCCCTGTGTCCGTGTGTTTTCATTTTGGAATTCCCACTTATGAGTGAGAACATGTGGTATTTGGTTTTCTGTTCCTGTGTTAGTTTGCTAAGGATAATGGCTTCCAGCTTCATCCACATCCCTGTAAAGGACATTATCTCATGGCTACATAGTATTCCATGGAGTATATGTACTGCATTTTCTTATCCAGTCTATCATTAATGGGCATTTGGGTTGGTTCTATGTCTTTACTATTGTAAGTACTTCTACAATAGACATATGTGTGCATGTGTCTTTATAGCAGAATGATTTATATTCCTTTACCCAACCCAGTGCCCCTCAACCAATGAATGGATAAATAAAAATATACATATATACATATTTTATTTTTCTATATATAGATATATATCCCATGGAATACTACTCAGCCATAAAAAAAGAATGAAATAATGTCTTCTGCAGAGACTTGCATGGAATTGGAAGTCATAATCCTAAGTGAACTAGCTCGGGAATGCAAAGCCAAATCCCACATGTACTCACTTGTAAGTGTGAATTAAGCTATAGGTATGCAAAGGCATAGAGTGGTATGATGAACATTGGAGACCCAGAAGACAGGAGAATGAATGAGAGGAGGGTGAATAATTTTTTTAACAAATTATACATCGGACAGAATGTACACTACTCAGGTGACAGGTGCAATAAAATCTCAGATTTAACCACTGTATGATTCAACAGATTTCACCACTGTATGATTCAACCACTTTACCAAAAAACACTTGTGCCTCCAAAGCTGTTGAAACAAACCAAAACAAAAAAAAAAAATTAAAAACAGTCTCCTAGAGGTTCTTAAAAGCTTTTGCACATCCAATAGTACTTTGAAATGGTGTGTGTGCACACACACAGACACACACACACACACATAAGATTTCATGTTCAACTAATCTTGAGAATGGTGTATATTGTATTTCCACATTGACTCACAATACTGTCTCCCATACTAAAAATTTTGAGAAGTCTTCTAGGAATGACATGTTTTTTTTTTTCTTTTCCTTTTACTAAAATTGTATAAATCTGTTTTTTCCAAATATTCAATAGTAATCTTTTTAATAAAGTAACAAACTGAGCAAATGCCATAGTAAATATATTTTACAAAAGCTATATCAACCTTTTGAGCATGTTTTTATTTGGCATATATTTTTAATATACCTCTTAAATAAATTCAAACATTTGCTGAAATTATACTTTTATTTTTTGAATAAAGAAATGAAAATAAGGCCACTATATCATGGCCTTATACAAATGTGATATCATCTAGACTAACTTGCTCCATGATATTTAATATGGTTGGGATTTGTGTACCCACATAATCTTAGGACAAATTGTAATCTCCAATGTTAAACAGAGGGGCCTACTCGGAGGTGATTGAATCATGGGGATAGATTTCCCCTTTGCTGTTCTCATGACAGTGAGTGAGCTCTCACAAGATCTGGTTGCTTAAAAGTATGTAGCACCTCCTTCTTTGCTCTCTCTCCCTCTTCCTTTGGCCATGTAAGATGTACCCCCTTCTTCTTCACCTTGAACCATGATTGTGTTTCCTGAGGCCTCAAAAGTCATGCTTTCTGTTCAGCCTGTGAAACTATGAGTCAATTAAACCTTTTTTTTTTTTTTTTTTTTTTTTTTTTTTACAAATTACCCAGTCTTAGATAGTTCTTTATAGCAATGTGAGAATGGACTAATACAAAAAAATTAGTACCAAGAAATGGGGCATTGCTATAAAAATACCTGGAAATATGGAAGTGACTTTGGAACTGTGTAATAGGCAGAGAGGTTGGGAGAGTTTGGAGGCAGCAGACCAGGAAGATATGGGAAAGTTTGGAACTTCCTAGAGACTTGTTAAATTGTTGTGATCAAAATGTTGATAAGTATATGGATACTGAAGTTCAGGCTGAGGTGGTCTCAGATGGAAATAGGGAATTTATTGGGAACTGGAGTAAAGATCACTCTTGCTATGTTTTAGCAAAGAGACTTGCAGCATTGTTCTCCTGCTCTAGGAGTGATGATTTAGAGTATCTGGTGGAAGAAATTTCTAAGCAGAAAAGTGTTCAAGAGGTGGCCTTTCTACTTCTAACAATGTATGCTCATATATATGAGCAAAGAGATTATTTGAAACTGGAACTTATATTTAAAGGGAAGCAGAGTATAAACGTTTAGAAAATTTGCAGCATGACCATGTAGTGGAAAAGAAAAACCCACTTTCTGGTGAGAAATTAAAGCTTGCTGCAGAAATTTGCATAAGAGGAACCAAACGTGCATAGCCAAGACAAGAGGGGAAATGACTGGAATGTATTTTAGAGAACTTTGTGGTTGCTGCTTCCAAAACAGGCCCAGAGGACTAGGAGGAAAGAATGGTTTAGTGGGCTGGGCCCAAGACCCTGCTGTCCTGTGCAACCTTAGGATACTGCTCCCAGCATTCTAGCCACTCCAGCTCCAACTGTGACAAAAGACCCCAGATAAGTTTCAGGCTGCTGTTCCAGAGGATGCAAGTTGTAAGCTTTGGTGGCTACCACATAGTGGTAAGCCTTTGGGTGCACAGAGGGATAGAACTGAGGCTTGGAATCCTCTACCTAGATTTCAGGGGATGTATGAAAATGCCTGGATGTCCAGGTAAATTTCTATTGCAGGGTCAGAGTCCTCATGGAGAACCTCTACTAGTGAAGTATGGAGAAGAAATGTGGGGTTGGCACCAACAGAGTCCCCAATAGGGCACTGCCTTGTGGAACTTTGAGAAAAGGACCACCATCCTCCACATGCCAGAATGGTAGATCGACCAACAGCTTGCACAGTGCACTTTGAAAAGCCACAGGTACTCAACGCCAGCCAGTGAAAGCAGCCAAGGGAGATTTTTCCTCCAGACACACAGAGACTGAGAGACCCAAGACCCTGGGAGGCCACTCGTCTCATCAGTGTGGCCTGGATGTGAAACATGAAGTAAAAGGAGATGCATTTCAGAGTTTTAAGAATTATTAACTGCCCTGCTGGGTTTTAGACTTGCATGGGGCCTGTAGCTCTTTTGTTTTGGCTGATTTCTCCCTTCTGGAACAGGTGTATTTATGCAATGCCTGTATCCCCATTGTATCTTGGAAGTAACTAACTTGTTTTTGATTTTACAGGCTCATAAGTGAAGGGACTTGCCTTATCTCAGATGAGACTTTGGACTGTGGACTTTTAATTTAATGCTGAAATGAGTTGAGATTTGGGGTACTGTTGAGAAGGGATGATTGTATTTTGTAATATGAGAAGGACATGAGATTTTGGAGGGGCTGGGGGAGAATGATATGGTTTAGATTTGTATCTCCACCCAAATCTCATATCAAATTGTAATCCCCAATGTTGAAGGAGTGGCCTGGTGGGAGGTGATTGAATCATGGGGTAGATTTCCCCCTTTCTGTTCTTATAATAGTGAATAAGTTCTCATGAGGACTGGTTGTTTAAAAGTGTGCAGCAGGTACTTCCCTCTGTGCTTTCTCACCCTCCTTCTCCAGCCATGTTAAGATGTGCCTCCTTTCTATACCAGCATCTAATTTTGTAGATTCTAGATAAATATTTAGGAGATGTGGACTTATCTCTGTATGTTTTAAGATCTTGTTATAATGCCAAAGTATGGTCATCTGCATAGAAGTATCATTTTGTATGATTCAGTTATGTAGTCTTTACTATATTTATTTATTTTGAAATCCATCTACCTCTATCTATTTATCTATCTATCTGTCTACATACCTACCTATCTTCCCATCTGTCTGTCTACCTATCTATCTTGCTTTGTTGCCCAGGCTGGAGTGCAGTAGTGTCATTATAACTGGCTGCAAATGGAAACGGCCAGGCTCAAGTGATCCTCCTAGCTCAGCCTTCTGAGTAGCTGTGACTACAGGCATGAACCACCATGCCCAGCTAATTTCTTAATTTACTATCTTTTTTTTTTTTTTTTTTTTTTTGGTACAGAGAGGATTCTGCTATGTTGTTCAGATTTGTCTCAGACTCCTGGGCTAAAGTGATCCTCCCATGTTGGCCTTCTAAAGTGCTAGGATTACAGGCATGAGCCACTGCATCTGGTTCTTGGTTTTATAAATTTTAGTATTGCTCTTTCAGCTATTCAATAGTATGAAATTAGATTTTTTAAATGCAAACTATGAGAAAGTTCATAATTTTTTTTAAAAAAACCCACTGCCTCCTTCCTTTTTGTTATTGTAAAAGCAGCCCCATACTTCTAAGATGTCAGTATATTATCTTAGCTGTGGATGGATAGTTCATACTTTTTTTGTCTAATTAGATGTTTTCATATCAGTGTTAAAGAGCTGACTTGTCAAAAATGAAACTCAAAATTAACACAAGAGAAAAAAAAAACTATCTTAGACTGGTTTCTAAGAGAAGTTTGCTAATAATTAGAATTAAGGACGATTTTATAGATTAAATTTATTGTGTATAAAAATTCTAGTGTATATAGTAAATTACAGTTTGAAGTAATTAATCTATTTCTCCTTATCACAAGAGGTTATAACATATCAAAAGTAAGCCATCTAAATATGTGCTTTGAATAGATTGCAGAGGAATATTTTATTCAACAATAACATTGAAAAGCACGTGAGTAAAGGATAAACATTGTCCCAGAAGATGTGTATTAGTCTATAAATTTAAATTATTTATTTCAATTGGATTCATCTAATTTCTTTCTATCTCCTCTTTACCAACATTATAAATTTAAAGTGCATGTAACTCTCTTTATGTGATAAATTACATTTATTGATTTATGTGTGTTGAACCACCTTGCATCCCAGGAATAAAGCCTACTTGGTCATGGTGAATTAACTTTTTGATGTGCTCCTGGATTTGAGTTGCTAGTATTTTGTTGAGGATGTTTGCATCTACACATCAGGGATATCGGCCTGTAGTTTTCATTTTGCGTGATGTCATTAGCAGATTTTGGTATCAGGATAAGGCTTGCTTCATAAAATTAGTTAGACAGGAGTCCCTCTTCCTCAATTTTTTAGAATAGTTTCAATAGGATTGGTACCAGCTCAGATGCAGAAAAAACGTTCAGTAAAATCCAACATTTCTTCATGATAAAAACTCTCAACGAACTAGGCATGGAAGGAACATACCTCAAAATAGTAACAGGAATCTATGACAAACTGCCATCCAACATCATGAGTGGGCACAAACTGGAAGCATTTCTGTTGAAAACTGGAAAAAGATAAGAATGCCCAGTCTCACCACTCTTATTCAACTTAGTACTAGAAATCCTAACCAGAACAATCAGTCAAGAGAAAGAAAGCAAAAGCATCTAAACAGAAAAATAAATCAAATGATCTCTCTTTGCTGATGATATAATTCTATAACAAGAAAACCCTAAACACTTCATCAAAAGACTCCTAGAACTAATAAATGACTTCAGTAAAGTTTCGGGATACAAAATTCATGCACAAAAAGTAGCAGCATTTCTACACACCAATAACATTCAAGCTGAAAGCCAAATTAAGAATGCAATTTCATTTACAATAACCACACACACACAAATAAAATACCTAGGAATATGTCTAACCCAGGAGGTGAAAAAAAAAAATCTCTCCAAGGAGAACTATAAAACATTACTAAAAGAAATCAGAGATGACACAACAAGTGGAAAACATTCCATGCTCATGGACAGTAAGAATTAATTCTGTTAAAATGACCATGATGCCCAAAGCGGTTCATATCCAACACACTTCTTATCAAACTACCAATGCTATTCGTCACAGAATTAGAAAAAAAACTATTTTAAAATTCATATTGAGCCAAAGAGCCTGAATTATCAAAGCAATTCTAAGCAAAAAGAACAAAGCTAGAGGCATCCCAACACCTGATTTCAAACAATACTACAAGGCTATAGTAAGCAAAACTTCATGATAATGGTACAAAAACAGACACATGGTTCAATGGAACAGAATAAAGAACCCAGAAATAAAGCCTCACACCTACATACATCTGATATATGACAAAATCTACAAACATATGCGACAAGATTCCCTATTCAATAAATGGTGCTGAAAATACTTCCTAGCCACATGCAGAAGGATAAAACTGAGCCACTACATTTCACCATATGCAAAAATTAATTAGAATACATTAAATAATTTAAATATAAGATCTAAACTATAGAAATCCTTGATGAAAACCTATGAAATGTCATTCTGGAAGTAGGCCTTGGGAAATCATTTATGACTAACACCTCAAAAGCAATTGCAACAAAAACAAAAATTGACAAGTGGTACCCAATTAAAATGAAGAGTTTCTGCACAGCAAAAGAACTCAACAGAGTAAACAGACAACCTAAAGAACGGTGAAAATATTCACCAACTATGCATCAACAAGCAAAAAACAAATAACTCCATTCAAATGTAGGTAAAGGACATGAACAGACACTTCTCTAAGGAAGACATACCTGTGGCCAACAAACAAATGAAAAAATGTTCCACATCACTAATCATCAGAGAAATGCAAATAAAAACTACAATAAGATACCTGAGATGTCATACCAGTCAGAATGGCTATTATTAAAAAGTTAAAAGCAATAGATGTTGTCAAGCTTGTGGAGATAAGGGAATGCTTATACACTGTTGATCAGACTGTAAGTTAGTTCAGCCACTGTGGGAAGTAGTTTGGAGATTTCTCAAAGGACTAGAAACAGAACTACCATTTGACCCAGCCATCTTATTACTGGATATATACTAAAAAAAATAGAAATTGTTCTACGAAAAGGACAAATACACTGCTATGTTCATCGCAGTGCTTTTCACAATGTCAATGACTTGGAATTAACTCAGCTCCCCATTAACAGCGTATTGTATAAAGAAAATATGGTATGTTCACACCATGGAATATATATGCAGCCATGAAAAAGAAAACGTGGCACATTTACAACATGGAATACTATGCAGCCATAAAAACTCTGTTCTTTGCAGCAGCATAGATGCGGCTGGAGGCCATTATCATAAGCAAGACAGAAACTGAAAACCAAATACTGCATGTTCTTATGTATAAGTGGGAGTCAAATATTGGATACACATGGGCGTAAAGTTGCAAACAATAGACACTGGGGACTACTATCAGGAGGAGGGAGATAATGAGAGAAGGGCTGAAAACTACCTGGGTGATGAGATCAATCATAGTCCAAACCTCATGCAATAAACTTATGTAACAAACCTCCACATGTAGCCCCAAATTTAAAATAAAAGTTGAATTTTCATTCTAAAAACAATGAAGTCCAAGGCTGGGTGGCTCATGCCTGCCCAGCGCTTTGGGAGGCCGAGGTGGGGGAATCAAATGAGGTCAGGAGTTTGAAACCAGCCTGGCCAACATGGCGAAACCCCATCTCTATAAAAAAATAAGCTGGGTGTGGTGGCGCACGCCTGTAGTCCCAGCTACTCAGGAGGTTGAGACACGAGAATTGCTTGAATCCGGGAGGCAGAAGTAGCAGTGAGCCAAGATCTTGCCACTGCACTCCAGCCTAGGTGGCAGAGGGAAACCCTGTGTTAAATAATAACAATAAAGTCCATATGACTGGAATAAAAAAGCGGGAGAATGGGAGAAAATTAAATGGCTCCACCAATGGTGCTGATGCCTAACTGACAATAAAACCTTCCTTAGTTTCAATTTTGAACTAGTAACCCTTAGCTTAAAGCTCTTTTGAGAAACAACTCCAACCTACTTATTACTTTATTTGTTTTAAATGTTTTATTTTATTTTAAATGAAGGGATATATTTACTTAATGTCAGATACATTCATGTACCACATAATGATGTTTCGGTCAACATATACTACCGTGGATCTCGTATATTACAGTAGTCTCATAAGATTATAATGGAACTAGAAAATTCCTATTGCCTAGTGACATTATGACATCATGACATCATAGCTGTCACAAGGTCATAGTGCAAAGCATTACTCACGTTTGTAGTGATGCTGGTGTAAACAACCCTACAGCACTGCCAGTCCTATAAAAGCATTGTATACAACGATTATGTACAGTACATAGTACTCAAATATGATAATAGGTATGTTACAGGTTTGTGTATTTACTGTAGCACACTTTTTATTGTTATATTAGAGTGTTTTCGTACTTATACAAAATTAATTGTATAACACCTTCTAGGTATATACTCCAGGGGGTATTCCAGAAGAAGGCATTATTGCTATAGGAGATGACAACTCCAAGCTTGTTATTGCCCCTGAAAAATCTTTCAGTAGACCAAGATGTGGAGGTGGAAGACAATGATATTGGTAATCCTGAACTTTTGTAGGCTTAGGCTGATGGGCATATTTTTGTCTTTGTTTTTAACAAAAATTGCTTAGAGAATAAGTATATAAAGAATAAATTACTTTTGTATGACTGAACAATGTTGTGTTTTGAGCTACATGTTATTACAAAAGAGTCAAGATATTCAAAAATTAAAATGTTGCAAAGTAAAATTTGAAGTAAACTAATATCTACTTATTATTGGAGGAAACGTTTAAAAAACAAATTTAGTATAGCCTAAGTGTACAATGTTTACACAGTCGACAGTAATGTATGGAAATGCCCTAGGCCTTCACATTCATCTCTCACTCGCTGACTCACCCAGAGCAACTTCCAGTCCTGCAATCTCCATTCATGTTAAGCACCGTATAACAGGAATACTGTTTTTTAAAAAATTTATACTATTTTGTCATTGTATCTTTCAATGTTTAGATATATTTAGATACACTTACTTATTATTATGTTATAATTGCCTACACTATTCAGCAGAGTAACATGCTGTACAAGTTGTAGCCGTGAAACAACAGGTTATATCATCTAGGTTAGTGTAAATTTATTCTGTAATGGTCACACAATGATGAAATTGCCTAAGGATGCATTTCTGAGAATATATCCCCACTGTCAAGCAATGCCAGACTATAGTGCAAAAGGTACG
This sequence comes from Rhinopithecus roxellana, assembly GCF_007565055.1. Classification (NCBI taxonomy): domain Eukaryota; kingdom Metazoa; phylum Chordata; class Mammalia; order Primates; family Cercopithecidae; genus Rhinopithecus; species Rhinopithecus roxellana. Next base: position 33,678,046 of record NC_044558.1, read on the forward strand.
TACGACTAAGCAATCTCTACACCACCTTGCTGTTTCCTCATCCTAAGTTCCAATTTTAGTGATTTTAGTACTTTCTTTTAGTTATCGCCATTTATCTTAATAATTGGCTTGTACTGCGACATTTATTAGTTCTAAAATATACCTATTTGACTTTCTATTACAATGAGGAAAACTTACTATATTTGCATCTATTTCCCACTCATCTCATTTGATGTTCTGAAATTTCGCAATCATATGTTTGTATTTGGAATATGCGAGTGTTTGCATTTTCATTAATTTTCTAAGAATCTCTCTTGGCCCCCAGTCTAGAGTATCTTGTTTCTCAGTTGCCAATAGTCTTTAAAATATTACCATTTTATAATTTCCCCCTTCTTTTTCTCTTTTTAAAAAAATCTTAGAATTTGGATATTAAATCTTATGGCCTGATACATGCACATATGCGCGTGCACACACACACACACACACAAAGTTTTTATCCGCTCCATGCATTTTTCTTTTTCTTTCTTTCTTTTTTTTTTTTTTTTTTTTTTTTTTTTTTTTTACTTTTAATTTTTGGATTTTTGGTTTGGTTGCCTTATCCCAGTTTTGTGTGAGTAGCTTCCTTTGAAAGTCTAGTGATGATTTCCAGGCACTTCACACTTAAGTGAAAAGAACTAAAAAGCATTTAAGTAGATTCCTATCTGGTTATTTCCTGTGCCTGATTGACTTCCCTTTGCTAATATGTTTCAGTCACTTTTGTCTGTTCTTCTGTTTTATTTATCTTGTAAGTTTATCCTTTAAAGATTTATTTTAATGCCATTGGTTTCAGGAGAAATAGAGATAATTTCACATGTTTAATTCACCATGTTTAACATGAAAGTCCCAAAGGATATTACAGCTTCATTTTATGCTATTTTTACACTTCTATTATTTTACAAAGAGTGTATATGATGAAATATATATATATATATATATAAAATATCACTCTTTACTTTGTTTATATTTTTATGATGGAGCATATTATGCCCTACTTTGCAATATAGGAACAAGTACACTTGATTATATTTTGTTCTATTGAATTTCCTCTTTAGACAAAATTATATCTATTTTATTCTAGACTCCCTTAAAGAGATGAGTACAGATGCTAGCACACATAGGCATTCAAATGATAGATGAATTGATATACATTATAAAATACAGGAGAAAAAATGAATTATATGATTTCTTTTATAGAACAATTACTTCTAAATATATCACTTTGGAAAATCAGGTGTTAACATTTTGGGGTTTTCCTAAAGAAGGTTATATTAACTGTGCTTTTATTACTTAACAACACAGTATAGATTTCTTTTATAATTTCTTATTAGAATTTTTAAAAATGTGAATACATTTTTGGGCACCTGAATGCCCCCTGATAGAAGCTAGGCTAAGCCAAGGCAGCTCATTTGGAACATCTTTGTTTTATATGTCTCTTATCATCTTCCTAGGATCATGGATTAGCGAGTTGTGTTCCTCTTAATACCACATGTTTAGAAAGTTGTGGTATGTATTGCTATCTCATCCATAATTTATAAAATATATTTTCCTTATATACCTGGATTTTACATGTAAGTATTCTTACATGTCTGTACATACAGTGGTATTAATGTGACCAAACAGAATGAAAAAAATTATTAGATGGTGAAAAAAATACATAAACAATGATAAACAACATGAGGATTCTTCTTCAAGACATTAATGTTTTCCACTTTTCAAATTCCTCATTATCATAGCAATGTTAGTCATCTACAAAATACAAGATTCATGGACATTTTGAGTTTGGGCTAATGGACTACCATTTATATTTGGCTGAAATTTTTTTTAAAAAGTATTTTTTAAGTAACTTCACATTAGAATCATAAGCCAGGAAATATGTGTTCTATAATTAGTATTCAGTTGAATTATAATCTACAAAAAAAATTGCACATGGAAGGGATCATCACCTAGGACAATCTGCACATTTTTCAGTCAAAACAATTGGGATTCAGAAGCTGAGAGTTTAATCATTGTCAGGGCAGGAAGTAAAATTCCTCCTCTTGAGTCACACAGAAGCATTTATTGCAGCCAGAACATATTCTATTAAATTTTTGTTTTGTTTCAGTTTAAAACTTGGTTGACTTTTAATGATTAAAGCAATACATGTTTATTGTAGAAAATCTGAAAACTCTCAAAAATGTTGAGGAGAAAAATTTAAAATTTCATAATTAAACCTTTTTTTTCAAATGCATCAAACCCTTTTTTATATTATAATTTCCAAAAAATTCTGTATAACGCACTAGGTAAACATTTCATACAAAATAAATTCATTCATTAGTCAAAGTGCAGCACAGGGAGATTCATTTATCAGAAAAATTAGAGGCTTAATATCTCTAAATTAGAAAACATAAAAAGTAAGTTTTGTTGTTCTAAAATATAGGCACAAGCTCCACTCAACTTACAGGGCAGGTGAAACTCATTAACAAAAGTTTAAGACCAACGGATTATAAAGTAAAAGCAATTTTAAACTTCTTTTATAGTTTCTGATCTCCCATTCACTGAACATTGCATTTCATAAAAGACTTTAGTGCCTTTTATGGTAGGAATGTTTTAACACAGATTTATTTGTAAGGCTCGTGGGGACTTATAAACATTATGTTTTAATTGTTGTTTTAAGACTGATGTATTATGGCTGCTGCTTTCCTCTGTTTTAGTTCAATAAATCTCCAAGATCAAATCCCCCAGACTTGTGATTCACCATTTTTATACACAAACCACAATTTTTTCCCTTTGACTTTGTCTAGGAAGAAGGAACAAAGACATGGTACATATTAAATAATTAAGGTTCTGAGATGTTCCATGTATATTATAGATTTTTTAAAGCATTTTGAAATGTTAATCCTGATGAATCATGCTTATGAAGACATATCATTTTAAACATTTAATTTTAGAAATTGTAGCATTCTTTAGTATACTTTTCAATATTTAATAGTGATTACTTTTTATATGATTATTTCATACATATTAATATACTCATGAATATGCTAAGAAATCATTTTTTAAAATTTTTAAAGAATTAAAATGCTCACATGCTCAGTTGCTGGATAACAACAAAGCTGGATTTATAATATCTTGATAAATTGAAGTTAGAGCATGGAATAAATTTCACATACTGATATTTATTGACATATAATTTTCATTGACATATAATTCTCATCTGACTCTCTTAAACCCATACAATTTGTCCAACTATTTTCATGATTAGTATTGATTCCAATTTAATAAAAGTAAATTGGAAGGCAGTATGGTTTTAATGTAGCACTTTGAGTGTAACACTATTGTGAGATATGTCATGAAACCATAACAAGTTGTGTACAATACAACATTTCATCTTAATTCACTGGCCACACACTCGTCCGGTTTTATTAAAAGAGCTTATATTTATGCCTAGTATATACTTAAAGATGTGTGATCTTGAAGCAATAATAGATTTTGATATTTAAAAAGTAAATCAGACATATAAAGGAAATATTTTAAAACCTAATACTGATAACTAATAATTTAGCTGGATTAAAAAGCAATTATCTGGTTTATCACAAGGAAAGCTCTTTTTGGGCATGCAAAATCCTCTGAGTGGAACTATAGTGCTTGGTCAAATAAGCATCTTTAGGTAAAAGGCATCGGTAACTATGCATTGATACTCCTGGTTCATGGAAATGATTCTTCAGCAAAGTCAATCGCTACAGTAAAATGACTAATTGATCTAATTACTTGGATCCATGAGATTATCAAGAGGGTGTGAATTTCCCACTAGTGAATTATGTAAAATATGACGTTTGGAAATTGAGAACTCTATCTAGATGGTTTCTTACCTCCCTCTTAGCTTCAAAATGATGTTTTCAATTTTTTAGTAAACGAGTTGTCTTTGCTTCCCAAAAGAATTGCTCATAATTTATATCGTAAGTATGGGAAGAAAATACTTTTCAATTTCAAAGGAAAAGAAAATTAACTAATATTATGGGAATGTTAATTTATTTTTAGGATGAAAATAATTTTTGAAATCATGCAACTCATTAAAGGCAGCCCCAAATAATGTGTTAGTAAGCGAAGTTTCCTGGTCTTTTTCACACTTCTTTATTACTTTGACAGTCTTCGGAAGGTTAGATGCATTCATGCCTGCAGCTTTACATGGAATTCCCTTCATTTATTTGAGCCTCCTGCAATTTCTTTGTAGATCATAATTCAAGTCCAGTTAAAAAAACAAACTTAGATGATCTAACACCATGTGGCTTAAAATAGTGAGAAACAATCCTACAGTACATTGCTACATATGACATTCTGGTTTGAGCCACCACAAAGGCCTTCAAACAGAATGAAACATAAATCAGTGCAAGCTGTGGAAACAATAGCTTTCCAAATATTGTACTCTAGTGTCGACATCGTGCCACAACACAAAAACATAACAGAGTTTGAACTAGACCACACTCAGAATTTCAAAGGAAAATACACATTTCTGCACAGCACAGATGCCATCTCTTTTTTTCTGGTATACACACATCTGTTGCAATTCTGAAACAGGTCTGTAGCACAGTGATGGTATCACCATTAACTGATTTCAATCATATTTGCACTAAATGGAAATATTAGAAGAATTTCTGAAGTGCTTTTATTTCTGAGACTTGTTTTCTTGTGAAGTCTTACTATTGTAATATTTACAAAGGGCCGATTAAAAACATATTATGACTAAGACTTTCTCTTGATAATCTCCAGTGGCAATTATGCCCAAAATAAATAAACAAAAATGATTTTTATACAAGGCATTCTATAGTAGTTAACATATTTATATTTCTAACCCAAGATAACTTAATAATATTATAGATGCACTGCTCTAAAACCTGAACCATGGTAAGATAAGAAATCAACCTTGCTCCACTTAAGAGACTTCACATATTTTAGTTATCACATTTTATAAGTTTTTACCAACCACTTAAGTAGTCTTATGATAAAAATGTATACATACATACAAACATATTATGTATATGTATGTATACATACAAATGCATACATATATATACATACATATATACATATATATACACACACACATACACAGAGATAGAGACAGTCAGACAGACAGAGAGAGAGAGAGAGATCTGGAGCTACAGTTAAGCTGGATGATCAATTTACTACCCAATATTTGGAGGAGCACGAAGTTTGGTGGAAAGATGGTAACTCCAAAATGGGGAACTAAAGAAGCATATGGACCTTTATATACATTGTTATCTGTTAACTTTTCATTTTCATTACATGTAAGTCTCTAGAAGTTTTATTTAACTATGCCTCTTATAATTCCTATTTATTAAAATTGAATTTAGATGCATATTACTGTGTGCTTGTTTTTACTGTGGAACAAGAAAGCCAGAAAAAATTGGGCTGTGACTCAATGTTCCCCTAAAGATTGCCCTAATAGTGAGTGGTACAATGGAAAGAGTAATGAGAATTTTTAAAAGTCTGAAATTTTATACACACACACACACACCCACAAACACACACATATATGTGTATATGTATATTTAGCAAACAGTAGTAACTGAAATTTATTGCATGCTTATTGCGCTCCAGGCAGCAGGCTAAGAGCTTTATACATATCACTTACTTAATTTTTGAAAATGCTCTGAAAAGTAAATAACATTACAACTTATTTTACAAATGAGTAAATCAAAGCACAACTAGTTTACTCAAAATTATACATGCATATAAATTATAATTAGTAATTAATGGACCCTGGTGTTTGCTTTTAAAACTAACATGTTTTAAACTGTGAGAAAGAATAGTTTGCTTAAATAATTTTTAAGTTTAATGTAATCAACAGACACTATCTCCTAATAACTTATACTTCAGTATTATCTAGGCTATAAGTGAAAAAAATCACTTGGAGCTACACAGAATGTTTGTAACAGTGGCATAGGAGGTATCTCATGCAACTCAAGCTGTAGAAATAGACTAGGAAGAGAGTCTGAAGTGCAGAGCTTCAGATAGAAAGAGAAAGACACAAATAATTAAGAGCACAGAGTGGGAAATTGTTGCTGACAAATTACATTTTCTCACTGCTCAGAGACAAAATATGAATTCTTTCTGACCTACTTTTTGAAAACTTTGGCAAAAGAGTCTAGATGATATTGGCAGGGCTGGTATCTGTGGGATGAGATCTGTGATAGAAGATGCAAATATGCCAGGGAAGACCTCAGGGTAGAGAAAATTTTACATCCATTTCCGAGATTTACTTTACAACCATTTCCAAGATTTATTTTACAAAGACTCTTGCAAGACCCTTATGGAAGTCCTGGACCCACAAGAATCTGTACATTTGCAGGGGAGAGTTTTGCCTCCCTAGGACATCACGGAAGCACATCAGTAATAGGTCAAGAGCAACTGAAAGGTCCAGAAGCACAGCTGAGAGCAAGTGTTATGGAAAGGATATAAACAGAACATAATATGACTGTGGACATAAACAGCAGATGAAGTGGAAACAAAATTTGTCTCAAATCCTTTTAATTTTTTATGTCTTTCTTTTTATCAATTTGTTCAAGGAGCATTTACTGGACACATACTATGTGCTGCACACTGTTCTAGATGCTAGGGATACAGCCAAATATAGAACTGAAATTCTCGGCCTTCATGTAAATTACATCTCGGGGGGACACTTACCATAAACAAAATAGTAAATAGATAAATTGCCAGATACTGGTAAGTACTTATTGACAAAAGATGACTAAGGGAGGGACCATTTGCTATTGTATCCTATAGTCTGTCCAGGGAAGGACTGTGTATTAAAATGCCAACTGAGAACAAACCTAAGGGTAGTGAGAGAGCACCTTATATTATATCTGGCACAGGAAGCATGAAAACATCAAGTGCAAAGGCCCCATAGGAGAAGTATGCCTGGGCTGTACAAATTTAGCAATGAGGCCAATGTGGCTAGAGTCAAGGAGGGGAAGTGTGGCGGGAGGAAGATCCAATAGGGTCACTGGAGGCCAGTGAGCAGAAATAAAACTGCACATATCCTATATATTCTAGTATTATGAAGGCAACCCCTATGTTCAAATATCATTTGGAAAGAAGATAAAAAGGATGGAATGGCATGAAAATTTTGATTGAGCAGTTAACAATAAAGATTAAATGTCCAGAAAATGTTGCTCTGAATAACATTGAATTGGCTAGATTATGATTATCCAGAAAATAGGACTCATAGCAGAGACTGAACTAATTAGGAAGAAATACTATAAACATTTGCAGGTATAAATGTAATACATATAAACTGTATTACTCCATTTTCATTCTGCCGATAAAGACATCCAAAGACAAGGTAATTTACAGAGGAAAGAGATTTAATCGACTCTCAGTTCCACATGGCTGGGGAGGCCTCACAATAATGGCAGAGACAAGGAAGAGCAATTCATGTCTTAAATGGATGGCAGCAGGCAAAAAAGAAAACAGAGCTCTTGCAGGGAAACTCCCCTTTATAAAACCATCAGATATTGTGAGACTTATTCACTATCAAGAGAACAGCACGGGAGAGACCCACCCCCATGATTCAGTTACCTCAATACATGGGAATTATGGGAGCTACAATTCAAGATGAGATTTGGGTGGGGACACAGAGCCAAACCATATCATTCTGCCACTTACATGTATACCTGGCATAGGAAGTATGAAAACAGCAAATCCAAAAGCCCCACAGGAGAAGTATGCCAGCAGTGTACAAACTTTAGCAATGTGTCCAATATGGCTAGAGTGAAGGAGGGAAAGAGTGGAAGCGTGAAAGGTCCAACAGGGTCATTGGAGGCCAGTGAGCAGAAATAAAACTGCACATATTGCACATATCCTGGTATTATGTAGACCACCCTTACATCCAAATATCATTTGGAAAGAAGATAAACAGGAAGAAATGACAGGAAAATATTGATTGAACAGTTAGTAATAAAGACTAACCTTCCAAAAAGATGTAGCTCTGGATAACATTGAATTGGCTATATTACGTTTATCTAGTAAATAGGGTCCATAGCATAGACAGAATTAATTAGAAAGAAATAGTGAAAATGTTTGCATGTTTTTTTATATATAAACTAAAATGTTTACACTGAAAACCAATGTGAATCATCAAATAATGAAAAAGTAATATCAATTTGTAGAGCTTTATGGGAGAAAATGTTAAATAATATTTCACAGGCAATGATTAGAATATAATATATTCATTTATTTTTTTAACTACCAACAATAGAGCTTAAAGGTTAATCATCTTTAAGGCACTTTGGCAGTCTAAAGAAAAAATGACTTAAATAAGACAAACTTTAAGACAATGAAAACACTGAATAACCTAACTATGGACGTTTAATGAGAGAGACTAGAAACAGGTTTTTTTTTAAAGTTAAAAAACCTAAAAAGCTTTGGCAAAAATATGTGTGATAGAAATATCTTATGACATGAAAGAATATCTAGGCAAAAATATTTAAATAAAAACAGGTTTTATAGTAGTATTTTAAACAATATTGCATAGTTAACCAGATAAATTTCTATAAGTGCTAATTTGCATCTTGTAAATAGTGAGGAGATTATTGAACTTTTACCATTATTTAGTGTGTTAGTTTAATTTTCTAAAAATGGCTAAGCTTGATTTAATTGGGTCTTTACTGAGTGACAGGGAGCAGAATTTTTTTAAATTTTTTATTATACTTTAAGTTCTAGGGTAGATGTACACAACATGCAGGTTTGTTACATAGGTATACATGTGCCATGCTGGTGTGCTGCACCCATTAACTAGTCATTTACGTTAGGTATATCTCGTAATGCTATCCCTCCCCCCTCCCCCCACCCCACAACAGGCCCTGGTGTGTGATGTTCCCCTTCCTGTGTCCAAGTGTTTTCATTGTTCAATTCTCATCTATGAGTGAGAATATGTGGTGCTTGGTTTTCTGTTCTTGTGATAGTTTGCTGAGAATGATGGTTTCTAGTTGCATCCATGTCCCTACGAAGGACACGAACTCATCTTTTTTATAGCTACATAGTATTCCATGGTGTACATGTGCGACATTTTCATAATCCAGTCTGTCACTGATGGACATTTGGGTTGATTCGAAGTCTTTGCTATTGTGAATAGTGCTGCAATAAACATATGAGTGCAAGTGTCTTTATAGCAGCATGATTTATAATCCTTACCCAGTAATGGGATAGCTGGGTCAAATGGCATTTCTAGTTCTAGATCCTTGAGGAATCTCCACACTGTCTTCCACAATGGTTGAACTAGTTTACAGTCCCACCAACAGTGTAAAAACTGTTCCTATTTCTCCACATCCTTTCCAGCACCTGTTGTTTCCTGACTTTTTAATGATTGCCATTCTAACTGGTGTGAGATGGTATCTCATTGTGGTTTTGATTTGCATTTCTCTGATGGCCAGTGATGATGAACATTTTTTCATATGTCTGTTGGCTGCATAAATGTCTTCTTTTGAGAAGTGTCTGTTCATATCCTTTGCTCACTTTCTGATGAAGTTGTTTTTTTCTTGTAAATTTGATTGAGTTCTTTGTAGGTTCTGGATATTAGCCCTTTGTCAGATGAGTAGAATGCAAAAATTTTCTCCCATTCTGTAGGTTGCCTGTTCACTCTGATGGTAGTTTATTTTGCTGTGCAGAATTACTTTAGTTTAATTAGATCCCATTTATCAATTTTGACTATTGTTGCCATTGGTTTTGGTGTTTTAGACATGAAGCCTTTGCCCATGCCTATGTCCTGAATGATATTGCCTAGGTTTTCTTCTAGGGTTTTTATGGTATTAGGTCTAACATTTAAGTCTCTAATACATCTTGAATTAATTTTCATATAAGGTGTAAGGAAGGGATGCAGTTTCAACTTTCTACATATGGCTAGCCAGTTTTCCCAGCACCATTTATTAAATAGGGAATCCTTTCCCTATTTCTTGTTTTTGTCAGGTTTGTCAAAGATTAGATGCTTGTAGATGTGTGGTATCATTTCTGAGGGCTTTGTTCTGATCCATTGGTCTGTATCTCTATTTTGGTACCAGTCCCGTGCTGTTTTGGTTACTGTAGCCTTTTAGTATAGTTTGAAGTCAGGTAGCGTGATGCCTCCAGCTTTGTTCTTTTGGCTTAGGATTGTCTTGGTAATGCAGGCTCTTTTTTGCTCCCATATGAACTTTAAAGTAGTTTTTTCCAATTCTGTGAAGAAAGTCAGTGGTAGCTTGATGGGGGTGGTATCGAATCTATAAATTACCTTGGGAAGTATGGTCATTTTCACAATATTGATTCTTCCTATCCATGAGCATGGGATGTTCTTCCATTTGTTTGTGTCCTCTTTTATTTCATTGAGCAGTGGTTTGTAATTCTCCTTGAAGAGGTCCTTCACATTCCTTGTAAGTTGGATTCCTAGGTATTTTATTCTATTGGAAGCAACTGTGAATAGGAGTTCACTCATGACTTGGCTCTCTATTTGTCTGTTATTGGTGTATAAGAATGCTTGTGATTTTTGCTCACTGATTTTGTATCCTGAGACTTTGCTGAAGTTGTTTAAAAGCTTAAAGAGATTTGGGGCTGAGACGATGGGGTTTTCTAAATATACAATCATATCATCTGCAAACAGGGACAATTTGACTTCCTCTTTTCCTAACTGAATACTCTTTATTCCTTTCTCTTGCTTGATTGCCCTGGCCAGAATTTCCAACACTATGTTGAATAGGAGTGGTGAGAGAGGGCATCCCTGTCTTGTGCTAGTTTTCAAAGGGGATGCTTCCAGTTTTTGCCCATTCAGTATGATATTGGCTGCGGGTTTGTCATAAATAGCTCTTATTATTTTGAGATACGTTCCATCAATACCGAATTTATCGAGAGTTTTTAGTATGAAGCGCTGTTTAATTTTGTCAAAGGCCTTTTCTGTATCTATTGAGATAATCATGTAGTTTTGGTCTTTGTTTCTGTTTGTATGCTGGATTATGTTTATTGATTTACATATGTTGAACCAGTCTTGCATCCCAGGGATGCCCACTTGATCATGGTGGATAAGCTTTTTGATGTGCTGCTGGATTCAGTTTGCCAGTATTTTATTGAGGATTTTTGCATCGATGTTCATCAGTGATATTGGTCTAAGATTCTCTTTTTTTGTGTGTGTATCTGCCAGGTTTTGGTATCAGGATGATGTCGGCCTCATAAAATGAGTTAGGGAGGATTCCCTCTTTTTCAGTTGATTGGAATAGTTTCAGAGGGAATGGTACCAGCTCCTCCTTGTACCTCTGGTAGAAATTGGCTGTGAATCTGTCTGGTACTTGACATTTTTTGGTTGGTAGGCTATTAATTATTGCCTCAATTTCAGAGCCTGTTATTGGTCTATTCAGGGATTCAACTTCTTCCTGATTTAGTCTTGGGAGAGTGTCTGTGTCCAGGAATTTATTCATTTCTTCTAGGTTTTCTAGTTTATTTGTGTAGAGGTGTTTATCGTATTCTCTGATTGATGGTAGTTTGTATTTCTATGGGGTCGGTGGTGATATCCCCTTTACTATTTTTTATTGCCTCTATTGGATTCTTCTCTCTTTTCTTCTTTATTAGTCTTGCTAGTGGTCTGTCAATTTTGTTGATCTTTTCATAAAACCAGCTCCTGGATTCATTAATTTTTTGAAGGGATTTTTTTTTTTTTTTTTTTTTTTTTTTTTTTTTTTTTTTTTTTTTTTTTTTTTGTCTCTATCTCCTTCAGCTCTGCTCTGATCTTAGTTATTTCTTGCCTTCTGCTGGCTTTTGAATGTGTTTGCTCTTGCTTCTCTCGTTCTTTTCATTGTGATGTTAGGGTGTCAATTTTAGATCTTTCTTGCTTTCTCTTGTGGGCATTTAGTGCTATAAATTTCCCTGTACACACTGCTTTAAATATGTCAGGGAGCAGAATTTTAATCTATGCCAGGGGATGGTTAATTCCTCACTACATAAATAGAAGAATAACAGATAAGTAAATAGTTTTTCAGAAACAATCAAGTAGTATTTGCACTTGTCAGTGTGACTTGAAACTTAGAATACTCATTTAGAATACTAATCATTTTTCTAGCTTTTTATAGAATGGTACTAATAAAATAATATCTATTTGTTAATCTCATGTAAAATTTACTTTTTCTTGCACACTGTTCTGAGTCACATAATATAATGAGTTTTATTTGGTAATGAGGAGGCAGGGCTAATCCATTTATATAATGGAATAATAAACAAGGAATTTACACTGGGTAGCAGCAGTATTTTTGTATATGGATGACTGATGCAGTTAGTTGTTTGTGGTGGTAGTTGATTAGTAATTTCTCTCTTGTCTTTTTTCCTCCAGAAATTAAAGCAATCTCTTGTGCCCTTAGAGAGTCAAAAAAATTGCAAAGTTATTTAGGTTGAATTTGTTGATGGACCAAGATTATCAGGATGGACTGATACATGGATAAATGGATGAGTGGATGGATGGATGGTAGATTGACAAATAGGTGAGAAATACAATCTACTCCAAAAAGTTTGAGATGCCCTTCCCCTGGAAAGGCTGTTTTCTCTCTTGTTCCTGGTAGACATTAGGATAATAAAAATCTGTGAGAATTAAGAAAAAGATTACTGCACATAGTGTCTGTGGCAGTGAAACAAAGTAGGTCATAAGGGTCACAAAGAGAGAGAGAGAGAGAAGTAAAGGAAGAAAGAAATTAGATTGTCAGGCAGACTTTGCAGTTTTCGCTTTGATGCAGGACTTCTTCTCGAAACAGCAGTGGGAATAGAGCAATCCGTCTCAGCAGGTGGAAGTGTCAAATGGAAACATTTTGATGAATGGAGCTGGCAGAAACACAGCAGAAGAATTCTCTGGGTCCGTCAAGCTATTTTGCACTTATATACATTAGACAAAAATGGTTTCACCCTCATCAACCCAGAGTGGAAGAGACAAGTGGGGTTACCTGTTTCTTGATACATCCTTCTAGGTAAGTTTATAAAAGAAATATTGATAGTGATGGATGAAATCAAAAGTCAACAAGGGAGACTGATCAGAAAAAAAATACACACACACACACACACACACACACACACACACACACACACACACATATATGATTGTGTTTAATGGTTATTCTGGGCTCTCGTGGCCTGAGGGGAACCGTTATATTTTACCCTTCTAATACTATACTAATTTTATGATTTATCAATTAAACTATAATATAAAGGGAAATTTGAGTTGCAAAGGGTGCATCTTTTATTTTATAGATTGAGCAAATTAGGTGATTCATAATCTATGAAAAAGAGGGTTCCAAAAAAGTAAAGATATTTCAGATCAAATTGGGAAAAATATGTAAATAAATAAATAACAAATGCTAGACATCAAATTTAATTGAATGCTAAACACATGGAAATGCTTTTGTTTTATATTGTATGGGACAAAGACCATTTCAGTACTTAAAAATATATCAAATTGTAGTTGAGCATTTACTGTGTTCGATCGTGATAACTAGTACAGATAATTAAATACAATGATAACATTGTAGTATGACAACCCTTATTATAACAATTTTCTAAACGAAAGAAATTGAAGATCAGAAAAGTTAAACAACACGTTCACAGTCTTTCAGCTGATGAATTGCCATCCTGGAAACAAAAGTCATTCTTTCTTTGTTGTTGTTGTTGTTCATATCAAAATCTATTCACTGTGCAGAAGTGCCTTACTTGGTAACATATGGATAGATACTACTATCCAAAACCAATTTTAATGTTACACAATTCAATGGGTTGTGAAGGGATATTTTTCTTTTAAATAAAATCTATTTAGAGAATGGAGCAACCATTTTTAACTTAGAAAAGAAGTTGTAAATTATTTCTTTGTTATTTTGGAAAATCATAATGTTTTCTGTGACTTTAGAATTCAGAACACATAGTGAGGGGCAAAAAGTTGGATGGAGAAAAAAAAAAGAGCATGCTAGAAAGTTTCTACTTTATCATTACCTCAACATGAATAGCAATCTAAATGGTGCAGTCAGAAGAGTGTATTTGATGACAAATCTGGTCATTATTAGGCAAAATATTCCCTTGTATTCAGACTCATGAAAAGGTACTATATCCTGAGCATGGAAATATTTTCCACTTGTGGGGAAAATGATGAATGGCATTTAATTGCCTATTCACATTTTTTTTGTGCCACAGTGACTAGAAGATTTGATTTGGACAAATTTTCAACAAAATAGACATCTGGTATCCCTGAATGTGTAAAATCAAATATCTTTCTTCTTTTCTCTACCTCAATTTACCCCCAAGTTTTAAAATCATTGCAAGATAAGACTTTTTAAAATATATGGAAACTTTTAATAACATGCTGTTCAAAAAGCTTTCTTTTTAAATTTCTTTTGTCACAGAGGAAAAACTGAATGAATATAAAGTGGATTTTTATGTAGACAAGTGATAACAGTTTTTTTAGGAAGTATTATGACAGTTAATATTTGATGTGAAATACTAACAGATATTGTGCATGCTGCTGTTTTCTAAGACCATAAAGTCATGAAGCAGTTACTATAAATGTGGAACTACACAGTTTTCTTTCACTTTCAAGTTTCATGTGTATCAACAAAGTGAATGATTTTCTAGCCATGAATTAGTGTTCAAGCAACATCTTTACCATTCATCAATCACAGTGATTTTCAATGATTTATTCTCTATCACCTGACTTTATTAAGTACAGTCTCTCTTCCTGTCTCTCAATCCCTTTACAGCTTCTAATTCTCATTGAATATTTCCCCTTGCCTTTCAGTAACAGGAAGTTATCCACGTATTAATGAAGATCAAAATAAAGGCAATTCACAGGGCCAATAAATATTTTATATAATTTAAAGTTATTTTGTTATGTGTTATCTGTATTATAATTTGATTATGTAGGATTACCGTATTTATTGCATAAGAAAACACAACTTAGCAGGCATTTATTAATTAACTTATGAACTTAGATTATATCTTTCTATGAATTCATACAAAATTAACAATCTGTTCATTTGGGCTCAATAATTGTTGTGCTAATTCATAACTTTTGGTAAATTCTTGGATTTACTCTACTATCAGATTCTGAGATGGACAAGATGTTTTCATTGTTACATTGTACAAGTAATTTTAATCATATCTAGATTTAAATGTTGTAGTTAAATCTGTAACTTTCTTGCCTATAATTCCCAGTCTAGGATGAGGAATTCATCTGCACAATTACATTCAGTTCTGTTTTACTTTTTCCAAACAACTTTACTAAGATTATTGCTGTCAGCTTAATAATGGTCCAACAAATCCTATGCCTCACAGAGGCACTTCAGTAAAGAGGTAGATAAGGTGGGTAAGGAAGAAAATCAGTTTATTTTCCAGGGTTTGAGATGTATGTTCTCAAATGTAACCTCATAGCATTGTACTAGCACCTTACTCTAAATTTAACGTACTCTGTTTGGTGTGTAAGTTTTTATGAAAACCTTCTTGAGAACATGAGGATTCTATCACTCCAGTTTTTTCCAACAAAATCTCAGGTAGTACCTGTACATAGTACCAAGTAATTAATATTTGTTTCAATGAATCAAGGGATCACATGGTGTTGAATTAGGCATGAAAACAACAATAATTATATTGTTTAGTGTTTATATTTCCATCACTGGGCTAAACATTGAACACATATCACATTTCTTGTTTAAAATAAGTACATGATACAAATATTATCCCCATCATATAACATTCCCTAATCCAAATTCAATGCATACTAAGATTTTTGTAGTTATTTGAAGATTTGATAGTATTGAGACTAAGGGTTATTGCTGCAATAGGTATTATAAAATACCAATTAGATTCTTTCTGGTATTAGCTAATACTATAAAGGTAATTTATTTGGAATGGGAGAAGGGAGTCATGTGATAAATTAGACCTACAGAAACAAAGAATATGGTATATTTAATATACTTCTATCTGCCATTTGAATATAAGAAATTGATATACTATATAATATAGAAAGATTTTACTAGCCAAGACCACAAATGGTTGAATATGTCATTTTATTCAATCTGCAGGTCTTGGAATTTCATGTTAAGTCATTTGAACACGAGTGAGATGGAGCGGATTTGTGAGAATGTTCCACTTTGGAAATTCAGAAGCTAGGATATAGCTCAGAATTTATTTTTTTATTTTTTATATTTTTCTTTTATTTATTTATTTATTTATTTATTTATTTTTATTATACTTCAACTTCTAGGGTACATGTGCATAACGTGCAGGTTTGTTACATATGTATACTTATGCCATGTTGGTGTGCTGCACCCATCAACTCATCAGCAACCATCAATTCATCATTTATATCATGTATAACTCCCCAATGCAATCCCTCTCTCCTCCCCCCTCCCCATGATAGGCCCCAGTGTGTGATGTTCCCCTTCCCAATTCCAAGTGATCTCATTGTTCAGTTCCCACCTATGAGTGAGAACATGCGGTGTTTGGTTTTCTGTTCTTGTGATAGTTTGCTAAGAATGATGGTTTCCAGCTGCATCCATGTCCCTACAAAGGACGCAAACTCATCCTTTTTTATGGCTGCATAGTATTCCATGGTGTATATGTGCCACATTTTCTTAATCCAGTCTGTCACAGATGGACATTTGGGTTGATTCCAAGTTTTTGCTATTGTGAATAGTGCCGCAATAAACATACGTGTGCATGTGTCTTTGTAGTAGAATAATTTATAATCCTTTGGGTATATACCCAGTAGTGGGATGGCTGGGTCATATGATACATCTAGTTCTAGATCCTTGAGGAATTGCCATACTGTTTTCCATAATGGTTGAACTAGTTTACAATCCCACCAACAGTGTAAAAGTGTTCCTATTTCTCCACATCCTCTCCGACATCTGTTGTTTCCTGATTTTTTAATGATTGCTGTTCTAACTGGTGTGAGATGGTATCTCACTGTGGTTTTGATTTGCATTTCTCTGATGGCGAGTGATGATGAGCATTTTTTCATGTGTCTGTTAGCTGTATGAATGTCTTCTTTTGAGAAATGTCTGTTCATATCTTTCCCCACTTTTTGATGGGGTTGTTTGTTTTTTTCTTGTATATTTGTTTGAGTTCTTTGTAGATTCTGGATATTAGCCCTTTGTCAGATGAGTAGATTGCAAAAATTTTCTCCCATTCTCTAGGTTGCCTGTTCACTCTGATGGTAGTTTCTTTTGCTGTGCAGAAACTCTTTACTTTAACTAGATCCCATTTGTCAGTTTTGGATTTTGCTGCCGTTGCTTTTGGTGTTTTAGACATGAAGTCCTTGCCCATGCCTATGTCCTGAATGATACTACCTAGATTTCCTTCTAGGGTTTTTATGGTATTACGTCTAACTTTTAAGTCTCTAATCCATCTTGAATTAATCTTCATATAAGGAGTAAGGAAAGGATCCAGTTTCAGCTTTCTACTTATGGCTAGCCAATTATCCCAGCACCATTTATTAAATAGGGAATCCTTTCCCCATTTCTTGTTTCTCTCAGGTTTGTCAAAGATCAGATGGCTGTAGATGTGTGGTATTATTTCTGAGGACTCTGTTCTGTTCCATTGGTCTATATCTCTGTTTTGGTACCAGTACCATGCTGTTTTGGTAACTGTAGCCTTGTGGTATAGTTTGAAGTCAGGTAGCGTGACGTCTCCAGCTTTGTCCTTTTAACTTAGGATTGTCTTGGCAATGCGGGCTCTTTTTTGGTTCCATATGAACTTTAAAGCTTTTTTTTCCAATTCTGTGAAGAAACTCATTGGTAGCTTGATGGGGATGGCATTGAATCTATAAATAACCTTGGGCAGTATGGCCATTTTCACGATATTGATTCTTCCTATCCATGAGCATGGTATGTTCTTCCATTTGTTTGTGTCCTCTTTGATTTCACTGAGCAGTGGTTTGTAGTTCTCCTTGAAGAGGTCCTTGACATCCCTTGTAAGCTGGATTCCTAGGTATTTGATTCTCTTTGAAGCAATTGTGAATGGAAGTTCATTCCTGATTTGGCTCTCTGTTTGTCTGTTACTGGTGTATAAGAATGCTTGTGATTTTTGCACATTAATTTTGTATCCTGAGACTTTGCTGAAGTTGCTTATCAGCTTAAGGAGATTCTGGGATGAGACAATGGGGTTTTCTAATATACAATCATGTCATCTGCAAACAGGGAGAATTTGACTTCTTCTTTTCCTAACTGAATACCCTTGATTTCTTTCTCTTGCCTGATTGCCCTAGCCAGAACTTCCAACACTATGTTGAATAGGAGTGGTGAGAGAGGGCATCCCTGTCTTGTGCCAGTTTTCAAAGGGAATTTTTCCAGTTTTTGCCCATTCAGTATGATATTAGCTGTGGGTATGTCATAAATAGCTCTTATTATTTTGAGATACGTTCCATCAATACCGAATTTATTGAGCGTTTTTAGCATGAAGGGCTGTTGAATGTTGTCAAAAGCCTTTTCTGCATCTATTGAGATGATCATGTGGTTGTTGTCTTTGGATCTGTTTATATGCTGGATTACATTTATTGATTTGTGACTGTTGAACCACCCTTGCATCCCAGGGATGAAGCCCTCTTGATCATGGTGGATAAGCTTTTTGATGTGCTGCTGAATCCGGTTTGCCAGTATTTTATTGAGGATTTTTGCATCGATGTTCATCAGGGATATTGGTCTAAAATTCTCTTTTTTTGTTGTGTCTCTGCCAGGCTTTGGTATCAGGATGATGTTGGCCTCATAAAATGAGTTAGGGAGGATTCCCTCTTTTTCTATTGATTGGAATAGTTTCAGAAGGAATGGTACCAGCTCCTCCTTGTACCTCTGGTAGAATTCAGCTGTGAATCCATCTGGTCCTGGACTTTTTTGGTGGGTAGGCTATTGATTTTTGCCTCAATTTCAGAGCCTACTATTGGTCTATTCAGGGATTCAACTTCTTCCTGGTTTAGTGTTGGGAGAGTGTAAGTGTCCAGGAAATTATCCATTTCTTCTAGATTTTCTAGTTGATTTGCGTAGAGACGTTTATAGTATTCTCTGATGGTTGTTTGTATTTCTGTGGGGTCGGTGGTGATAACCCCTTTATCATTTTTTATTGTGTCTATTTGATTCCTCTCTCTATTCTTCTTTATTAGTCTTGCTAGCGGTCTGTCAATTTTGTTGATCTTTTCAAAAAAACAACTCCTGGATTCATTGATTTTTTGGAGGGTTTTTTGTGTCTCTATCTCCTTCAGTTCTGCTCTGATCTTAGTTATTTCTTGCCTTCTGCTAGCTTTTGAATGTGTTTGCTCTTGCCTCTCTAGTTCTTTTAATTGTGATGCTAGAGTGTCAATTTTAGATCTTTCCTGCTTTCTCTTGTGGGCATTTAGTGCTATAAATTTCCCTCTACACACTGCTTTAAATGTGTCCCAGAGATTCTGGTATGTTGTATCTTTCTTCTCATTGGTTTCAAAGAACATCTTTATTTCTGCTTTCATTTCGTTATGTACCCAGTAGTCATTCAGGAGCAGGTTGTTCAGTTTCCATGTAGTTGAGCGGTTTTGATTGAGTTTCTTAGTCCTGAGTTCTAGTTTGATTGCACTGTGGTCTGAGAGACAGTTTGTTATAATTTCTGTTCTTTTACATTTGCTGAGGAGTGCTTTACTTCCTATTATGTGGTCAATTTTGGAATAAGTGCAATGTGGTGCTGAGAAGAATGTATATTCTGTTGATTTGGGGTGGAGAGTTCTATAGATGTCTATTAGGTCCGCTTGGTGCAGAGATGAGTTCAATTCCTGGATATCCTTGTTAACTTTCTGTCTCGTTGATCTGTCTAATGTTGACAGTGGAGTGTTGAAGTCTCCCATTATTATTGTATGGGAGTCTAAGTCTCTTTGTAAGTCTCTAAGGACTTGCTTGATGAATCTGGGTGCTCCTGTATTGGGTGCATATATATTTAGGAGAGTTAGCTCTTCCTGTTGAAGTGATCCCTTTACCATTATGTAACGGCCTTCTTTGTCTCTTTTGATCTTTGATGGTTTAAAGTCTGTTTTATCAGAGACTAGGATTGCAACCCCTGCTTTTTTTTTTTTTTTGTTCTCCATTTGCTTGGTAGATCTTCCTCCATCCCTTTATTTTGAGCCTATGTATGTCTCTGCATGTGAGATGGGTCTCCTGAATACAGCAGACTGATGGGTCTTGACGCTTTATCCAGTTTGCCAGTCTGTGTCTTTTAATTGGAGCATTTAGTCCATTTCCATTTAAGGTTAATATTTTTATGTGTGAACTTGATCCTGCCATTATGATATTAACTAGTTATTTTGCTCGTTAGTTGATGCAGTTTCTTCCTAGCCTCGATGGTCTTTACATTTTGGCATGTTTTTGCGATGGCTGGTAGCGGTTATTCCTTTCCATGTTTAGGGCTTCCTTCAGGGTCCCTTGTAAGGCAGGCCTGGTGGTGACAAAATCTCTAAGCATTTGCTTATCTGTAAAGGATTTTATTTCTCCTTCACTGATGAAACTTAGTTTGGCTGGATATGAAATTCTGAGTTTAAAATTCTTTTCTTTAAGAACGTTGAATATTGGCCCCCACTTTCTTCTGGCTTGTAGAGTTTCTGCCGAGAGATCTGCTGTTAGTCTGATGGGCTTCCCTTTGTGGGTAACCCAACCTTTCTCTCTGGCTGCCCTTAAGATTTTTTCCTTCATTTCAACTTTGGTGAATCTGGCAATTATGTGTCTTGGAGTTGCTCTTCTGGAGGAGTATCTTTGTGGCGTTCTCTGTATTTCCTGCATTTGAATGTTGGCCTGCCTTACTAGGTTGGGGAAGTTCTCCTGGATGATATCCTGAAGAGTGTTTTCCAACTTGGTTCCATTTTCCCCCTCACTTTCAGGCACCCCAATCAGATGTAGATTTGGTCTTTTTACATAATCCCATACTTCTTGCAGGCTTTGTTCATTTCTTTTTCTTCTTTTTTCTTTTGGTTTTTCTTCTCACTTCATTTCATTCATTTGATGCTCAATCGCTGATACTCTTTCTTCCAGTTGATCGAGTCGGTTACTGAAGCTTGTGCATTTGTCACGTATTTCTCGTGTCATGGTTTTCATCTCTGTCATTTCGTTTATGACCTTCTCTGCATTAATTAGTCTAGCTGTCAATTCTTCCACTCTTTTTTCAAGATTTTTAGTTTCTTTGCGCTGGGTACGTAATTCCTCCTTTAGCTCTGAGAAGTTTGATGGACTGAAGCCTTCTTCTCTCATCTCATCAAAGTCATTCTCTGACCAGCTTTGATCCATTGCTGGCGATGGGCTGCGCTCCTTTGCAGGGGGAGATGCGCTCTTATTTTTTGAATTTCCAGTTTTTCTGCCCTGTTTTTTCCCCATCTTTGTGGCTTTTATCTGTCTCTGGTCTTTGATGATGGTGATGTACTGATGGGGTTTTGGTATAGGTGTCCTTCCTGTTTGATAGTATTCCTTCTGATAGTCAGGACCCTCAGCTATAGGTCTGTTGGAGATTGCTTGAGGTCCACTCCAGACCCTGTTTGCCTGGGTATCAGCAGCAGAGGTTGCAGAAGATAGAATATTGCTGAACAGCTAGTGTACCTGTCTGATTCTTTCTTTGGAAGCTTCCTCTCAGGGGTGTACTCCACCCTGTGAGGTGTGGGCTGTCAGACTGCCCCTAGTGGGGGATGTCTCCCAGTTAGGCTACTCAGGGGTCAGTGACCCACTTGAGCAGGCAGTCTGTCCGTTCTCAGATCTCAACCTCCGTGTTGGGAGATCCACTGCTCTCTTCAAAGCTGTCAGACAGAGTCGTTCACATCTGCACAGGCCTCTGCTGCTTCCCCTGTTGTTTTTTAGCTGTGCCCTGTCCCCAGAGGTGGAGTCTACAGAGACAGGCAGGCTTCCTTGAGCTGTTGTGAGCTCCACCCAGTTCGAGCTTCCCAGCGGCTTTGTTTACCTACTTAAGCCTCAGCAATGGCCGGCGCCCCTCCCCCAGCCTCCCTGCTGCCTTGCGGTTAGATCACCTCAGACTGCTGTGTTAGCAATGAGGGAGGCTCCGTGGGCGTGGGACCATCCCGGCCAGGTGTGGGATATATTCTCCTGGTGTGCCTGTTTGCTTAAATCACAGTATTGGGGTGGGAGTTACCCGATTTTCCAGGTGTTGTGTGTCTCAGTTCCCCTGGCTAGGAAAAGGGATTCCCTTCCCCCTTGCACTTCCCAGGTGAGGGGATGCCTCGCCCTGCTTCAGCTCTCGCTGCTCTGGCTGCAGCAGCTGACCAGCACCGATTGTCCGGCACTCCCCAGTGAGATGACCCCAGTACCTCAGTTGAAAATGCAGAAATCACCGGTCTTCTGTGTCGCTCGTGCTGGGAGTTGGAGACTGGAGCTGTTCCTATTCGGCCATCTTGCTCCGCCCCTCGCTCAGAATTTATTATCAGTAAACGTCATTCACCAGAAAGTAAGGACAACCTCTTTAAGTCTTTTATTAAGACAAAATTCAAACACATATAAATTATATAAAATGGTATAATACTATAAAACATCTAGATTTAAGAAGTATAAATGTATTTTATTTGCTTTATCTAAAGTTTTAAAGAATTATTTGAAAGTAAGTAAATATAAATATCTTAATGGCTTAGTATGCATCTCTCAGAAACTTAACTAAATACTTAGACTATTATAAATACTTCTGAAAATCACATTTTTGGGGGAATTTCAGTAATGTCATTTGCAGCTGATTATTTCAAACCAGGATCCAGTCAAGAATCACATGGTACATTTATTTAGACCAGATTTAAAAAAAAAAAAATAGTTTTGACCTGGGAAACTTGCTCCAAACACTTGTGGCAGATTAATAAGGATAGGAAAGGAAAATCTATATGCAGTGTATCAGTTATCTATTGCTGCCTTACAAACCAACTCAAACATGGTGGCTTAAAACAAGCACTATCAATTTAACTTACAATTTTGTGGTTTGGCAATTTGCGCTTCAGCAAATAATTTCTTTGTTCTTGGCTGGATCCTCTAATACATCTGTGGTCAGATGCCAGCTAGTTGCAGGATGGCTGAGAGAGGTGGGCCTACAATGCCCTTATTTATATATGTGATGGTTGGCATTGTGTCAGCTAGAGCAGTAAGATCAACCAGCCATATGTCTCTCATCATCTATCAGAGTAGCCTGACCTTGTTCAAATACTGTCTCCACCAGGTTCCCAAGAGAAATCCTACTGGAATAAGCGAATTTCAATGTCTCTCAGATTCAACGTATGGAGAAAGGTTTTATCTTTAAGTGGAAAAGACTGCAGAGTTTCATTTGAAAGGAATTTGCGTAAGATGGATGAGAAGAATCATGACCCATTTTCTGTAATCTACCACTCATCCATTGCTTTAAGATGTTCGCCATGTGTAGAATATAGTAGAACTAACTCTGCTTTTTAGTCATTTTTAAATATTATTGGTTCAAAGTGCTTGGGTAAAATTTTACTCAAAACTTAACAAAGCTTTCTACATGGGAAAACCTAGAAAAGACTCTTAACATCCTATGGGTTAAGGAAAGGGAGAAAAGAAACATCCTATGGGTTGCAAGGAAAGGGAGAAAAGAAAAAGAAACTCTACAACCCACAATCCCTGACTTCAAGAAACTCAGGCAAAGGCCAGGTCGATATTCAAGATAGAAAGGGGAGAATGTGGAAGTTAAATTAAAAATCAAAATCTTAAATTGCATTGTGCTATGCTGGAATTTTACAATAATTATGACTAGGGAGCAATGAGGTCTTCCACGGTTCTCATTAAGAGACAGAATGTAGTTCAGTTGAAGCCAGTGATTGAAGAAAAACTATTTTTTGTCTGTATCCTGTCAAGGTATTTCTAAAACCAGTTTGATTTTGTGTGTTTATTTTGTGTAAATTTTTATATGTACCTGTACTTCATTCCAAAAAGAGTATAGACACTCTATGTATTAAATAATTAAATTTAAGGGCAGAATGGTGAAGAAGTAAAGCAACAGGGAAGATATTAAGAGACAAGGGAGACAGTATACCACAAAATACCCACTTTTTTTATTCTTTGCTAGAGTGGTTCATATAGCCAATTTCAAGTGTCCTAGTAGCCAATACAAAAAGAAAAAAATATATATTCAATTTCAGCATTTACAGTGATTGTAAATAAAAGCAAACCAGTTGCTATGGAGAATAAATCATTAGAGAACAGATATTTATTAATCAGCTGCTGTATACTAGACAATGAGAATTTTGTGATCAGATAAGTTCCCTGCCTTCATGGAACTCACAATCCAGTGTGAAAAAAAGATCATTAGACGGTTATTTAGAATTGTAAATGAGAAGCACAGCATATAGGACATGACTGTTTCCTCTGTTATACTTGCTTGGTATTCCTCTGGCATGTGATAATATCAGAATTTCCGTCTCTTTGAAACTGGCAGTGTGTATATATTTCCATGGGTATAATGCACCATTAACCAATATTTAACAGGGCTTTAGCCTTTCTCAGAAATTAGAAATTGTTTAAGGTGAGAATATATATTATTCAACATTTTTATTCCTTGCAAGAAACACCACGATTCAATTGTTGAATTACACTGCAATATAAGAGTGATTTGAGGTGTAGTTATTGGAACTCTATCTACAATAATTGTGGAATCTGAAACTTTACTTCTGTCCTTAATGTAGTGGCTTTTTCATACATAACACATTGTTCATTTTCCAAGAAAATTACAGGAATGGCTAACAGAAGTGGAAAAAAGTTTTAGAAATAAGGGTTTTTTTTAGCGGCGATCCAATATAAACAAATAGTAATGCGGTTAATAGTGAGAATTTCATTCTTGTGCTGACTAGAAACTTCTGTCTTGTTTATATTGTCAGCCTAAAGAAATCCTCACGAGATTTTATAGCCCATTTCCAGCTAGTCAAACAGAATATTTTCAGGTAGAAATATTATAATGCAATGCTTCAGTTTTAAGTTTCAAATAAGCAAACAATATATTTGGGGAGAATATTCTGAATCTAACAGTGAACCTAAATCTGAAGCCAAATAATATTTAAGGATTAAACTATTGTCATGTTAGCTTAAGCTGTAAGGAAATAGTTAATAACTGATAACGTCACATGATCCTTGGGGTGTTGCTTCATCAGCCAGATACTTCTGTGGCCAGTGGCACCTTTGCCTGAGTATTGCTTGTGCCTGCTGGGCTCGTTCTGCCACCCCGTCTGGGCAGGCTGCACTCAGCTCATGCTACTGGCCTGAATCACACACCTGCCAAGGGCAGGCCAGGCACAGAGAAGCAAGGTAAGTGTGAGCAAGTGAGTTCAGGGTCTAGCCACTGCACACAGCCAGGCACACCAGCTGCGGTGGCAGGGCAGGCAGCTCCAGGTGCTGGCATAGGTGCTAGCTCCATGCAAGGCTGTGGCTGGACCAGATGTACCACACAAAGATTCTGCTGCAGGCACTGCATCTGGATGAGGGGAACACAGTGACACCTGGAAGCCTGGAGATACCAGAAACCACAGAGCCTCAAAGAGGGTGTCACAGCCCTGGCTCGGGGAAGCCCTAGGTCTGGGCTCTTCAAAGGGCTGCAGAATGTCTCTCCTCCTTGCTTGCAATGTGGCAACTGGACAGGGCTAGTGGGGTGCTGTTTCAGCCCTGATTGTATTATAACTCTTCCAATCCCACCAATCAGCAGGTCCGAAGTTTCTGCTCTGTGTCCAGAAAGAATAAGGTATGTGGACAACTGGAGGGTGAGCAAGGTGGAGAGGAGCTTCATTGAGTGACAGTAAAACTCTCAGGATACCTGAAGTGGGTAGCTCCTTTCTGCAGGCAGGTCATCCCAACATCTGTTTGAGTCTGGCTGAGTCTGGGGTTTTTATGGCCTTAGAAGAGAGGAAGTACGTGCTGTTTGGTCCGTGGATAGCTGTGAGTGGGCCCAGAAAAAGCACCATAATTTCTCACTCTGGGCTGTGGACTCCACCCAGAACTGGCAGCCTGGGCCCCAGGCTTCAGGCCATCCCTGGCTTGAAGGTGGGGTTTCACCAGGACCTGCCCCTTTCTACCTAGGAGTCTGCCTGCCTCCTACCACTATCAACATGCCACCCACAATGCCCAGGTTGTTAGTGCTGAGGGTCAGCTGTAGGCCCACTCCCAGCTGCCCTCAGGGCTCCCTCAACCTCCCTCTCATGCTCATCAGTGCCCAAAGTCTGGAGGGGGCAGAGGCAGAAGGGGGCTGGTGTGTCAGCATTGCCCAGGATCAGCACACACCTGGCCGGGTCACAACAGCTTTCCCAACTTGGTCACACTTTGTTCCACCCCCATTTGGATGCAGGGAGTGGGGAAAAGCCAGACAGCAAGAGAAGGCACTTTCATGCCTGCGAGGGAAAGGGGCTTCCTGGGCCCGGCTGAGAGTGCAGGGATGTCCAGGTCTGGAGACATGGCTGGGTGGCTGCAGCTGAGCCTGGGAATGTGGGGCTCCAGCCCCGTCAACTTGGTAGAGAGCAGGGCTCCCACCTGTTCCTGGCCCCTGCCAGGTCCATGGAGGGTGCAGCCCCAGCTATGCCTTCCCTGCTGCATCTGGCATCCCTGCAGCAGCTGCTGCAGATGGGCCACCACCACCATCAGTAAGATTTGACATATGTCCGAGACGGGCGGATCACGAGGTCAGGAGATCCAGACCATCCTGGCTAACACGGTGAAACCCCGTCTCTACTAAAAAATACAAAAAAAACTAGCCGGGCAAGGTGGCGGGCGCCTGTAGTCCCAGCTACTTGGGAGGCTGAGGCAGGAGAATGGCGTAAACCCGGGAGGCGGAGCTTGCAGTGAGCTGAGATCCGGCCACTGCACTCAAGCCTGGGAGACAGAGCGAAACTCCGTCTCAAAAAAAAAAAAAAAAAAAGATTTGACATATGTATTAACTAGAGTATAAGATAAGCTTCTGTTAACCAGAAAAGAGAAAGGGACCACTATGCATACGAGTATAGAAGCCAATTACTACTTAAATTGAAAGCAGGGACTACCGAAATTATTTTATTCCACCATAATTTTTGGTATCAGATAATAAGTACAAAAACTCAAGCATCACTAGAACTTAGAAATCTCCTCAAAGCATGTTCCTAATATAAGACTTTGTTAAAAATAGAACTTGCTTTATGCCATTAGAAAATGTCAAAATTTTAATAATATAAATTGTAACAGAAGGCTTTCACTTTGCCTAATTAGAGCAAAGAAAGTTTTGTTTTGTTTTTAAAGTAATATTTTTACTCATGAGCACCAACACTCCAAAGAGGCCATAAAGGGTGTGAAGAGCAGATTTTAAGAGAATAAAGCAGAGTCATACTACATCTCCAGAAAAAAAAAAAAAAAAAAAAAAAGAGAAAGGGACCACTAAATCAGTGATTAAAAAGTATGCATTTACTTCCACTAATCCTAATGGACAGGACCCAGGTTTGATAGGGTAGTACTGATGGCTTCAAAACTTGGCTTTCAACTTGGAGTCAAAAGGTGTTGATCTAGGTTGTGCCATCATCCAGACAGAAGGAAGGGAGAGAGGGCCACAGGAATGTGTGGCAAATTTTTTCAAGTTGAGTCCTGGAAGTGGTAATCATCACTTAAACTCAACAACTATAGGAGTGAAAAAAACTTAATCTCAGGGGTATGTGGAGCTACAGAAGGCTGAAAATGTAATATTTTGAAGAGCAGATAATACCCACATGTTTGCAAGAAGGGAGAGCATGTACTGGGGACACCCAGTAGTCAGCCATAAGATATTCTATCCTAACTAAAATTTCCCGAAAAATAATTTGGTTCTCAGATTTATATATCTTACCTTTATACTTTATAATACATATGCCTTAAATACAATTAAAAACAGTTAAGGAATAGGCTTACCCATAATTTCAACCTTTGAATTTACCAAGTATTTTATATTCCATCACATATTTTCATTTAAAAAAATTGTGTAACATTGTTATGAAAGGTTATTAATATTCTGGTTATGTATGAAAATAGTTTGTGGTCATTGTCTATTTTTATTGCATTTACTCATCATACTGATAGATAAATTATATTTCCTGTGTTTAAATATATATGTCACCACACCTCTCAGAAAACCTCTTATATTCATTGAGAATTTTGGCACTTGACCTATATTATTTACCCATAAACTCCTGTAATCGTTATAAATAAATACAATGTCAATCCATCATCTTATCCTTACTATTCATTGAAAAGAAAATTGAATTTTGGTATTAATATGGCCCTTAGTAGACCATAATGTTTATCCAGAAAGGTAAGACTTTCTCCACGTATGCAAGACATTTTTTTCAAGTGATAAAATGGAAAAAAAAAAAAGAAGAAGAAATGTACAACTGCCTCAGAAAAGTGTGTGGGGGCTATCTCAAATAAGGGTGTTTGTAGGATATTTTAACCATTTTTGTGTATCCCCTAAAATCCAGAGCCTAGCCCTTAGGTTTCCAGAATCAGAAATGAAGAAATCATCCAATCTCTCAAAGAGAAGTCTCAGTAATCAAGTCAAGCGAGGGAAGGCTGATATATATAAAATATAAAGCTATATTAGGTTAAAACAATTGCTGGTCTGCAACAATTACATAAAAACACTACTTTATAAATATTTATGGGTATGAATATTTTGCACAAAACAGCATGCCATTGGAGTATAGATAGACAAATTCACCCTTTAGGAAATAATACTCAAATGAAAGAAATAACTTATCTAAATAATTGTAATACAGGACAATGAACAATGAGACAGAAGTAAAATATCACTGCCTTTAAACTTTCCATCTTCTAACTTAAAAAACAACTATTCTTCATATCTTCAAGTTGTTCAACAAATAATTTCCTTCCCCTCATCTGATATATGGCCCAGTCTTCAAAACATAGCTAACATTATTTGAAATAGAATATAGTAATACTGGGAATACTATTTTCCTAGCACATTTATTGATTAAACCTGTGTTTCCCATCGATATGCAATATGACTGTTAAAATATACATATTTCTCATTTTTATTGTAGGTCTACTTTAAGGATCTATGTGATTTAGGGAATACATTAGCAAATTTACTTATTTCTAATTTAGCAATACACTGTCTTCATTATGATGCTCTTGTGATAGCCCTTCATTTCTTATAAGGTACGACACCTGTATTATACAAGAGATAATTCAGTTGTGAGTAAGTGAAAAATAAAATTTCAAAATTTATGTGGATTAAACACAAATTTTTCTCACACATAAATAGGTAATGGATAGACTAGAATTAGTAAATCAGCTCCACAAGCATTAGGACCTAGGGTGTTACTACCTGGTTTTGGTACCAAACTCAATACCTGATTTCTTCTTCATGCTTCGGTCCTAGTAATGAATTCAAATTCTAGACTCAGAAGAGAAATCAGGAGGAGAGAAGCATTGTCTCTGCCATTAAGGGTGGATACTAGAGGTAACATATACCATTAACACTTCCATTAACAGTCAAGTCCCACTTAACAGAACTTAATCACCTATAATTATAAGAAAGCCCAGGAAATATTCACTTATATTCAGAGATATTTCTGCTAAATTGAAAAAAACATATGTTAAAATAGATAATGGGGGTCCATGATTTTCTGAATAGTCTCTCAATTTAATTATCTTCAAGAAAATGAAGTCTCTTCTTGTATAATTCATTCAAGTATACTCTAGAGTGATTATCTCAAAGGCTATTTAAAATCATGGAGAAATCCTAATAGATTATTTTGGGGAGAATTTATAACTTAAATTTTCTATATATAACACTGCATACTGAGAAATCTTGAAAAATATAGAAAATTGATGAAAAGGGACAAAATTTCAGAAATTACCTGCATTTTTATACACCCATATAAAACAGAAAATATGACTTAGAAAGACATCATTTATATTAGCAACAAAATGTGTAAGACAATGAGGAATACAGTGAGATATCTTAGTAAAGAGTTATTTTTTCCTGAACCTTTATTTACATATATATATATTTTTTTCATTAGCAAACACTTGCAGAACATTAGGCAGAATCAGTGGCAATGGTCATTCTCCCTGATTTTGTTGTTGTTGTTGTTGTTGCTTATTTTAAAGGGAAGTTTTTACATTTTTATCTCATATATAATATTTTAGACATTGTTCATAGAGTATTAAAAAAGGAAAGAAAGAAAATATAGGAACTAATAATCTATTTCAAGGTGTAAGACTAAGAACAATAAAAAAAAAACCAAAAAAGTAGAAGCAGGGGGCAGAGCAAGATGGCCGAATAGGAACAGCTCCAGTCTCCAACTCCCAGCACGAGCGACACAGAAGACCGGTGATTTCTGCATTTTCAACTGAGGTACTGGGGTCATCTCACTAGGGAGTGCTGGACAATCGGTGCTGGTCAGCTGCTGCAGCCTGACCAGCGAGAGCTGAAGCAGGGCGAGGCATCGCCTCACCTGGAAGCACAAGGGGGAAGGGAATCCCTTTTCCTAGCCAGGGGAACTGAGACACACAACACCTGGAAAATCAGGTAACTCCCTCCCCAATACTGCACTTTAAGCAAACAGGCACACCAGGAGAATATATCCCACACCTGGCCGGGAGGGTCCCATGCCCACGGAGCCTCCCTCACTGCTAACACAGCAGTCTGCGGGGACCTATCCGGAAGGCAGCAGTGAGGCTGGGGGAGGGGCGCCCGCCATTGCTGAGGCTTAAGTAGGTAAACAAAGCCGCTGGGAAGCTCGAACTGGGTGGAGCTCACAGCAGCTCAAGGAAGCCTGCCTGTCTCTGTAGACTCCACCTCTGGGGACAGCGCACAGCTGAAGACCAACAGGGGAAGCAGCGGGGGCCGATGCAGATGCCAACGACTCTGTCTGACAGCTTTGGGGAGAGCTGTGGATCTCCCAACGCGGAGGTTGAGATCTGAGAACGGACAGACTGCCTGCTCAGGTGGGTCCCTGACCCCTGTGTAGCCTAGCTGGGAGACATC
Organism: Rhinopithecus roxellana; assembly: GCF_007565055.1. Classification (NCBI taxonomy): domain Eukaryota; kingdom Metazoa; phylum Chordata; class Mammalia; order Primates; family Cercopithecidae; genus Rhinopithecus; species Rhinopithecus roxellana. The sequence goes on from NC_044558.1 coordinate 33,709,033, forward strand.
CCCCACTAAGGCCAGTCTGACACCCCACACCTCACAGGGTGGAGGACACCCCTGAGAGGAAACTTCCAAAGGAAGAATCAGACAGGTACACTCGCTGTTCAGCAATGTCCTATCTTCAGCAACCTCTGCTGCTGATACGCAGGCAAACAGGGTCTGGAGTGGACCTCAAGCAATTTCCAACAGACCAACAGACAGTCCTTCTGACTGTCAGAAGGAAAACTATCAAACAGGAAGGACACCTATACCAAAACCCCATCAGTACGTCGCCATCATCAAAGACCAGAGACAGATAAAACCACAAAGATGGGGAAGAAGCAGGGCAGAAAAGCTGGAAATTCAAAAAATAAGAGTGCATCTCCCACTGCAAAGGAGCGCAGCCCATCGCCAGCAATGGATCAAAGCTGGTCAGAGAATGACTTTGATGAGATGAGAGAAGAAGGCTTCAGTCCATCAAACTTCTCAGAGCTAAAGGAGGAATTACGTACCCAGTGCAAAGAAACTAAAAATCTTGAAAAAAGAGTGGAAGAATTGACAGCTAGACTAATTAATGCAGAGAAGGTCATAAACAAAATGACAGAGATGAAAACCATGGCACGAGAAATACGTGAAAAATGCACAAGCTTCAGTAACCAACTCGATCAACTGGAAGAAAGAGTATCAGCGATTGAAGATCAAATGAATGAAATGAAGCAAGAAGAGAAACCAAAAGAAAAAAGAAGAAAAAGAAATGAACAAAGCCTGCAAGAAGTATGGGATTACGTAAAAAGACCAAATCTACATCTGATTGGGGTGCCTGAAAGTGAGGGGGAAAATGGAACCAAGTTGGAAAACACTCTTCAGGATATCATCCAGGAGAACTTCCCCAACCTAGTAGGGCAGGCCAACATTCAAATGCAGGAAATACAGAGAATGCCACAAAGATACTCCTCCAGAAGAGCAACTCCAAGACACATAATTGCCAGATTCACCAAAGTTGAAATAAAGGAAAAAATCTTAAGGGCAGCCAGAGAGAAAGGTCAGGTTACCCACAAAGGGAAGCCCATCAGACTAACAGCAGATCTCTCGGCAGAAACTCTATAAGCCAGAAGAGAGTGGGGGCCAATATTCAACATTCTTAAAGAAAAGAATTTTAAACTCAGAATTTCATATCCAGCCAAACTAAGTATCCTAAGTGAAGGAGAAATAAAATCCTTTACAGATAAGCAAATGCTTAGAGATTTTGTCACCACCAGGCCTGCCTTACAAGAGACCCTGAAGGAAGCCCTAAACATGGAAAGGAACAACCGCTACCAGCCATTGCAAAAACATGCCAAAATGTAAAGACCATCGAGGCTAGGAAGAAACTGCAGCAACTAACGAGCAAAATAACCAGTTAATATCATAATGGCAGGATCAAGTTCACACATAAAAATATTAACCTTAAATGTTAATGGACTAAATGCTCCAATTAAAAGACACAGACTGGCAAACTGGATAAAGAGTCAAGACCCATCAGTCTGCTGTATTCAGGAGACCCATCTCACATGCAGAGACATACATAGGCTCAGAATAAAGGGATGGAGGAAGATCTACCAAGCAAATGGAGAACAAAAAGCAGCAGGGGTTGCAATCCTAGTCTCTGATAAAACAGACTTTAAACCATCAAAGATCAAAAGAGACAAGAAGGCCATTACATAATGGTAAAGGGATCAATTCAACAGGAAGAGCTAACTCTCCTAAATATACATGCACCCAATACAGGAGAACCCAGATTCATCAAGCAAGTCCTTAGAGACTTACAAAGAGACTTAGACTCCCATACAATAATAATGGGAGACTTCAACACTCCACTGTCAACATTAGACAGATCAACTGAGACAGAAAGTTAACAAGGATATCCAGGAATTGAACTCATCTCTGCACCAAGCGGACCTAATAGACATCTATAGAACTCTCCACCCCAAATCAACAGAATATACATTCTTCTCAGCACCACATCACACTTATTCCAAAATTGACCACATAATTGGAAGTAAAGCACTCCTCAGCAAATGTAAAAGAACAGAAATTATAACAAACTGTCTCTCAGACCACAGTGCAATCAAACTAGAACTCAGGACTAAGAAACTCAATCAACACCACTCAACTACATGGAAACTGAACAACCTACTCCTGAGTGACTACTGGGTACATAACGAAATGAAAGTGGAAATAAAGATGTTCTTTGAAACCAATGAGAAGAAAGATACAACATATCAGAATCTCTGGGACACATTTAAAGCAGTGTGTAGAGGGAAATTTATAGCACTAAATGCCCACAAGAGAAAGCAGGAAAGATCTAAAATTGACACTCTAACATCACAATTAAAAGAACTAGAGAGGCAAGAGCAAACACATTCAAAAGCTAGCAGAAGGCAAGAAATAACTAAGATCACAGCAGAACTGAAAAATCCTCCAAAAAATCAATGAATCCAGGAGTTGGTTTTTTGAAAAGAATCAACAAAATTGACAGACCACTAGCAAGGGTAATAAAGAAGAAAAGAGAGAGGAATCAAATAGACAAAATAAAAAGTGATAAAGGGGATATCACCACTGACCCCACAGAAATACAAACTACCATCAGAGAATACTATAAACGCCTCTACGCAAATCAACTAGAAAATCTAGAAGAAATGGATAATTTTCTGGACACTTACACTCTCCCAAGGCTAAACCAGGAAGAAGTTGAATCCCTGAATAGACCAATAGCAGGCTCTGAAATTGAGGCAACAATTAATAGCCTACCCACCAAAAAAAGTCCAGGACCAGATGGATTCACAGCTGAATTCTACCAGAGGTACAAGGAGGAGCTGGTACCATCCTTTCTGAAACTATTCCAATCAATAGAAAAAGAGGGAATCCTCCCTAACTCATTTTATGAGGCCAACATCATCCTGATACCAAAGCCTGGCAGAGACACAACAAAAAAAGAGAATTTTAGACCAATATCCCTGATGAACATCGATGCAAAAATCCTCAATAAAATACTGGCAAACCGGATTCAGCAGCACATCAAAAAGCTTATCCACCATGATCAAGTGGGCTTCATCCCTGGGATGCAAGGCTGGTTCAACATTCGCAAATCAATAAACGTAATCCAGCATATAAACAGAACCAAAGACAAGAACCACATGATTATCTCAATAGATGCAGAAAAGGCTTTTGACAAAATTCAACAGCCCTTCATGCTAAAAACGCTCAATAAATTCGGTATTGATGGAACGTACCTCAAAATAATAAGAGCTATTTATGACAAACCCACAGCTAATATCATACTGAATGGGCAAAAACTGGAAAAATTCCCTTTGAAAACTGGCACAAGACAGGGATGCCCTCTCTCACCACTCCTATTCAACATAGTGTTGGAAGTTCTGGCTAGGGCAATCAGGCAAGAGAAAGAAATCAAGGGTATCCAGTTAGGAAAAGAAGAAGTCAAATTGTCCCTGTTTGCAGATGACATGATTGTATATTTAGAAAACCCCATCGTCTCAGCCCAAAATCTCCTTAAGCTGATAAGCAACTTCAGCAAAGTCTCCGGATACAAAATTAATGTGCAAAAATCACAAGCATTCTTATACACCAGTAACAGACAAACAGAGAGCCAAATCAGGAATGAACTTCCATTCACAATTGCTTCAAAGAGAATCAAACACCTAGGAATCCAGCTTACAAGGGATGTCAAGGACCTCTTCAAGGAGAACTACAAACCACGGCTCAGTGAAATCAAAGACGATACAAACAAATGGAAGAACATACCATGCTCATGGATAGAAAGAATCAATATCGTGAAAATGGCCATACTGCCCAAGGTTATTTATAGATTCAATGCCATCCCCATCAAGCTACCAATGAGTTTCTTCACAGAATTGGAAAAAATGGCTTTAAAGTTCATATGGAACCAAAAAAGAGCCCGCATTGCCAAGACAATCCTAAGTCAAAAGGACAAAGCTGGAGGCGTCACGCTACCTGACTTCAAACTATACTACAAGGCTACAGTAACCAAAACAGCATGGTACTGGTGCCAAAACAGAGATATAGACCAATGGAACAGAACAGAGTCCTCAGAAATAATACCGCACATCTACAGCCATCTGATCTTTGACAAACCTGAGAGAAACAAGAAATGGGGAAAGGATTCCCTATTTAATAAATGGTGCTGGGAAAATTGGCTAGCCATAAGTAGAAAGCTGAAACTGGATCCTTTCCTTACCCCTTATACGAAGATTAATTCAAGATGGATTAGAGACTTAAATGTTAGACCTAATACCATAAAAACCCTAGAAGAAAATCTAGGTAGTACCATTCAGGACATAGGCATGGGCAAGGACTTCATGTCTAAAACACCAAAAGCAACGGCAGCAAAAGCAAAAATTGACAAATGGGATCTAATTAAACTAAAGAGCTTTTGCACAGCAAAAGAAACTACCATCAGAGTGAACAGGCAACCCACAGAATGGGAGAAAATTTTTGCAACCTATTCATCTGACAAAGGGCTAATATCCAGAATCTACAAAGATCTCAAACAAATATACAAGAAAAAAACAAACAGCCCCATCAAAAAGTGGGAAAAGGATATGAGCAGACATTTCTCAAAAGAAGACATTCATACAGCCAACAGACACATGAAAAAATGCTCATCATCACTCGCCATCAGAGAAATGCAAATCAAAACCACAATGAGATACCATCTCACACCAGTTAGAATGGCAATCATTAAGAAGTCAGGAAACAACAGGTGTTGGAGAGGATGTGGAGAAATAGGAACACTTTTACACTGTTGGTGGGATTGTAAACTAGTTCAACCATTATGGAAAACAGTATGGCTATTCCTCAAGGATCTAGAACTAGATGTACCATATGACCCAGCCATCCCACTACAGGGTATATACCCAAAGGATTATAAATTATTCTACTACAAAGACACATGCACACGTATGTTTATTGCGGCACTATTCACAATAGCAAAGACTTGGAATCAACCCAAATGTCCATCTGTGACAGACTGGATTAAGAAAATGTGGCACATATACACCATGGAATACTATGCAGCCATAAAAAAGGATGAGTTTGCGTCCTTTGCAGGGACATGGATGCAGCTGGAAACCATCATTCTTAGCAAACTATCACAAGAAGAGGAAACCAAACACCGCATGTTCTCACTCATAGGTGGGAACTGAACAATGAGATCACTTGGACTTGGGAAGGGGAACATCACACACTGGGGCCTATCATGGGGAGGGGGGAGGGGGGAGGGATTGCATTGGGAGTTATACATGATATAAATGATGAATTGATGGTTGCTGACGAGTTGATGGGTGCAGCACACCAACATGGCATAGGTATACATATGTAACAAACCTGCACGTTATGCACATGTACCCTAGAACTTAAAGTATAAAAAAAAAAAAAGTAGAAGTAATTTATTGCTATAATAATAATATATGTAGATCAAAGACAGTGAATAAAATTTAACAAATAAACTTTTTTTTTTGAGATTTGTGTACTCACACAAGAATATGTAAAATGTGGAACCCAAGTTTAGAAATGTAATTACAGACTAATCTCAGTAATGAAAACAGACACAAAAATACTAAACAAAATTACAACAAAACCCTCAATCTAAAAAGCAAAACAAATTTAGAAAAAAAAAATCTACAAGACAACAAAGCAATGACCGTGATTTTTCCCAGATGTGATGAGAGGAAAAAGTGGTTTCATATTGGTCTCTATTAACTCTACATATAGGATTATGGTACTCACTTTAGCAAATTAACTGATTTACCTGCTGATTTGTGAAGTGTTTTTATCTTCAGTACATTTTGAAATTATCTAATTACTTTTTTCTGAACATATTGAAATAACTACTTAGTCTCTTTCTTTTTCTCTGTTAATGGGTCAGTTAATATCATCTAGTGTGAAAGCGTTTTTTTTTCTCATCACATCTGGAGAAAACCACTATGGTGATGTCAGGCTTTGCTACTTTTTAGGGTTTTTTTGTTTTTGTTTTTGTTTTTCCCTGAATTTGCTCTATTTTATATTTTTAGATTTAGGGTTTTTGTTGTGATTGTATTTAGTGTTTTTTTTTTTTTTTTTTTTTTTTGGCTTCTGTTTTCATTACTGAGATTGGTCTATAATTATATTTCTAAACTTAGGTTCCCCATTTTACATTTTTTTGTGACAGTAAACACATCTCAAAAACAATTACTTATTTGATGAATTTTATTCACTGGCTTTGATCTACATTTATTATTCTTTTTATTTCTATAATTTCCTTTCTTCTATTTTTTTTGAGGGTATTTTCCTTTTCTTAGTCTTACACCTTGAAATAGATGAATAGCTCCTACATTTCTTTTCCTTTTTAACTACTCAATAAACAATGTCTAGGCATTGTGTATTTTCTTCATACACAAATTTATTTTACTGTCAAAACTGATTATTCATCTTAGTAAATACTACGTTTAACGAGTAAAAATGTTATCACATTACTGTTTAACCATAAGAACTCATGTGGCCACCTTTAGTTAGAAAGTTATGTCAGAACAAATTTAACTGGAGTAGATAGAAATGAAAATGTAATATTTTAAGTAAAGACTGAAGGTAGAGTAGAAATAAATGCTGTGCTATTAGATGCCAAAACCACAGAATAGCTTACTATATATCTGCAACACTTTTTCCATAAAGTCATATGTAGCTAACAAAATTCTTTACTTCTACTAGAAACAAATTGATTTGAAGTATGAAGGTGTCAGAGTAATCCTTCCTTCACATTGCATTTTATAAAGCTGTCACTGTATACTTGGATTTCAAAGCTTTCCTTGCTGCCTTAATGTACAAAAGAAGGAATAATCGGGAGGCCCACAAATAAAAATTACTAGAGAAAGTGATATCCTTAGGCATGTGATCTTCTGCTTATTCTTGACTCCTCTTTCTCCCTTGGTTTTCTCTCAACCAAGCTTGCCCCACTCCTACAAGTCCATACACTGTTGCACATTCTTTAAATTCTATTTTGATAATGCCTTTCTTATTTATTATTGTGTTTATGCCTAATTTTGTTGGCAATTTTGGATTGCCATATGCAAATAATAATTTTCAAAGGAGTTTTACTTCTTTTCAATTACTCACTTACCCTCATCTAATTGTATAGTTTCTATTGCTACAAGGGTATTAATATATTTCCCTATATATCCTTTTTAAGTAGTTAACATCTTTATTTTCACATTTAATTATCTAATACCGCTGGAGTTTACTTTCAGCAACATTGAGATCTGCTTATTATTATATTCACAAGAAGACTAGTTGTCTCATCACCATTTGTGTTTAGTCTATAATTTTCCAGCTGAATTCTTAAATCTTCTGTCACATATAAACTTTCCACAATTGTGTGAATCTGTGTCTGAGCTCTCTATTATGTCCAATTGGTCCATTTATCTATTCCAATGACAATATACTTTACTACAATTAGTATAACTACATAATATATCCTGGTACTGACACAATTTATTCATTCACCTTGCTCTTTTAAAATTGTATTGGTTGGCCGGGTGCGGTGGCTCACGCCTGTAATCCCAGCACTTTGGGAGGCTGAGAGGGGTTGATCACGTGGTCAGGAGATCGAGACCATCCTGGCTAACACGGTGAAACCCCGTCTCTACTAAAAATACAAAAAAATTAGCCGGACGCGGTGGCAGGCGCCTGTAGTCCCAGCTACTTGGGAGGCTGAGGCAGGAGAATGGCGTGAGCCTGGGAGACGGAGCTTGCAGTAAGCCAAGATTGCACCACTGCACTCCAACCTGAGGCGACTGAGCGAGACTCCGTCTCAAAAACAAAACAAAACAAAACAGAATTGTATTGGTTATGCCCATTCTAATTATTCTTGACAAGTTCATTTTAAAACCATATCAACATTTTTGGAATTAGACTGGCCCTGTAGATTGCATTTTTGATAAACTCTAATGTTCATGATATTGAGCCTCTTATATACAAACATAATTCGATTTTCAGATTTTCATTTATCTCCATCATCTTTTACATTTTTTAATAAAGTTTTGTCATTTCTGTCTTTTAAAGATCTACACATCTTTAATAGATTGGTACTTCATTATTTTTTGATAATGTAAATGATAAAATTTTCTACATCAGCTATTTTTAAAAAGCATTTGTTAACATTTAATAAACCTCCCTCCATGTGACTTTAAGTAACTGAGACTAGCCCCGTACTCATAAAGAAATCTTCTCCTCAGCTCTTCTGCTGAAAAATTTGGCTTTCATGATGATAGACTGCTTTGGGAACTTTTTGGGAACTTTTCCTTCCCCAGAAAGAACATTTTAGTAGGCCTAGAAGAACAGAGAAAGGGCTTATAATACACCATAGCAGGCACCAACTCCCTGATGAGTATGAGGAAAGATGCCTCCCAACCCACACCTTCTGGGATCTAGGTAGGCCATGTTTTAGATACTTGTACTGACATAGCTACTGATTGCCCTTGCCAGTGAATCAAGACCAGTAGATTCATCGAGAACTCTAGCACACCAGGATAAGAGCTGTGTCAGGATGTTACTCCGGTGTCAGCTTGAAATTAGCTTTTGAGTGTTTATTCTGGCATATAATAGCACAAATTTAGTTTCATAATATTCTTTATTTTCCTTTCTCCATATTCAGTTTCCAGATTCAGATTCTTAACCATCTCATTGTTATTTTTGCAGAAGACAGTAGTTTTCCCTCTTAATTGGTACAGTCATTAAACATTCTTCATCTTTCATCAGTAATATTCCTAAAGTACATTCCCAGCTAAGAGTCTTCTATTTTTATGTATTGGCAATATGGCAAATTCAAAACTTGTTAAACTTAAATACATGACCTTAGCATGCCCTGCATGTTTAGACTCATCTACTCTTTTTCCATTTTGTGATCTGTTCCCAAGCTCGCATGGCTTGTGGTAACTTGTAGTTTATTGTAGGATACCAGCATGCCTACTCCGGTTACTTGCTGACTGTGGCTAGATGATGCCTTTAGATTTTTTGACATGTGGTCCTCTCCAAAGGGAAGTTCACAACATGGCAGCTTGATTATTTTGATTATTTAAAGCCAACGAGGAAAACAGCCTCTTCAAAAGGCCAAAAGCTAAAAATTTTTCAATAACATTATTTAGTCAAAAAGCACTTGTATTTATTCACTCTTTCAATAAATTGAGAACCTGCTACATGCACTGCAGTATGGTATGCTTAGTTGCTATACATATGGATAAATCAGACATGACCTTTTATAGGCTATTATAAAGAGTAACACAGGAACATAATTACATATATCTCATCACCTTTATTATTTTATTTTAAAAGGAAATTTAATAAATATTATTTGGGTGCACACATATAAAAATATTAATGTATGCCTCTTAGTAGTTATATGAGCAATCTACTAGTATCATTTCCATTTTAATGTTATAAGGGATTAATTATGCTCTCAATGCCACACTTCTAGTAAGAGTTAAACCAGGATTAGATACAGGTACCTAAAATATTAATATTTTCTTTATATTTTCCAAATTCTTTGTAATGAACTAATTTATGAAGTATGTATATAGTATATATGTTTTATATCTATGTATGATATATAATATAGTATATATAATATGTATGTATACCACATATATACATAAGAGTCAAGTCTAAATCTAATTTTTGATAGGTAGAGAAATAGTTTTTCTATTGCAATTCAGAATTCATCTGAATTTCCTTGGCAATAATGGTTCTCCTTATTTACTTGATTTAAACGTACACATAAAAGCTATTTATACTAGCCATGGTCTCACAATACAAATTTTTCATACTGCTGAAGGTTTATGAAGTACAGAGAGGTCTTGACAAAATGTCAAAAAACATTAAATGAGGTAAATTATTTGTCAATCAATATGAATAAATTGTAAGTTGTATAAAAGAAAGAAAATTATTTTAATTGTTAGGATGCCATAAAGATAGTATTAGAATATGAGACATACCTGTAGCAGAGGCTGACTAATCAACTTGTGAGCCAAACAATTAATCAAATACTGACCAGAATTTGCTGGGGAGGTAGACTTAGATGCTGGTACTTATGCTTGGAAAAACACATTCCATAGGTTTAAAGCAGGCTGTTAAATCTATCTTGTAATACGGGCTGTCAGAGAGAGTACAGTAGGATAACGATGACGGAGACCAGATCCATAACCACAAGACGCAGGAATCATTGCCAAGTTAGTTATATTCTAATAATGTAGGCTATAATGTTCTACCTAATCTGTTAGCTGAAAACAATGCATATGTAAATAAGATATGTATGTATTACTATAAATAAAAGTGCATTAATGTTATGTATTAATATTTTTACTACTGGAGTAAGAATTATGATTAAATAAGGACTTTCTAAATATGGTGTAGCTTTATTCATTGACTTAGTGTTTTGCTAAGTGATTTTTAGAATGCAAAAATGAGACCAACCCTGTTTTAATATTATTATACCAGAAAACCAAAAGAATAACCAATCTGACCACAAGTTTCAAAATAAAACTTAAGAAAAATAAAACTGAAGTGGTTCAATAAAACAAATAGAAACCCACAATTTTTTAAAATCTTTTTGTTGTTGTTATTATTATACTTTAAGTTCTAGGGTACATGTGCACAACTTGCAGGTTTGTTACATATGTATACCTGTGCCATGTTGGTGTGCTGCACCCATCAACTCGTCAGCACCCATCAACTCATCATTGACATCAGGTACAACTCCCAGTGCAATCCCTCCCCCCTCCCCCCTCCCCATGATAGGCCCCAGTGTGTGATGTTCCCCTTCTCGAGTCCACGTGATCTTATTGTTCAGTTCCCACCTATGAGTGAGAACATGCGGTGTTTGGTTTTCTGTTCTTGCGATAGTTTGCTGAGAATGATGGTTTCCAACTGCATTCATGTCCCTACAAAGGACACAAACTCATCCTTTTTAATGGCTGCATAGTATTCTATGGTGTATATGTGCCACATTTTCTTAATCTAGTCTGTCACCGATGGACACTTGGGTTGGTTCCAAGTCTTTGCTATTGTGAATAGTGCCACAATGAACATACGTGTGCATGTGTCTTTATTGCAGCATGATTTATAATCCTTTGAGTATATACTCAGTAATGGGATGGCTGGGTCATATGGTACTTCTAGTTCTAGATCCTTGAGGAATCGCCATACTGTTTTCCATAATGATTGAACTAGTTTACAATCCCACCAACAGTGTAAAAGTGTTCCTATTTCTCCACATCCTCTCCAGCACCTGTTGTTTCCTGACTTTTTAATGATTGCCATTCTAACTGGTGTGAGATGGTATCTCATTGTGGTTTTGATTTGCATTTCTCATTAATTTCAATAAAATTTAGAAATCAGAGTCTGGCTAAAATGAAATAGGCATTTTATAAAAGACAAATTAAAAGAACAAAAATGTTCAAATTAAAAATGACAAAGTTGGTATAAATCACATACAAAAAGATATTGATTACAATATAAAATAAAATATTATGTAAACATACATTAAAATGTTACAATGATAAAAAACTAAACTTTATGAAAATTGACAAAGTAATATCAAAATCAAATTGATCACACACTAAAAAAAAAATTAGTTTTCAAATATTATATTTAATCATTGTTTCAGGCTGAGATATTATGTTAAAATTTTCAGTTTTTCACGATAAACAATTTTCAAGAACACATAGTTTGAGACAATAAAAAATATACTTGCACATGCATGTATACAGCAACACAATTTGCAATTGCAAAAATGTGGAATCAACTCAAATTCCCATCAATCAATGAGTAGATAAAGAAACTGTGATCTATCTATCTATCTATGAATGAGATTGGAGACTATTATTCTAAGTGAAGAAACTCAGGAATGGAAAATCAAACATCATATGTTCTCACACCTAAGTGGGAGCTAAGCTATGAGGATGAAAAGGCATAAGAATTACACAATGGACTTTAGGGATTCACGGGGAAAGGGTGAGAAGGGCGTGAGGGATAAAAGAGTACAAATACGGTGCAGCATATACTGCTCACGTGATAGATGCACAAAACCTCACAAATCATCACTAAAGAACTTACTTATATAACCAAACACCACCTGTTCCCCAATAACCTATAGAAATAAAAAATTAAAAAAAGAAAAGACCCATTCACTGGGTAACATCAAAAGTAATAAAGATAACTATTTTTCATTAAGGTACAATTTTTTCCCATCCAATGAATAAATAAATAATAAGTAATATGGAACTTTTTTCAGTAGATTTTATAAACTCAGAAACAAAAAAATCAAATATATCTCTTAGCATATGTTAATTATTATTCAATCTTTTATTACCTCACTTATTCTAGCTCTCTCAGTATAAGTGTGAATATATGTGTGTATGTGTGTGTGTGTATGTGTGTGTATATATATATTGCATATACACACATACACAGGTTTCATTCACAGCACTTTTTACAGGTTTCAGCACCATTCTCCCCAAAATTGATAAACCTTCATAAGAATGTATTTTCTATCATGCATGAATCCTAATTGTCATATGTAATGCTTAACCCTCACAACAACTGCAGAACACATAATCTTTCACACCACACATGGAACACTCATTAAGATTAGTATATAATGAACTATAAAACATGTCTCAAGAAATTAAAAATTATTTAAATCATACATCGTATGTTATCACAATGGGACAGTATAAGAAATCTGTTTTTTCAAGTATCTGGAAAATCCCCAAATGTTGCAAATTAAATATAACACTTGTAGTCACCCACTGTGCAGAAAAAAAATTACAAGGTAACTCAGAAACTACAGGTGAAAACAGCCACACTCTCAGAACAAAACACAATGAAAATAGAAATCAGTACCAAGAAGATGTCTCAAAGCCATACAACTTACATTGAAATTAAAAGTCTTCCTGAATGGCTTTTGTGTAAACAATAAAATTGAGGCAGAAATTAAGAAATCTTTGAAACTAATGAAAGCAAAGATAAAACATACCAGACTCTCTGCAATACAACTAAAGCACTTTTAAGAGGAAAATTTATAGCACTAAATATACACCTCAAAAAGTTAGTAAGATCTTAAACTAACAACCTAACATCACGCCCAGAAAAACTAGAAAACAATAACAAATAAATCTCAAAGCTAGCAGAAAAACATTACCAACATCAGAGCTAAATTGAAAAAAAATAAGTAAATAAGACAGGAAAAACTGTATGAAAGATCAACAGAACCAAAAATGGTTATTTCAAAGTATAAAAAGGATTGATAGACTGCAAGCTGGAATAATAAAGAAACAAAGAAAGAAGATCCAAATGAACACAAACAGAAATGGCAAAGGGGATGTTAACACTCTCCCCATGGAAATAAAATATAATATAATATAATATAATATAATATAATATAATATAATATAATATAATATATATAGAATATTATGAACATATTTATTCACACAAATTTAAAAAATAGAGAAGAAATGGATAAATTCCTGCAAACATATAACTCCCAAGATTGAAACAGGAATAACTTGAACCCCTGAATAGACCAATAATAAGTTCCAAAATTGAATCAGTAATAAAAAGCTTACCAACCAGAAAAGGCCCTGGATCAGATGGATTCACAGCCAAATTCTAGCAGACAAATGAAAAAGAGCTGATACAATTCTACTGAAACTATTCCAAAAAACTGAGGAAATATAACTCCTCTCTAACTTACTATATAAGGCCAGCATCATGCTGATATCAAAACCTGGCAGACATAGTGAGAAAAGCAAACTTCGGTCCAATATCACTGATGAACATACGCATAAAAATCCTCAACAAAATACAAGCAAACTGAATCCAATAGCACATTAGAAAGCCAATCCACCACAATGAAATAGACTTTATTCCTGGGATGCAAGGTTAGTCCAATATACACAAATCAATAAATGTGATTTATTACATAGAATTAAAACAAAAAACACATGATCATTTCAATAGAAGCAGAAAAGGCATTCAATAAAATTTGATCCCTTCATATTAAAATACCTCAATAAACTAGGCATCAAAGAAACATGCCTCAAAATAAACAGAGCCACCTATGACAAACCCTGCCCCCCGCCACGAACATCATACTAAAAGGTAAAAGCTGGAAGCATTCCCCTTGAGAACTGGCACAGCATGAAGATGCTCCTTCCCACCACTCCTATTGGAAATAGTACTGTAAGTCTTAGCCAGAGCAAGCAGGCAAGAGAAAGAAATAATAGTCATCCAAATATGATGAGAGAAAGTCAAACTATCTTCACAGGTGATAAAATTCCATACCTAGAAAACCCCATACTCTCTGCTCAAAGGCTCCTAGAACTGATAAACAACTTCAGCAATGTTTCAGGGTACACATGATATCTACAAACATCAGCAATATTTCTATAAACCAATAATGTCTACAGCCAAATCAAGAATGTAATCCCATTTACAATTGTCACAGAAAGAATACAATAGGTAGGAATACAGCTAGCCAGGGAAGTGAAAGATCTCTACAATGAGAATTTCAAAACACTGCTGAAAAGAATCAGAGATGTCACAAACAAATGGAAAAACATTCCATGTTCATAGACAGGAAGAGTCAATATCACTAAAATTGCCATACTACCCAAAGCAATTTGAAGATTCAATGCTCTTCCTTATCAAAATACCTAGATCATTCTTCACAGAATTAGAAAAAATTATTCTGAAGTTCATGTGTAACAGAAAAGAAGCCTGATAACCAAAGCAATCCAAAACAAAAAGAAAGAAGCTAGAAGTTATCACATTACCTCACTTCAAATTATACTACAAGGCTACAGTAACCAAAACGTCATGGTAGTGGTACAAAAACAGACACATAGAAAAATGTAACAGCTTAGAGAACCCAGAAATAAAGCCACACACTTAAGATAATCTCATCTTTGATGACGTTAACAATAACAAACAATAGGGAAGAAATCCCTATTCAATAAATGGTGCTGAGATAACTGGCTATCTATATGCAGAAGCTGGAAACTGGACCCCTTTTTGTCACTGTATGCAAAAATCAACTTAAGATGGATTCAGCACATTTTTTGTTGTAATTTTATTTTTTATTTTGGGGGGTACATAGTAGATGTATATATTTGTGGGATTCATGAGATATTTTAATACAGGCATGCAATGCAAAATAATCTTATCAGAGTAAATGGGGCATCCATCACCTCAAACATTTATCCTTTGTGTTATAAACAATCCAGTTATAGTCAGTTATTTTAACATGTACAGTAACTGTTTAATATAGTCACCTTGTTGTGCTAGGAAATATTAAATCATATTCATTTTCTCAAGCTTGTTTTTTTACCCATTAACCCTCCCCATATCCCTTCCAATCCTTCACTATCCTCCTCAGTCTCTGTTAACCATTCTACTCACTATCTCCATGAATTCAGTTATTTTGATTTTTAGCTTCCACAAGTAAGTGGGAAGAAGAGAAATTTGTCTTTCTATGCCTGGCTTATTTCACTTAACATAATGAATTCCAGTCCCATCCATGTTCTTGCAAGTAACAGGGTCTAACTTTTTTAATGGCTGAATGGTAGTCTATTGTGTATATGTATGTTCTTCATCCATTCACCTATTGATTCATGAGTTGCTTACAAATTGTGGCCATCATCAATAATGTTTGGGAAATCCTCTGTTATTATCCGTTTGAATAAGCTTCCTACCTGTGTGTCTCTCCCTCCCCTTTAAGGCCAATAATGCTAGATTTGCCCTTGTGAGGCTATTCTCTAGATCTTTTAAGTATGCTTCACTGTTTTCATTCTTTTTTCTTTTTTTTGCCTGGCTGTGTTTTCAAATAGCCTGCTTCAAACTCAATAATACTTTCTTCTGCTTCACCAGTTGTGCTATTAAGAGACTCTGATGCCTTCTTCACGATGTTAACTGCATTTTCCAACTCTAGAATATCTGCTCAATTTTTTAGTTATTTCAATCTCTTTGTTAAATTTATCTAATAGAATTCTGAATTCCTTTCAGTTTCCTTAAAACAGCTATTTTGAATTCTCTCTATGAAAGTTCACATATCTCTGTTTCTCCAGAATTTGATCCCTGGTGCCTCATTTACGTCATTTGGTGAGGTTACATTTTCCTGGATTGTCTTTATGCTTATGGATGTTTGTCTGTGTCTGGACATTGAACAGTTAGGTATTTATTGTAGTCTTCACTCTCTGGGCTTGTTTGTACCTGTCCCTCTTGGGAAGTTTTTCCAGGAATTCAAAAAGACTGGGGCATTGTGGTCTAAATTGCATCCGCATGAGGAAGCACCCCCAAATCAGCAATCCTGTGGTTTTAGCAGACTCCTAAAGATACCACCTCAATAGTCTTGAATAAGATCTGGAAGAATACTTTGTATTACCAGGCAGTAAAAACTCTTCTTCAATTCGTTTACTTTTTCCCAACAAATGGAGTCTGTCTCTGTTCTGAGCCACCTGTAGATCGTGGTAGGGGAACACAAGCACCCCTGTGGCCACCACCACTGGGACTGTGCTGGGTCAGACCTAAAGCCAGCACAGTACAGGGGCTCACCAGGGCCCACTGTAATCACTGCCCGGCTACTGTCTATGTTTTCTCAAAACCTGGAGGCCCTACAATCAGCAGGTAGTGAAGCCACCTAGGCTTGTATCCTTCACTTCATTACAGTGAGTTCCTCTAGGCCCTCAGCATGTCCAGAAGTGGATTCTGGGAGCCAGGGACTGCAATAAAAAACCTTACAACACTACTTTGTGTCCTATTGTACAGTGATTGAGCAAGCACACAAACCGTAAGACACAGTCCTTCCCTCTCCTCCCTCTCCTTTCCACAGGAAGTGAAACCCCATAGTAAGTAATGCCAGGCTACTGCCAATATTTCCTTCAGGCCCAGGGGAACCTCATTCGGCTTGTGGTGGATACTGCCTGGCCTGGGACTCGACATTCAGGGCATTGGGTTCCCCTCTGGCCCAGAGATGGTCCAGAAATGCTATCCAAGAGCTAAGGCGTAGAGTCAGGGAGCCCAAGAACCTTCTTGGTGCTCTACCCTGCTGTGGTAGAGATGGTACCTAAGGTGCAAGACAAAGTCTCCTTTACTTTTCCCTCCACTTTTCTCAAACAGAAAGAGTGTCTCCTTATAGTCAACACAGCTGGGAGTATGCTGAGTCTCACCTGAGGCCAAAAAGTCTCAGTCTCTCACCCAAGGTCCTTGGCATACGACCTGGGTATTGCTGCAGATTATCCAGGGATCAAGTGCTCTCTAGGCAACAGGTGATGGATCATACCCTTCATGACAATGAATTCCTTTCTGGCCCAGGGTATGTCTAGAAATGTCATCTAGGAGTTAGAGCCTAGAAAGGGAGCCTCACAATGCTGCATGGTGCCCTCTTCTATTCTGGCTGAGCTGATGTCCAAATAAAAGACAAAGCCCTCTTTAGTCTTACATCTCTTCTCAAGCAGAAGGAAGGCATTTGTTTTGGAGCCACAACCTGTGAAGCCTGAGTTTGGGGAAGGGGTGGTGCAAGCACTGTCTCAGCCACCCTGGCTGGTATCTCAGTACCCCCTAAAGCTACTGGTTCTGAGCAAAATCAGCACTAGGACTCACCTAGGATTTTCAGTCCTTGAGACTTAGATTGCTTTTCAAGTTTATGTAGAGCCCCAGAGTACTTCAGCCCAGGGTGGTGGGGCTTACCAGAATTCACATTCTGATCATTGGTATGAGTGATTCCCCTCTGGCTAGAGCCTGTTTAAATGATCCCTACATGGGTGGGTATCAGCTCAGTTCAACTCGATTTTGCTTTTTGTTGTTGACAGGACAACACTTGAGTTCAATGCAGTATCTCAGAGGTGTTTCACTCTCTCTACCCAAAGTGCACAGATTTTCTTCCAGTGACACATAGCTACTGCCAGGGGATGGCGGATAGATGGTGTCAGCAATTCAAGATTGTCTTTCCTACCTTCCTCAATGCCTCTTTCAGTGATATGTAGTTAAAACAAGGTACTGCGCGCACTCACCTGATTTTTGGTTCTAATGAATATGTCTTTTTGTATAGATAGTTGCTAAATTTGCAACCTTACAGGGGGACCAATCAGTGGAGCCATGTATTTGGCCATCTTGTTCCACCCTCTGTCTCAGATTAGACAATCATAAACCTTAAAGCTATAAATACCCTAGAAGAAAACCTAGGAAACAACATTCTGGACATAGACCTGGGCAAAGATTAATGACAAAGATGCCAAAAGCAATTGCAACAAAACCAAAAATTCACAAATGGAACTTCATTAAAGTAAAGAGCTTCTGCACGGGAAAAGAAAAATCTGTCAACAATGTAAACAGACAACCTACGGAAAAAAATATTTACAAACTATCATCCAACAAAGGTCCAATATCCAGAATCTACAAGGAAATTAGACAATTCAACAGGTACAAAACAAATAACCCCGCTAAAAAATGGTCAAAGGACATGACAGATCACTTTTCAAAAGAAGACATACAAGGGCCAAAAAACATGAAAAAAAAAAAAGTTCCACATAACTAATCATCAGAGAAAAGCAAATCAAAACTCTAATGAGAAAACATATCACACCAGTCAAAATGACTACTAATAAAAAGTCAAGAAGCAGCAGATGCTTACAAGGCAGTGGAGAAAAGAGAATGCTAATACACTATTGGTGGAAATGTAAAACTAGCTCAGCCACTGTGGAAAGCAGTTTGTACATTTCTCAAAGAACTCAAAATAGAATTACCATTTGACCCAGCAATTCCACTGCTGAAAACACATACAAAAGAAAATAAATTGCTCCACCAAAAAGACACATGCACTTATATGTTTATCATAGCACTATTCAGAATAGCAAAGACATGGAATTAACCTAGCTGCCCATCATCAATGGATTGGGTAGATAAAATGTAATACATATATAAACCATAGAATACTATGCAACCATAAAAAAATTATTTCCTTTGTAGCAACATGGATACAGCTGGAGGCCATTATCCTTAGCAAATTAACATAGGAACCAAAAACTACATACTTCATGTTCTCACTTATAAGTGGGAGCAAACAATGGGCACTCATGAACATAAAGATAGGAACAGTAGGCATTGGGAACTATTAGAGGTGAGGAGAGGTAGGGGCAAGGTTTCAAAACCTAACTATTTGGTACTATACTCACTACTTGGGTTGTGCGATCAATCATTCTCCAAATCTTAGCAACACACGATATATCCATATAACAAACCTGCACATATACTTCCTAGACCTAAAAGAAAAGTTGGAATTATTTTTTAACAAATAAATAAATAAATAAAACATCATATTTTCATATTTCTGTAATATTAATAATATAATATAATATATCATTAATAATCATTAAAAAGTATATCTGAAATAGGAGACTGATAGGACTTGTTTTCTGGTCACAATGCTCTTGAGCAAAACGGGATCTGATCTAGACACAATGTGGTAAAGAAACCATTCAAAACCAGCAGATAGTGAGGAAAGTGATCTCAAGCAGGGCTAGTTACTCATTAGCATAAGACACTCCCACTAGTGCCATGGCAGTTCACAAATTCCATGGCAATGACCAGGAAGTTACTGCTCTCTTCCATGACAACAACCCACAAGTTACCACAACTTTCCTAGAAATTTCTGGATACCCTGCCCCTTTATTTGCATGTAACTGAAAGTGGGTCTAAGTAGATATAAATACTTTGCCCATAGTATAGAATTGCAGCACAGGGCACATTGCCTATGAGTTATCCCTGCTCCAAAAGGAGCAGTTCCAGTTCAATAAAAGATTGTTGTTTAAAAACGCCGACCCACTCTTGCATTTTTTCCTCAATTTGGGGACTCGCCTGCCTGCCTGTATCACCTCTACACCCAAATTTATCACAGACAAATTCTTTTCACGCTAATTTTCTGTTTCCTTTGCCTTTATATTGACTCCTTCAATTAAACTATCTGAAAAAGTTTATTAGAAATTTGCTTTATATGTAAAAACAAGGAACAAATCTCCCATTATTTTTCTTAAAATTCTTACATTCAAAAGATATGACCATGACCATTACAAGCCACTATTTTCATTCTTGAACCTTATTTGGACATTTTAATAGGTTGATCTGGTTCTAACAAATGCTGCTCACTTAAAAAATGATAAATGAAAACTCACTCAAAACTGCACAACTATATGAAAACTGAACAACCTTCTCCTGAATGACTACTGGGTAAATAACTAAATTAAGGTAGAAATAAAGAAGTCATTCGAAACCAATGAGAACAAAGACACAACGTAGCAGAATCTCTGGGACAAAGCTAAAGCAGTGTGTAGAGGGAAATTTATAGTACTAAATGCCCACAAGAGAAAGCAGGAAAGATCTAGAATCAGCACCCTAACATTACAATTAAAAGAACCAGGGAAGCAAGAGTAAACAAATTCAAAAGCTAGCAGAAGACAAGAAATAACTAAGGTCAGAGCAGAACTGAAGGAGATAGAGACACAAAAAACCCTTAAAAAATCAATGATTTCAGGAGCTGGATTTTTGAAAAGATTAGCAGAAAAGATAAACTGCTTTCCAGACAAAGAAGAAAACACAGAAAAATCAAATAGACACAATAAAAAATGATAAATGGGATATCACCACTCATCCCACAGAAATGCAGACTTCCATCAGAGAATACTACAAACACCTCTACACAAATAAACTAGAAAATCTAGAACAAATGGATAAATTCCTAAACACATACACCCTCCGAATACTAGACCAGGAAGAAGTAACAAGTTCTGAAATTGAGGCAGCAATTAATAGCCTGACAACCAAAAAAAAAAAAAAACTACAGAAAAAGAGGGACTCCTCCCTAACTCATTTTATGAGGCCAGCATCATCCTGATGGCAAAGCCTGTCAGAGACACAACAAATAAAATGAAAATTTTAGGCTAATATACCTGATGAACATCGATGTGAAAATCCTCAATAAAATACCAGAAAACCTTATCCAGCAGCACATCAAAAAGCTTATCCACCATGATCAAGTCGGTTTCATCTCTGGGATGCAAGGCTGGTTCAACATACATAAAACAATAAACGTAATCCATCACATAAACATAACGAATGATAAAAACCACATGATTATGTCAATAGATGCAGAAAAGTCCTTTGATAAAATCCAGCACCCCTTCATGCTAACAACTCTCAATAAACTAGGTATCGATGGAACATGTCTCAAAATAATAAGAACTATTTATGACAATCCAACAGCCAATACCATACTGAATGGGCAAAAACTGGAAACATTCCCTTTGAAAACCGGCACAAGACAAGGATAGCTTCTCTCACTACTACTATTCCACATAGTATTGGAAATTCTGGCAAGGGCAATCAGGTAATAGAAAGAAATAATATGTATTTGAACAGGAAGAGAGGAAGTCAAATTGTCTCTATTTGCAGATGAAATGTTTGTATACCTAGAAAACTCCATTGTCTCAGCTTAAATTCTCCTTAAGCTGATAAATGACATCAGCAAAGTCACAGGATACAAAATCTATGTGCAAATATTACAACCATTCCTATACATTAATAATAGACAGAGAGCCAAATCATGAGTGAACTCCCATTCACAATTGCTACAAAGAGAATAAAATACCTAGGAACACAACTTACAAAGGATGTGAAGGACCTCTTCAAGGAGAACTACAAAATACTGCTCAAGGAGGTAAGAGAGGACACAAACAAATAGAAAAACATTTCATGCTCATGGATAGGAAGAATCAATATTATGAAAATGCCCCTACTGCCCAAAGTAATTCATAGATTTAATGCTATCCTTATCAAGCTACCATTGACTTTCTTCACAGAATTAGAAAAAACTACTTTAAATATCATATGAAACCAAAAAAAGAGCCCGTATAGCCAAGACAGTCCTAAGCAAAAAGAACAAAGCTGGAGGCATCACCCTACCTGACTTCAAACTATACTACAAAGCTACAGTAACCAAAACAGCATGGTATTTGTACTGAAACAGATATGTAGACCAATGGAGCAGAACAGAGACCTCAGAAATAATGCCACATATAAACTATCATCTGATTGTTGACAACCCTGACAAAAACAAGCAATGGGGAAAGGATTCTCTATTTAATAAATGGTGTTGGGAAAACTGGCTAGTCACATGCAGAAAACTGTAACTGGACCCTTCCTTACACCTCATGCAAAAATTAAGTCAAGATGGATTAAAAACTTAAACGTAAGACCTAAAACCATAAAATCCCTAGAAGAGAATCTAGGTAATACCATTCAGGATATAGGCATGTGCAAAGACTTCATGACTAAAACACCAAAAGCAATGGCAAGAAAAGCCAAAATTAACAAATGGGTTCTGTTAAACTAAAGAGCTTCTGCACAGCAAAAGAAACTATCATCAGAGTGAACAGGCAACTTATAGAATGGGAGAAAAAAATTGCAGTCTATCCATCTGACAAAGGGCTAATATCCAGAATCTACAAGGAACTTAAACAAATTTGCAAGAAAAAATCAACCACATCAAAAAGTGGGCAAAGAATATGAACAGACACTTCTCCAAAGGGGATATGTATGCCGCCAACAAATATATGAAAAAAAGCTCGTCTTCACTATTCATTAGAGAAATGCAAATGAAAACCACAAAGAGATACCATCTCAAACCAGTTAGAATTATAATCATTAAAAAGTCAGGAAACAACAGATGCTAGAGAGGATGTAGAGAAATAGGAATGCTTTTACACTGTTGGTGGAAGTGTAAATTAGTTCAACTATTGTGGAAAACAGTGTGGCGATTCCTCAAGGATCTAGAACTAGAAATAGAAATACCATTTGACCCAGTGATCTCATTACTGGGTATATACCCAAAGGATTATAAATCATTCTACTATAAAGACAAATGCACATGTATGTTTACTACAGCACTATTCATAATAGCGAAGAATTGGAACCGAGCCAAATGCCCATCAATGATAGACTGGATAAAGAAAATGTGGCGAATATACACCATGGAAAACTATGCAGTCATAAAAAAGGATGAGTTCAGCCAGGCGCCGTGGCTCATACCTGTAATCCTAGCACTTTGGGAGGCCAAGGCAGGCAGATCTCAAGGTCAGGAGTTTGAGACAGTCTGACCAACATCGTGAAACCCCATCTGTACTAAAAATACAAAAATTAGCCAGACGTGGTGGCACCTGCTTGTAGTCTCAGCTACTCAGGAGGCCAAGGCAGGAGAATCGTTTGAACCTGGGAGGTGGAGGTTACAGTGAGCTGAGATGGTGCCACTGCATTCCAGCCTGGGCAACAGAGCAAGATTCCGTCTCATGAAAAGAAGAAAAAAGAAAAGAAAAATAAAAGGATGAGTTTATATCCTTTGCAGGGACATGGATAAAGCCGAGAAAACATCATTTTTCAGCTAATTAACACAGGATCAAAAAACCAATCACCGCAAGTTCTCACTCATAAGTGGGAGCTGAACAATGAGAACACCTGGAGACAGGGAGGGGAACACCAAACACGTGTGCCTTTTGGAGGGTGGTGGGCTAGGGGACGGATAGCATTAAGAGAAATTCCTAATGCAGATGGAAGGTTGATGGGTGTGGGAAACCACGAAGGCATGCGTATACCTATGTAACAAACCTGCACATTCTGCACATGTATCCCAGAACTTAAAATACAATTTTAGAAAATGACAAAGAAAATTACAAAATGAAAGCAATGTTACATTTCTTGGTAGAGTTATGGTTTGAAAGCCATTTTTAAGTAGGAGGACTACTTTTAACTGGAGACCAGAAAATCTGCCAAGAATATGTCATAAGTGAATTTTTTTTAATGTCAGTAAATTCAGTCAGTGATTGATATGCTTTGAAAGACTGTTCACTTAGCAGAAATCCCCATTTGCAACGCTAAAGTGTGAAATAGCAAAGGAGAGGAAATAAACATACTTGAATCATTTATAAAGATTTGCAGAGGCAGTAATAAGTTCACCTTTAGAAAATTATCAGTGAATGAAGTTTGTGGTGGTGAAACTGAGGGATAGAAGCCAAATGCCTATTGGCTGGTGTCCTGTGGACTTCCCCTCACATTTCTGCCAACAATCCTTAGCTCTGACCCTGAAACACCTGCTTCCTCGAAGGGACAGTCTGTCAAACTGAGCTAAGTAAAAATTATTCTGTACTTTGAGAAAATGTGCAGGAGTAGAATGAAATCTTACGGTCTATTTTTTTTAATCTGGGATCAGAGCTTTAAAACAGAAATTGTCTGAATTTAATCAGTTCATTAGTCCTCATCTCAGTTACCAAATCTAATGTCTTGAGAAAAAAAGTGTTATCTAAAATGTGAAATAAAAATATGTAAAGTTTCTAAATTGGGGTTAAAAATTGTACATTATTTGTTTAAATTGAAACCAAAAACAAACTGATATTGTATTTTGGAAGGAATGATTTGAAAATAATATAAATATAATTTTAAAGCACTGCTGATATTAATCCTACTGTTACCCTTTTGAGTCCTTTGTGTTGCAATGTTTGTAATAAATGAATTGCATCCATAGTTATTGCTCTTATCACCAGGAAAGAAAAAAAGAGACCAGCATGTGAGTCTACACTCAACTGATTAGCTCAAGTTATGGTTTTGAACAATCAGTTTTTCATTGTCAGCCTCAGATTCTTCTGTAAAAATGGATAATTCTCTCTTCCATAATGTGTAATAAAACATTTATATGTCCTTCAGTTTGTCATTTATCAAGCAACTTTGAAACAAATAAGAGGTTAGACGAACAGGTTGTTGAAAAATAAACATTTAACTAGTATTTAGATTCATCTAGATAAAATTTAGAAATTGTAATTATTTACACACCAACTAGTATAAAATTAAAAATTAATGTATGATTACTTTGTATCTACCATAACATAGTTATTTCTATTTACAACACTTTTATGAAAAAGATTTTAAAAATCAATATTGGTAAGTTGGTTTTTATAGCCCCAAGGGCTGTTAATTTGACTTGAAATTCTGATATTTTTAATCATTATTAAGGAAGATTAAATGTATTAATATCTCATTATAGAAAACTTCCAGTTGTAAATGCACCTAAAAGTTAAACTATATTTGTTACAGGAGGTTGACTATACTCACAAAAATTATAATTAGCTCACTATACTTGATTTTAGCTTATTTTGTAAATTATAAGTTAATTATTTCTACTTCACTTGCTGCTGTGAATACATTAAGATTCTTTAAATCTGTATATTTCTCTCTATAGCCTCATTTTGTTTATTTTTGAAAAAATCAACAGAATACTTATTATATAGACATTCAAAAATGTGTAGCTAGTAGAAAACCTAATAGAAGACCTTCATAAATTTAAAATTCAATTTAAAAACTTGCTTGTAGTATATGAACTTCTATACTAGATAAAATTAAATTAAACAGAGATTTGAAATGTGAGCAATTTAAATATCTAGGATATCTTAATAATAAAATCACTTTATTAGTTTCCTATTAAAAATATATATTCAAAATACATGAAAGTCATTTGATATTTTAATGAAGGAAAGCTTAAATACCTGTTTGATAATATATATGACAGTTTTAAAACAGAATCAATTTGAGAATAACTGTCTCTCATTTAATGCACCGCTGAGACTCCTTTACCCATCTCCAACTTCTCACCATGGCATTCAGCAAAAAGCTCATTTCCTCATCTTCTTTAGCATGATACATCAAGCTCCTGATGACTTGTCTTCTTATCTTTATGGTATAGGCATGTCATACCACATGTAATTTATGAGCCAGGTATAATGAATTAGTGTCAGTACTCAGAATATAACATAGTGTTCCACATTTCTGTATACGTGTACATATTGTCAATGCCATCTCATTTTCCTTTCCATCGGCATTTTTTTTTTAAATAAGATACACCCATTCTTCAGCAGTTGATTCTCATTAGCAGGTTCTTCCTCCTCTATTCTACTGCAGATCTCCTCTGACTTACAATGGTTTGATATGTAATTTCTTGACATAAAGATGGTGCAAATGCAATATGCATTCAGTACACTCACAGGGTTGTAATGAGGTTATGTCCATATAAATCTTTTTAATTTGAAAATATTATCAGTGGAAATACACTTTCAATTTACAATATTTTCAATTCCCAATGAGTTTATCAGATTGTAACCCCACTGTGAACCAAGGAGCATCTGTATAAATTATTCTATAGTAGTATATTTCAATTATATGTCTACTTTCCTCTGTTCTGTTAGTATTAAGTTTTCTGAGAAGAGATTTTATTTCAAATGAATTTTAGTTAAAAGCTCTTTGAGATCAAATATTTAATTTTCTTATATTTGAAGCCCACATTCTAAGAGGTTCAATTATTTAATAATGAATGAAAAGGAAATGACTGGAGGAGTAAAATATATTTTCAATGATGGATTACTCTTGTTTTTCTTAAACTCATTGTGCTGAACCAAAATAATCTGTCTCTTAAAGAATACATTTAAAACTCTCACATTCTTTCTATTACCCACTTCTTACCTTTTTTTAGGAATATATATTCTTTTATAACATCATTTGCATTGTAATTAAAAGTAACTTTTCTGTTACTTAAATGTCTCCAAACATAGTAGAGAATGGACATGATAAATATGGAAATAAAACAACTGATTGGTTTACTGACTTAATGGCAATTATTTCAATGAAGAGAGAGCAAAATTTGAAGCATTTATTCTTAGTAATATAAGAAACAAAACAATCATCTGGAAAAAGCCACAGAATGAGAGACAATTGTTTAAATAGAAAGAAGGAGGAAAGAATGCCTAAAATTCCTAGTTTCTCAAACAAAACATTCTTAATAAACCATTTGTGTGGAAACTAGGTAAGATGTTTTCTTTGTTTTTTATTAAGTTTAAACATATTAGCAGAGGATAAAGTTTGAAATCATTGAGATGTTAAATAAAAACAAAATCAGTTAAAATTTTTGCAAAATAATTGCTTTCAGAAAAGCGATATAAACTTTAGTATTTTCATTTAAATTCAGCCACTACTTTCAAGCACTAGCAGATACATTATGATAGTGAGTGAGCATTCTTTTGCAAATGTCTAGCAGATACCAATATGAAAAAATTTTTAATGAAATATAGAGCACCTGATACTCATTGTGTACTCACTATGCCCTAGGCACTGATCTGGGTTCTAGAAATATATAAGGAATGAAATTAACAAATGTTTTCACTCTATAGAACTCTTATTCTAATATGGTTGAATATAATAATTATATTACATGGTTGTGTGTGTGTATGTGTGTGTGTGTGTGTATATATATATGCATGTATATACACACATACATAGAAAGAGAATTTTTTTTTTTCTTCTTTTTCTTTTTGAGACAGAACCTCAGTCTGTCCCTCAGGTTGGAGTACAGTGGTGTGATCTTGGCTCATTGAAACTTCTGCCTCTTGGGTTTAAGTAATTCTCCAGCCTCAGCCTCCTGAGTAGCTGGGATTACAGTGAGGGCCATCATGCCTTGCTACTTGTGTATTTTTATTACAGATGAGGTTTCACCATGCTAGCTGGTTTTGAGTGCCTGGTCTCAAAGGATCTGCCCAATATGCTGGGATTAAAGGTTTGAGTGACCATGCCCTGCTGGTTATCAATTTAAGAAGAACAATTGTACTTCAAAAAAGGGCATAGAGATTTTTGTTGGGAGGTCAGGAACGGCTTCTTTGATTGAGGTTACCTGTGTTTTATGCACAGCAAAATCATTAAATGTGGAAAATGTATGCAAACATACACATACATACACTTTTGAGCAGGAATTAAAATAAACAAATCATTAGATCTAATTCCCACAGAATATACTCAAAAAAGAAAAACAATAGAAAAAAAAGGTAGCAGTAAACCACATACATATACGATCTCTGCAAAGACAGCCACATGAGCACAGAACATCAGCAACTGCTGAAATTAAACACTTACTATAACCTTCTACAAAATATAGACAACAAATGAAGAATGAGATTGAGTATATATAATGAAGAAGTCATCATATACCAAAATAGTTTAAACTGGATAAACACAATTAGATAATTAACTTGTACTGCAAATAGTTTAAATTTTTCTGCATAATATAAAGTGCTTAAAGACACTGCTCTCCCAGGGCTAACCAGTTATTAAAGGTAACAAAGGGCAGTTCGAGCATGTTTTTGATATGCAAACTAACCACTCTAGAACCATAACTCCTCTATTTGGTCTGTATATCCCAGGAGACAATATATCTCTGCCTTTATTATTCCAGTGCTAGGTACCAGGCAACTAGGAACCACCCCTATATTCTAAAGCTGACCAAAATTATTCAAACTAGCCAATCCTAACTACTCACTCTGCCCTGCTTTGCATTTCCCATGGAAACTCCAGTAAACACATGTCTAAACCTTCCCCTAGGCTCCTGTCTTCTGGCGTTTGTTCATCCTGCTGTCTTTCTCACAAGACCTTGTTTGGGTGTTGTACCTCTTGTCTCTAGGACCTGTGAGTGTTAAAAACTTTGTTTTCCTGAGCCTCTTCTGTGGTTCCTCTTGTGGCCATACTTGGTTCATCATCTCATAAAAGAATTATAAAATGTAACACACAAAATGAAAAGTTCCAAATACATTAAAATGTAAAAAGAAAATAATAGGAGAGTTGGGGCAGTCTGCACATCTTGGATAAAGTCAAAGGGAAGCAATAAACTGACAATATCAGCAACATATGTAACAGATGAAACATACATAGTGTATTAAATTCATCCATCCATTTATAATGAAAGGAAACAACTTCAATAGAAAAAAAGACCAATGATTTAATTAAGCTATCCAAATAATAAAACATAAAATCTTACAGTCATTGGTAACACAGTACTTAAACTGATACGGAACAAAGAAATAATCGGAACCTTCTAAAAAATGTATTTGTGATAAATCGGAAAGAATTATGATACCCCAATGAAATAAAGAGTACTCTCACACATCAGTTGTAATAATGTGACTCTAAAATATTCTGGACATATACGTTGTAATATTCGTATGCCCTTCTGGTTCAGTAATATCCTTTCTGGCTTTCTATCTTTAACAAAGATACAATGCACCTACATATAAGGACAAATAAACAAGATGAATTAGAGCAACCGAATTGACAAGATAGAAATTCTGAAAAGAACTAGAATGTTCATCAAGAAAGGAAATATGAATATACTCTATTATAATCAAACTATAGAATATTATGGAGCCATTAAAAATATTTGTGTCACTGTATAATACTCATGATGTATTCATAAATGAAAATTTAGGTGCAGAGAAATGTCAGGAATAGTATACCATTCCATAAAATTAGATTTGAAAAATTCTATGTGTTTATGTAAGAATATTTTATGTATGTATGTATATATTTTGGTAAGAACATTGGGAAAGTTTAGTGCATTAAGGCAACGAGGTGTTCATTTTAGTTATGTTAATTAGGATACTGGATAAAGCAGGAATAGGAGATATATGAAGAGAAAAAACTATAGATGAATGGGAAAATGCCTTGTTTTATATTATTAAATAAAAATGTAGTGGTGTATAGTATAAGAAACATATCATGGCTATATGACTAATCATAGCCATACCACTCACTCAAACATATTTCAGGCCCAACACTACATGTTTGCTATCAGTGTGGTGCAAGATGGCCTAGGGTTTTCCAACCCTGGTCTGCGGATTTCCAGGACACAAGACCACCTCAGCACAGATGCAACATAAATAAACCTTAAAACAAAGCTTACCCTTACAAGAATAACTTAAAGTCCCTTTATCAAAGGAAGACCTGGTAACTAACCCTTACTGAATACAAGCACAGATGTTCCTTGAATTAAAATGAGGTTGTGTCCTGATAAATCCACCATGAATTGAAAAATATCGTAAGAAGAAAATTCGTTTTGTACACCTAACCTACTGAACATCATAGCTTAGCCTAGCCTCTCTTAAACTTCCTTGGAACACTTATGGTAGCCTACAGTTGGGCAAAATCATCTAGCACACAGCCTACTTTATAATAAAGTGTGAATATCTCATGTAATGTATTGAATACTCTACTGAATGTGAAAAATAGAATGTATGGTGCTTGAAGTATGTTTTCTACTGAATGTATATGGCTTTCATGAGCTATTGTAAATTCAGAATCCCCAAATCAAATTGTCTTAAGCCTGGGACATCTGCATAAAAAAGGCGATAGAATCCACCAAACTCAGAGCATGGCCTTCGTATGGAGACCCTCCAGATCAAGCAGTCATTTTTAACTCTTGACTGTGTCTGACCCATGCAACTGGCTTGCTTCTGCTATCAGTCTTGTGAGTGTTGGAGAATAAATTGAGCATCAGAGGGTGTCTAAGACAACTTAGATACAAATCAGACTGAACAGTAGAAGTGGCCCTTGGGGAAGCCAGTTAACTAGGACTATCAGAAACCTCCTGAACATGACATATGAAATAAATTATCTCTGTAACACTTCTACAATATATACTACAAAATATGCAAATGAATAAAAGCTAGAAGCTACAGTGGGAAAATGAATAAGTTGGTTTTATTAAGTTATGGAAGTGTGGGTAATTTGCATTTTAGATTACTGTTCTTTCAATATTTGTTTTGCAGTAAAGATTTTGTTTTAGCCCATAAGGGAAAGGAAATATTAGTAAGTTTCCTAATATGGACATAGGAGTCATTAAGGTGGATAATACCATAGCATACCCCACCTACAAATAAAATGTTTACTTAATTAATTATTTTCAGTCCCTAACCAATGACCATCTAAGTCAGTGCTCCCCAACATTTTTGATACCAGGGGCCGATTTCGTGGAAGACAATATTTCCATGAATGGGTTTGGGGGCTATGGTTTTGGGATGAAATTTTTTCACCTCAGATAATCAGGCATTAGATTATCATAAGGAGTGCATAGCCTAGAGCTCTTGCATGCACAGTTTACAATAGGGTTCGCTATCTTAGGAGAATCTAATGTCACAGCTGATCTGATAGGAGACAGAGCTCGGGCGGAAACACTGGCTCACCTGTTACTTACTGCCTGGGTCCAGTTCCTAAAAGGCGGTGAAGCGATACCAGTCCGAGGTCTGGGAATTGGGTACCCCTGATGCAAGTGATTCCTATAAACAAATAAAGCAAGCAACAAATGCATACGTGCATATTGTAAATATTAAAAAGAATATGAAATTAAAGTACACTTTATTCTTCAAATATGCAATCTAAAGTATATGTTTTACACCTCTGGAGTATTTTCTGTGTGTTTAAGTGTGTGTACTCGTGCGTGCACATTTGGGTGTGCATTTGTAATCACCCAGCAGGTTCCCCTTGCCTGCTGCTTAGACAGAGCCTATTTATTAAGACGGGAGAATTGCAATGGATAAAGAGTAACTCACGTAGAGCCAACTGTGTGAGAGACCGGAGTTTTATTACTAAAATAAGTCTCTCCAAGCATTTAGGGATAGGAATTTTTAAAGATAATTTGGCTGGTAGGGGCTCAGGAAGTGGGGAGTGGGTACTGATTGGTCAAGCTGAAGATGGAATTATACGGGGAGTCGACGTGAGGTTTTCTTACTGTTTTCTATTCCTCAGTGGAATCACAGAACCAGTTGAGCCAAATTACAAGTCTGAGTGGTGTTAGCTGATCCACTGGGTGCAGGGTTTACAAAATATCTCCAGCACTCATCTTAGGTTTTAGAGTAGTGACGTTATTCCCAGGAGCAATTTGTAGAGGTTCAGACTCTTGTAGCCAGAGGCTGAATGACCACTAAATCATAATTTCTTATCTTCTGGCTAATTTGTTAGTCCTACAAAGGCAGGCTTGTCCCCATGCAAGAATAAGTCCTTTTTGAAAGAGGTTATTATCAATTTTGTTTCAGAGTCAAACCATAAACTAAAGTCCTTCCCAAGGTTAATTCGGGCTACACCAGGAATAAATAAGGACAGCTTAAAGGTTAGAAGCAAGATAGACTCAGTTAGGTCTAATCTCTTTCACTGCCATAATTTCCTCAGTTGTAATTTTTGCAAAGGCAGTTTCAGATATAGAGATGAAAGTTATGAAAGACAAAATGAATTAGAGAGACAAAGAGAAACTGTGCTTTTATGTTCATGTCTTCTTACTATGGATATTGTTCCAACAAAACTTTTGCTGCAAAGTTTAAGAATTATGCAAATAATCCCTCCATATATAACAATTAATACTACTGTATAAAATTCTTGATAGGAAAATTTATTTTAATAAACTGTAGATGGAAGTGTTTATATATCAGAAAAATACTTTTAATAGAGAATACTTAATTTTTATGCAAGTATGTAAAATTGTGGTCTGAATATACACACAAGGACAAGGGCTGTGAAAAAACAGAAGATAAATTATTTCATTAAAAATGTTTTTCTGAAAATGTATTTGAATTTTTTTTATTTATATTGCAGGGTCAATTGAATGAGTTTCACTGCTATGTAATACAAAAAAAAAAAAAAAAACACTTTTGCCCTTACATGATATAAATAATTTTTTTTTCTTGGATCTTGGCTCACCTGGTTCTATTTGCACTTGCTTCTATGTTGTGTAATATAGCCTGCATTTGTTTCTCAATTTTTTCTTAGAGTCTAAATGAATTTTATGATATGTCTATAAATGAAACACATCATAAATATTTCAAATTTTTTTATTTTACGGGAAAAACTGGAGAGTAAATGCACTTATTCCTGAGTGAAAATATAATTTTGAATAATCGGCATAAAGTACATTCACATTCAAGTTGAATTTTATTTTACTTTTACTGAAACACACATACACACATATTGAGTTTGTTTACAGGAGAAAGATAAGATTTATGAATAGTGATTTTAAAAAGTCCATAAGTCTCCTTGATGTCAAAAAACTTTTGCTAAACAACTTTTAAATTAACTAACCCTAAACGAATCTAAAAGGTAGATAAATTTAACTTTCTAATAAAATACACATGGGCCTAAAAGTTAATAAACATTATATTTGGCATCACACATTTTAAGTTTAATTGAACTTCAAACATTAGGAATATAGGTGAAATGCCTGTATGGTTCCAATTCTATAGTCATCAAAAAACTGCAGTAATTTGCATTTCATTTTGGAATCTTTAAAGATTTATAATGTTAGCATTATTGCAACTTATTATATTTTCTTCTATAGAACTGTAGTCAAACTGTAGCAAGCAATTTTAGTTAACTCTCCTTTATCTTCATTTAATTACAAAGTCTGTGTATTAGTTCATTCCCACACTGCTATGAAGAAATACCCAAGACTGCGTAATTCATCAAGGAAAAAGGTTTAATTGACTCCAGGCCTCAGGAAACTTAGAATCATGGTGGAAGGCACCTCTTTACAAGGCAGCAAGAGAGAGAATGGGAGCAGAGCAAAGGGAACAAAGCCACTTATAAAAGCGTCAACCCCGTGATTCAATTAACTCTCACTGGGTCCCTCCCACAACACATGGGGATTATGGAAACTACAAATCAAGATGAGAATTGGGTGGGGACACAGCCAAACCATATCATTCTGCTACTGAAAATTAATATTTTCCATTAAAGCTATGTTCTAATTCTATGTAATCAATGTGGATGTATATATTGAGTCAGTTCAAAAATATACTTGATTTTACCACAAACCCAAAGATAAAATAGTTTGTAAAAGGAAAATAAAATCTCAGGACTCCAATTCACATATCAAAAGGAAAAAAATATTAAGCCAAGAGCTGACTCAAGCCAGGAACTGTTTTTCCTTTGGTTTCCAAGCCCATAACTACAGATAAAATTTTGAATATCTCTACAGAGAGCTATTGTATGTTCACCTTATCTTATGTAAAATGCTAATTTACTAAGTGCAAGACTAATATATAATTGACTATTCTTCTATCTGTTCCTTGTGGATTGTAACATGTGGATCTAGTAATGTGACCATAACCTCCTTTTCTTCCCTCCAGCCTGCTTTTCCTCTTTAAATATGGAAGCTCTCAAAATTTTCACGTAAGAATATATTTTTTAATTTTCATTAAATATTGAAAAAACAATACAATTTTACTAATATATGTGGAGGTATAAAGTAGAGCAATAATTCAAATTTGATTGAGCCATTACCCATTTTCAAAGAGCACATAATCATTTCATTACAAGTACTCATTTGCTGGAGGTTATTATTTCCTTGAATCCTTCATCTTTGAGTGAAAAGCCAATTTTACCATGTGAGCTTGTCATGCTAGACTGTAGATTACATAGATTTAAAATTATAAAGATTGAATTATATAGTATTATGTTATCTTCTCTGATTTTTCCCTTAATGATATTTTAAGATTTGTGGCAACGTAGCTAAAGTTAATTTATTCTCTTTGATTCTATTTCAAAAATAGACATAATATGTATGGTGTGTAGATATGTGTTTACTTTTCCTTTGGATAGATGTTTTTTCTGGCTTACAGACTTTTGTTGCTACTGGTTTAACTCTCGTGAAAATTATACTTTCTGTTATACAAATTAAGACCAACCTCCCTTCTAGGTTATGTGTCCTAAGAAACATGTATCTAGAAATAATGTATTGTCAAATTATTTTTCAGCAGTATTTCCCTCTTCTACTTGCTTACCAACTGTTGAAATATTTAGACTTCTGTGCATGTGTGTGTGTGTGTGTGTGTTTAATCTACTATGTTTATAATGGAAATGCATTGTGGTTTTATTTTCACTTCTGATTATAAATTAACTAAAACAACATTTCTGATACTTTTGGACACTTTTATTCTTTCTCTTCAGGTACCTCTGGAAGAGTTTATCTATTTCCTCTTGGATTGTTTGTCTTTGTCCAAAATGCTGTAAGAATGTGTATACACATAAACGTTGTGTGTGTGTGTGTGTGTGTGTGTGTGTGTGTAATAATATAATCTTTGGATACGAATCCTTTGTCAAATATGTGTAGCAAATATCTGTGGTTTTTTTCCAGTTTATGGCTTGTATTTGGACTCTCTTTATGATGTCCTTAATGTGAAAATATTCTAAATTTTAGAATTGTAGAATTTACTAATATATTTTATATTGATTTGTGTTCTTCTCTAATTTAATATATTCATCATATCTATATCAATATCATACTGACATAAATTTGTATATCAGGGATATGTGTGTGTGTGTGTGTGTGTGTATATATATATATATAAATATATATATAATATTGACATGGTTACACTTTGTATCCCCACCAAAATCTCATCTTGAATTATAGTCCCCAGTAATCCCTATGCTTCGTGGGAGGGACCAGGTGGAGATAATTGAATCATGGGGATGGTTTCCCCAATCCTGTTCTTGTGATGGTGGATAAGTCTCACAAGATTCAATGGTTTTATAAAGGTTAATTCTCATGCACATGCTGCCTGCCACCATGTAAGACATTACTTTTCTTCTCATTCACCTTCTGTCAGGTTTGTGAAGTCTCCCCAGCCATGGGGAACTGTGAGTCCATTAAACCTCTTTCCTTTATCAATTAGCCAGTCTTGGGTATGTTTTTATTGGCAGTATGAGAACAGACTAATATATATATATATATATATATATATATATATATATATATATATGGACATTTGGTTTTTGGTGTTGTTCACTATTTATTGGATAAGACTTTTTCACCATTGGCCTCTTATGCCAGGCATCATTTTTTATGTTTCCAGATAGGCATTAGCCTGTTTCTAAACTCTGTAGTCTATTCATCTATTCCTAGATCAATACTCCACTATATTAATTCCTATATCTTTATACTCTTAACCTATATATCTATGAATATTTCGTGATTCTTATTTTTAACTCCTAATGGAACTTGACTTATTGTTTGTTAAATGTTTTCTCTAATCCTCTCTTTTTATTTATTCCATTACAGTATATTTTCATATTTATTTTTTCAGTCACTAGTTGTCTGTTAAACTGTACTTAATTTTATGTTAAATTCTTCTATATTTTACTTCTAACACTTTTTATATGTAGGGATTGTATGGGCTCTTTCCATAACTGCTTGGGTATTTTCAAAGTCTCCTTATCTGTTTTATCTCCTTAAGCCTGTCTTTTATTTTTATTTATTTGTTTATTTATTTATTTATTTATTTATTTATTTATTTATTTATTTATTTATTTTGAGACGGAGTCTTGCTCTGTCACCCAGGCCGGAGTGCAGTGGCTGGATTTCAGCTCACTGCAAGCTCCGCCTCCCGGGTTCACGCCATTCTCCTGCCTCAGCCTCCCGAGTAGCTGGGACTACAGGCACCCGCCACCACGCCCAGCTAGTTTTTTTGTATTTTTTAGTAGAGACGGGGTTTCACCATGTTAGCCAGGATGGTCTCGATCTCCTGACCTCATGATCCGCCCGTCTCGGCCTCCCAAAGTGCTGGGATTACAGGCTTGAGCCACCGCGCCCGGCCAAGCCTGTCTTTTAGTTTTTAAACAGAGTAAATATGTCTTTTAATAATCTTCATCTTATAATTCTAACATCTTAATAAGTCTACTTTTGTCATCTGATGTCTCTTGCTGCCTTTGTTCTGTTTATGCCTTGCGGTTTCTTTTTTTTTTTTTTTTTTTTGGCTATATTCTTAGTGTGAGAATCTTTGAGACCTTCCCTTCCCTTCAGAGTATACAGAGAATATTTGCTTTACTTCTCACAGGCATATGGGTTAGTACAAAGCTAGGTCTACTTTAAACTCTCTGTTAGAGATTTTGGAGAACAACACAAATTTGGTGGAATTGAGTACCATAGTGAGAAAAGGTCCGTCTCATTGTTACACATCAATAGGATGTATTTATTTTCCGTTTCAGAAATTCAAGATTTGTTTGAGACTGTAAAGATGCATTTATTTCTCCTCCTATGTAATGGAACTATCTCCTGGCTTTTGTGATCCATATTTTATATTAGAGTCTTTTATTAGGTATTCAAACTTAGGAAAGATCTACACATTATGTCTTGTTCTTTTACCTCCATCCCTCCCCTGACACACATATCCCAAATCCAAGTTTTGAATCATGAAGGTCAGCAGAAGCCCTCTAGGCAGAAAGCCAACTTCGGACTCTTCTGACTTTGCTTTCTTCAAACGATCCCCTTTTTAACTTTAGATTTGGCTTTTGTTATTCTCCTATAGTATTAGTACTTTAGCAATGTATTTAAGATGAAATGTTCATGTCTTTTGCAGAATTTTTAACTGTTTTAGTGTGAATGTTATTCAGAGTGTTTAATCTGCCATATTTTACAAAATAGAAATCTGTATTTATTATTATACCCATGTTTATGTATACATAATTAGAATAGGCTTATTAAAGGGAATACATTAAAACAATTGTAAAACATGTATACATGTAACTAAAATCAGAGAAAATATATTAACAATATAGTAATTATAATTTCTAGGCTACTGAAAATTGTGAAAGTAAAGGAACTACATAAAATGATTTTCAAGAGGACAAACTAAAAATAACTCCTATAGAAATAATTATTTTTCTCAAAGTTCTGAAACAGAAATGCTTGAATCAATCTTCACCCTTGTTCCTCCTGACATGTCTCCTTTCTTATTGTATGTTTATAAATTATTTCTTTAACATGAATGCAATTGACAAGACTGAGTCCTTTCTAGATCTTTTTGTGTTGGCTTTCTGATCTGCTTGACACATGTGACAATGTCACATGAATAATGGAATATAAGTAACTTGGGTATTTTTAGTCTGATTTTAAAGCTTTTTCCATCTTTTTTTTCCTTCCTTTTAAATAGTTTAAATGGAAAAAAAACAAAATTTTTATTAAAATTTTTTTTAATTAAAAAAGAATTTAATTGAAGATTAAACCACAATATATTCATGAATTGGTGGGAAAAAGCATAACCCAAGGCATAAAAATATATTTTACTACAAATAATTCTACAGATACATATAGAATATTAGTGATCAATACTCATTCAAACTACATCTTGTGAGTTCAAGATGACACGTTTTTAGTAAAAGGGTAGTTATGCTGTTGCAAAGCACATCTGCTTATTAGTGTCTCGTTTTTGGCAACAATGCATTTTTGAGAACAAAAAATATTCCTTCAGTTCCTTGATAGATAACCTCAACACATGGAAAAATGATTTGTCTTTTCCTCTGAGTCCATAGCTACCACTATATACTGAATGCTTTGCAATAGTTCTGTGTGCTGATTAAGATTCGTAGTGAGGTTTTTCTTATGATTTTGATTTGAAATATAAATTGATTTGACAGAATCTGTTACTTTGTGTATTTCTTTCCAAGCAATATGCACATGTGTTTATATTATTTCCCTTTCTCCCAAGCTTTTTTATGCAGAGAAAATTGTATTGGTGAATACATTTTCTCCACTACAGTTTTCCAGTGTCTTCAGTTTTCATATGCTGCAGTGTGTGTGTATGTGAGAGAAACAGAGAGATAAAAAGCAACACATTTTATGACTGAATATATTGAACTGGCACTTAAATAGTAATAATTGCTCCACTGAAAATTTTACTGCCTATAATGTTATGGTAAACTGAGAATCCTTTATAATCAATGAAAACACAGTAGTGACATCCCCATGGTAACATAAATTCTAGAAGACTGATTGCAACAGTTACGCCTAAACCTGAAATAATTCCACAATAAGCTGAAGATGTAGAATTTAAATTCCCAGTACCTTGTTTCTTTATATTTTTTGCATTATTTACTCGAAGTGGATGTATTTTATAAAGGGAAAATATATGATACTTTACAATAATGTAGACATCTCAAAATATGCATATGGCTATCTAACAAAGATCTTCACTTGAAAGAGTGCACTTTTTTTGGACTAATGATGGAATTATAAGGCTGAAAAAGAATTCATTGTTCATACAATAGATGTGTTTTGGAAAACATCCGTCAAAAAGACATTTTGAAAACAGTCGTTTAATTCCCTAAGAAATTGCCATTTAAACATAATCTGATCTAAATTTCACTTAAAGAGGATATGGTATAATCTCATTGAAAAGAAAATAATTCCTACTGTTGTACTTTTTTTTTTTTTTTTTTTTTTTTGAAACGGAGAACGGAGTCTCGCTCTGTCTCCCAGGCTGGAGTGCAGTGGCGTGATCTCTGCTCACTGCAAGCTCCACCTCCCGGGTTCACGCCATTCTCCTGCCTCAGCCTCCTGAGTAGCTGGGACTACAGGCGCCCGTCACAATGCCCGGCTAATTTTTTTTTTTCTCTCCTTTTTTTTATTTTTTTGTATTTTTAGTAGAGACAGGGTTTCACCCTGTTAGCCGGGATGGTCTCTATCTCCTGGACTTGTGATCCGTCCTCCTTGGCCTCCCAAAGTGCTGGGATTACAGGCGTGAGCCACTGCACCCAGCCACTGTTGCACATTTTTAACAGTGAATCTCTTCTAACAGAAAAAGTTAAGAATTCAACATAAGCAATTAATGTAGTACATTAACAACTTCTAAAATTATATTTAGGGATGTCATTTCACGGTATTACAATATTTGTATTAAAAAGAAATAAAAGTATTGTGTTTTAATTAGGAATTTGATTATCTTTTGTGCTTGCTAAAGAACAACATGATCAAATGTTTTTGGTCAACATGTATGACAAGATCTGTAAGACTGAATTCTTTCCACAAGACGCACACTCAAAAAAAAAGTACACCTGTCTTAGCCTAAATTTTTCTCAAAGAAGAGCTTGAAATATATATTATCTCAGGGAGATAAAGTGCAGGATATGGGAAGTATAATGGGAAAAGTGAAAAAGCAAACACAAGAATGCTATATTGATTTGACCAATGCTTTTAAGAAACTGGTGATTTAGCTCATGAGCATCTTGTAAGAGGACTTGTATAATGCATCCCAGAACTGTCCATCTGAAGCAACAAATTGAAGCCATATTTATGTATCTGTTCTCATACTTCATTGTTCAAATGTGCCATCATGGGCTTTGACTGTACCACATTCATAATATAAACATGTGAGCATTGGGCAGATTTTCAAATTTATCTGTGCTACAGTTTCAGGGAAGCTCCAAGGCAAGAAGCAGGGAGAATGTGGCTAAGCGTGAGATGATGTACTATTCAATTACACCTGCATGAAGCTAGTGAGATTCTGCAAGGAATTCTTTACTATAACAGTTTCTAGAGTGTGAGATGGGGCCAAGAAGATTTTGAAATGGTTATGAGAGTTGTCCAAAAGATTTTAATTTTATTTTCCTGTGCAAAAGACAAACAAAACAGACAATATATAACTCAGACATAAATATGAATCTTGTTAGTTAAACTCAAAAGGTTTTCACCTACCCTCCCATCACTTCCACAATTTCTTCCAGTTGACATTTTGTAATATACAATAACTAAATTTACTTGATATTATTATTGTACATACATTATCCTATTTTGTAAATGTTTTTTTAAATTAGACCACCAAAAGAGGTCTAATTTTAAAATTTATTTTTCATGTTAAGAAAACTAAATATAACATTTCCATTTAATAAATTTCCAAACCACTAGATGTATATACAATTCTCTAGCTATAATTTTAGTTATGATGGCTCTTATTCTTTGCTACTGCAATGCTTTTGAAATGTATATGTTTGCCTCATTAACTTGAAATTCTCTGTGGGGTTTCTTATTTGTCTTGGTCTACCATTGAGTCTTAAATTTCTTCTTGACTGTTTTCAGCATCATCACCTCAAATATTTTGAAGAGCATCTCCTTTTCAAAGCACAGAATAAAAAAAGCCAAGATCTGAAATAAGATTCTTATACCTGTGAGTAATCAAAACTCAAATGATGATATGAAAATAATTATTATAAATAGACTTCTTCCATTTAGCTTTTGGAAGCCCTGTATATATTTTTTAAGCACAGATTCCATTGGCAAGTGAGACTGGTTATCTTACCTCCCTATTTGGCTGCCTTTAGGACAATTTGTCAAACTACAAAGCCTGATCATTTTGAGGTTAGCTGCAATTACTTGTCTAAGTAAATTTACAGTTAGAAATTTATAAAATGTGTATTTTCTTAGCAGCATCCAGAGGAGTTTTAAGGACATGATTTCATAAAAAATAATAGATTTTAAATCTTATTTTCTTTTGTATTATGAAACTTTGGATGACTGATATGAAAACTGTCACCTTTAATGACTTTCTTTTTAAGCTATCTAATACATAACAAAACTCGTGTAACCGACTTTGATTGCACCTTTTCCAAACCTTCCCCCAAGCCTCAGTATTTATTCCATGCAAAGTATTTACAATAGCTTAAAAAGTATATTCAGAAATTCTAAGGCAATACAATGGCTATGATAAGAAATGTAAAATAAGTATTGTTTCCAGACAAAGACTATTTTAGGAGTATGAATATTTTGTTGTATTTGCCTGTAATAAAAGCCAAATATGACCCACTAACATTTTAGCATTTTCCTAGCTGTTAATTTCTCACATTACAATATAATCATGGAAATTACAATAATACCTTTCCTTTATATAGGTTTTTATAATTACATATTGCTTTCACTTTGTCCATTGTCTATAAGAATCACAGACAAATTTAAGAGATTATTATTATCCACATTTAATGGAAGAAAATTAGGTCTTACAGCTATAAAATGAATTACTTAGTCATGTAACTAAAAAGTCATATGTAGGAACATTCTTTCCTATATTAATAAAATAAACCAACATGAAAATATAATTTGATAAGTATAAACACCTTAATTAGTTGATTAAAAATAATGATCCACTGAATTATTAGGATGTTCTGGGTTTCATTAATTATAAATGACACACCCACATTTCAGTTTTGAAGTGTATGTGATTTCTGTTCACATGCAAAAATACCAGCAACTGGTTGAAAAATATATGCAACTCTGTACAATTTTTGTAACCTTTATGTTAAATGACAATGATTAGAAAATATAAAATTTTTAAGTTTTCTGGATTAATTTAAATTTTTTTGTGTGTGCCTATAGATTTTCCAAACATAAAGTTATGACCTTTTCTTTCTGTTTGAATTAAATTTAGGAACCTGTTATCATTCTTTATGATATAATATGCATGTTTGGATGTTTTATATATATATATATATGTATACATTTTCATAGCACTTTATTTTTTAGAACAGTCTTATATATACAGGAAAAGTGAAGAAGTAGTACAAACAACTGCCTTATATCCCACATCACTTTCCCTATTATTAATATCATATTAATTAGCATATTTGCTACATTTGATGAACCAATATTGATACAGTTGTTTTAAATAAAGAATATAACTTATTGAGATCTTCTTAATTTCCACCTAATGTTTCTTTCCTATTCCAGATTACCATTCAGGATACCACATGCAGTATACAACAGTATTTGTAGTTTTCCTTTCTCCTTAAGCACCTCTTGCCTGTGAGTTTTCTTACTTTTTATACATTTGATGACGTTGAAGATTTAAGGAGTACTTGTCAGGCATTTATAAGAGGTCAATCTATTATAATTTGTCTGTCTTGTTCTCATGAGTATACTAGAGATATGAGTTTTAGGGAAGAAGATCACAGAGGTAAAGTACCATTTTTATTACCTCATAATAATGACACATACTATCAATATTATTTATGACTGTAATGTTGACCTTGATCACTCAGCTGGCTGAGGTGCTGTCAGTCAGGCTTTGCCAATTTATTTTTTTTTTATTTCAATAGCTTTAGGGATACAAGTAGTTTTTGGTTATATGGATGAATTATATAGTGATGAAGTCTGGGATTTTAGTGTACACATCACTCAAATAGTGTATGTTGTATCCAATAGGTAGTTTCTCATCCCTCATCCTCTTTCCACCATCTTCCTTTCTGTGAACCCAAATCGTTATAACTTAGTAATCATAATGTCCAAAACACAATCTAAAACCATGTGACACACAAAAAATCATGAAAATGGCTTGCATTTCCAAGAGAAAAGAAAAAGCAAAGTCTGCATAGAGATAAACTATATATTCAAACTATCAAATAAAAGTTTTAAAGCAACTATTATGAATGTACTCAATGATGTAATATCAAATGGGCACTACACCCAGTCTAAATGCCCCTTTTCTAAATACC
Organism: Rhinopithecus roxellana; assembly: GCF_007565055.1. Taxonomy (NCBI): domain Eukaryota; kingdom Metazoa; phylum Chordata; class Mammalia; order Primates; family Cercopithecidae; genus Rhinopithecus; species Rhinopithecus roxellana. The sequence continues at coordinate 33,752,260 of NC_044558.1, forward strand.
ATTATCACATCAGGAATAAGGAAAGATTTCAACATATGAATTTCAGACAGGTGAAATGCATTTTATAGCACTGATTTTCCCTATATTATTTTCAAAATTATATAGCTTTAAATAGGCATTGCACAAATATCTTTGCATGTGTGTATATAAGAATAAGAGATACATTCATAACATCAGTAACTGATGGCTCAGATTCTGTTTGAAAATCTAATTAAGGTTGTAGATACTCCCAGAAGGGCTTCCAAACATCCCTTTATGGTGTCTGTTATACAGGTTGTTACAACATGAATTATTTGGTCACTTTTTTCAAAAAGATACAGATTATTATGACCTAACTTATTTCTTCTTCTTTTAACAAGTAAATATAAACTTAAAATTACAAGTCTCACTTCTATGAAACAACATAAAATAGAGGGAAAATAATTCTATCATAACTTACTTAAATCTAGAAAAGTTTTCGAGAAGACCTTCAGGGCTATCATTTTTAATGTAAGACATTATATTTCATATCTATAAGAAGCAAGGTCATATTTCAGGCATGTTGAATTTTGGGTGAAATCAAACTCTTTTGAAATTGCAAAAATGCAGTCTTTCCATTGTAATTTTTGTGATTTCATTCAAAAACATGTGTGTCTTCCTCATACCATTCAGTGTTTCAAAAGTTCAAACTCCTCATATTTATTTAATTTATATACGTATGGTTTAAACACAGCACAACGAGTTTGCTGATAACTCTCATAATTTCTCTTGCATAGTTTTTGTAGAAATTATAGCAATGCTTAGTATGATTACCAAACAAGGTCATTTTGAAAATCATTTGTGATAAATGTAATATAAATTACTTTGAAAACAAAAGCATTACACAAATGCTGATAATTATACAATTTTATAGTTGTCTTATTCCTGAATTAGAACCACCAGCCTTTTAACTGGAGCAGTCTTCCCTATGCTCTTGAAACTCATCAGAGCTGTTTCTCATACTATATACCTATATATTTGCCCATATTATTTCATCTCTCATGGTGTGCAGTTCCTTCTGTTCCTCCATCAGTCGATGTTCAATCACCACTTTCAGGATGAAGAGCTTGAGTTATTGTTTTTCTCCAATTATTCTAGTCTTCATTTATCTTACTGCTATATACTTTTTCTCTTATGTGGCAATGCATTCTGTGAAAATATTCATTTTGGCCTTGAACAAAGACTAACATATATTTTAATCATATCACAAAGCTCCTTTCTGTAGTTGCCATTATCACCTGAGATAAGTCTTCTACTTACCTGGGGAGGTTGTTACAGATTGCATACTGTTTTTTTTTTTTCCCCCAGAGTCTTGCTCTGTCTCCCAGGCTAGAATGCAGTGATGCGATCTCAGCTCACTGCAACCTCCACCTCCCTGGTTCAAGCAATTATCCTGTCTTAGCCTCCTGAGTAGCTGGGATTACAAGCTCCCGCCACCACACCCAACTAATTCTTTTGTATTTTTAGTAGAGACAGGTTTTCACCATGTTGGCCAGACTGGTGTCGAACTCCTGACCTCTGGCAATTAGCCCACCTTAGCTTCCCAAAGTGCTGGGATTACAGGTGTGAGCCACCAAGCCCGGCCGCATACTGCTTTTAATTGAAAAAGATTTTATAATAGTCAGGCTACTTTTTAAACAATGTCTTACTTAGCAAGTAGAGGGCTAATACAGTTTTAAAAAGGGTATGTTCTTTTGCCAATGAATATAGATTTTTATATATTCTTTGAGAAATCAATTTACAATTTTTCTGTAGGTGTACATTTAATGTAAAAAGAATACTTACATTGGAAGAATGATTTTATTAGTAAATCTCAGTAACAAACCTATCATTTTAATGAACTAGAATATAACTGAACTCTTAAGAAGTACAGAATTAACATTTATTTTTGAATTAATACAAAGCTTAGATTTGAGTACATTTTGAACTTAAGAAAGATTGTCTTTGTTGGTTTGTTGATTTTGTCTTCTGAAATCTCTTACCTTTACTTTTGGAAAAAATATTGTCTGAAAACACCTAATAATGAAAGAAAAAAAATCAAAAAGTTTTGTGAACACAGTAAAATATTAAAAGTAATGTTTATTATCAAAAGTTTGAAAATAAGTAAAGCAAAAATATTCAACTTCATATTACTTAAATACAATAGTATAAATATATTAATTTAGATTTCATTTCTTTAGGCGAAGGAACATTCTAATAGAACTATCTAAAAAGTTAAGTTGTGGCTTACAGAACACTGACATTCCTATCCATGAAATCAAAGCATTTATGCAATTAAAGTAAACACAAATTCATTTTCAGTCAGAGTTAGGGTAGGAAGATTACTCAAGTGTTATGCAGTCCTACTCAATGACAACATTTTCTTTTCTTTTTTTTCTTTCTCTCTTTTTTTTTTTTTTTTTTTTTTTTTTTTTGAGACGGAGTCTCTCTCTGTCCCCCAGGCTGGAGTGCAGTGGCGCGATCTGGGCTCACTTCTAGTTCCACCTCCAGTGTTCACACCATTCTCCTGCCTCAGCCTCCTGAGTAACTGAGACTACAGGTGCCCGCCACCACACCCAGCTAATTTTTTGTATTTTTAGTAGAGATGGAGTTTCACCGTGTTAGCCAGAAGGGTCTCAATCTCCTGACCTCGTGATCCGCCTGCCTCAGCCTCCCAAAGTGCTGGGATTATAGGCGTGAGCCACTGCATCAGGCCGACAAAATTCTCTTTTTACTCTTGTATGTGTGTGTGTGTGTGTATGTGTGTGTCATTGACGACTGGGGAGCTAGACCATTGGACATGAGAGCTAACAGAAGAAAAGGAAAGGACTACATGATTAGATACTGATTAAAAACAAGTAAATGGATTGGTAAAATAAGTAAGACCCAATGTGACTGGAGATTATACTTTTGTAAATATTCCCAATGCCTTTTTTCTTGTCCTTAGCAAGTTCAGTAGCTCATATTCCTGGACCAGAGTGTGCAATTGTAGAACTGATCAAAGGATAAGAGGTAGTGGAATGAGAGTGCTAAGAAGAGTATGGAGCAACGTGGTTGGGGTGCTGTCAAGAGAGCAGTGAAGTGATGCATCCTTCAAGATGGGTCCTGAAGCTTAGGATGTATTGACTGAAACAGGTTGAAAAGAAAGAATAGGAGAAATAACAATGGGAGGGCAGATGTCAAGTGAGAAACCTACATACTAATATGTAGATGTGTAAGAAATTATTTAATTATACTACCAAAAGAAGGAACTTATATATACTTATAGGATAACGGAGCAATAACAGTGGGGAGAAAGATTAATAAACCACCCAGAGTCCAGATGTCTTGGATTTTAAATGCTGCATCATATCAAAATCATTATGTATACTCAAGTGTTTATTTTGCAAGAATTTGAGCTTTAAAACCTGTGAAAGAGCCAATTATATGTGCATTTTCACCAAAACATGAAAAATGTTTTGTTTTTTATTGAAAATTCAAGGGAAACGTTTTATATTCTTAAATAACAGAGGCAAGTCACGTCAATGTGTTTTGTCTGTAAATAATTAGGCCCTTCACTAGGTCAAGTTTTAGAGTCAAGGACAACTGTTAATGCTTAGTTCAGAGCACTTATAATGTTTTCTCCATAGCTAGGATGATGTAAACCAACCGTCTCTTATTATTTAAAATCACCATAAACATACTGCATATGAAACTAATGAGAAATCTCTTTTGCCAAAATGTCCAACAATAACTGCTTACTGAACTCTCAAAAAAGACACATCAAATAAATAAATAAGTAGAATTTCACGTCACTCTGGCAACCTTCCTTTGGGTTACTAAGCACCTTGAAGAGTAGGAAATAAGCATTATTTCATCAAGAGTGCTTATAAATAATATCTATCTAAAGCCAGTATTACTATATTATGAACACACACACACACACACACACACACACAATTATATCCAGAAAGTTAATTGCAGATCTTATATGAAAATATTCTCATTTTGCAAATCAGGGAATTCGGTCAGAAGATGAGCTATTTTCAAAATAAAAACAGCTACTTATGAGTAGAATATTTGACTCAAAAGCTGAAATTTTCATTTTCAACTTCCAGGACTATAACATATTATTTGCATTCTTTGCCTAGACTTCAGAGGATATATGGGAATGCCTGGATGTCCAGGCAGAGGTGTGTTGCAAGGATGGAGTCCTCATGGACTCTGCCCCCAAGCGGAGTCCCCACTGGGGTACTATCTAGTAGAGTTGTGAAAAGAGGGCCAGCATTCTCCAGAGTCCAGAACGGTAGATCCACTGACAGCTTGCACCTTGTGCCTGCAAAAGCCTCAGACACTCCATGCCAGCCTGTGAAAGCAGCCAGGAGGGGAGTTGTTCCTTGCAAAGCCACAGGGGCAGAGCTGGGCAAGGCTGTGGAAGCCTACCTCTTGCATCTGCATTACCTGGTTGTGAGATATGGAGTCAAAGGAGATCATTTTGGAACTTTAAGACCCAATGACTGTCCTATTGGATTTCAGACTTGCATGAGGCCTGTAAGCCCCTTCATTATGGCCAATTTATTCCATTTGAAAAAGGCGTATTGGCCCAATTTCTGTACTCCCATTGTATCTAGGAAGTAACTAACTTGCTTTTGATTTTGCAGGCTCATAGGCAGAAGGGATTTGCATTGTCTCAGATGAGACTTCAGACTTGGACTTTTGAGTTAATTCTGGAATGAGTTAAGACTTTGGGGGACTGGTGAAATGGCATGATTGTGTTTTGAAAGGTAAGAACATGAAATTTGGGAAGGACCAGGGCTGGAATGATATGGTTTGGCTGTGTCCCCATCCAAATCTCATCCTGAATTGTAGTTCCCATAATCCCCAAATATCATGGGAGGTACCCAGTGGGAGGTAATTGAATTATGGGGGTGGTTACCCCCATTCTGCTGTTCTTGTAATAGTGAGAGAGTCTCACTAGACCTGATGGTTTTATAAAGAATAGTTCCTATACACACACTTTCTTGCCTGCTGCCATGCAATATGTGCCTTTGCTCCTTTTCATCTTCCACAATGGTTGTGAGACCTCCCCAGCCATGTGGATCTGTGAGTCCATTAAACATCCTTTCCTTTATAAATTACCCAGTGTCGGGTATGTCTTTATTAGCATCATGAGAACAGACTAATACACTAGTTGATGGGGGGTAAGAATCAGTTCAAAGAAAAGAAAGCAGAATAAAGTAATAAGGATTTCCTGAATAGTATTTGCATTTGAGCCAAGTTCACTTGCCACTAACCTGCCAGATTCTGAATGAAGCTGAGTCTTAGGGAACAGTTTTCAGACAATTATCCCTAGTGAAAGATTTGGATGGAAGTACGTATATCAAAATATCGCATAAAAATTTATTTTTCCTACCTCTATAAGGAAAATATTCATTTCTTTTCTTCCTCTGTAAAGTACTTGTTTATCTGTGAATTCTTCTACCCTGGACGATTTATTTCTACAAATGGAAGGTGAGAATTTCCTATCTTTGTTCACTCTCATAAAATTTGCATTGAAATGCACACCTATTTTCTTAGATCTATCTTAGTCCATCTAGTTTGAAAGGGATATGTAGCTAAATACATTAATAATATTAATAATAATACTTAAAGTCTACTGAGAACATTTTACGCCAGGCACACTTTCTGCTATATACACATTCTTGTTTAGTCCTTAACAACAATCCTACGGATTGGTAATATCCTTATCTCCATACTAAAAATAAAAATACAAAGCAACTAGTCCAAAATTCATATCCCCTGCAATCTCACTTCAAAATTGCATGTATATAGAAGTTTCTGGAGTTTTGTTTCTAGAATAGTTAGGTAAATAGCACTCTTACCTATCTTTTTTCTTTAACTTTACTGACTCTAATAATATCTTTTCATTATTCTTAAAATTTACATTTTGCATGCAAAACACCCTCTAAATTATAGGCTAGGTCGGGGCCCCTATTTTGTGTTTCCATTGCACTATGGACTTGCACAATCATATTTTATTTTAATTACTTGATTACTTTTACCACTAGATTTTCAGCAAGAATCTTGTTCATGATCATTTTTATTTTTATTTATTTATTTATTTTTTTGAGATGGAGTCTCGCTCTGTCGCCCAGGCTGGAGCGCAGTGGCCGGATCTCAGCATTTTTATTATATCTTAAGACTATTGTATAGTGTCTGGAGCACAGTCTGTATTTCCTAAGTATTTACAGAATGAATCAGCAAGAAAAAAAAAAAAAAAGGCTGACAAAGCAATGTTCAAGAGAAGGTGAGAATTTGAGTTGTTTATATTATTTGTCCATCATTTATACTATTTATGTTATTTCAATAATATAAAGTATATTATATATTATAACTTTAATTTTTCAGTACCTCAAGAAGTAAGGACGGTAATATACTTTCGCAAGATCCTTTCAGTTTATCTTTTATCAGAAATAATGTTTTAAAGTGTTGAATACTTATAAAATGTTAAATACTCGATTTGGATCTAATGATGACTTTTTCATCTCATATTTTGAATGAGGCAGGCTATTTGCGATTCTTTCATCAGAACCAAGTTCCAAACCCCTAGGAATATATTCTACTATAAACAATGTTACTTTGCATAATCAATTATATCTTTCTTCACCTTCTCTGAATTTACATTATTAGGAATAACTAAATAAATTGTCTTTTCTAATGTTTACACCATTGTAGTTCAAATAATATATTTTC